>NW_020450815.1:423531-583535 GCF_003343035.1 Apteryx rowi
CCAGCTCTCTCAGCCTTTCCTCATATGAGAGATGCTCCAGTCCCCTAATCATCTTTGTGGCCCTTCGCTGGACTTGCTCCAGTAGTGCCACATCCCTCTTGTACTGGGGAGCCCAGAACTGGACACAGTACTCCAGATGTGGCCTCAGCAGGGCTGAGTAGAGGGGGAGAATCACCTCCCTCGACCTGCTGGCAACACTCTTCCTGATGCACCCCAGGATACCCCTGGCCTTCTTGGCCACAAGGGCACATTGCTGCCTCATGCTTAACTTGGTGTCCACCAGCACTCCCAGGTCCTTCTCGGCAGAGCTGCTTTCCAGCAGGTCAACCCCCAACCTGTACTGGTGCCTGGGGTTATTCCTCCCCAGGTGCAGGACCCTGCACTTGCCTTTGTTGAACTTCATGAGGTTCCTCTCTGCCCACCTCTCCAGCCTGTCCAAGTCTCTTTGAATGGCAGCACAGCCCTCTGGTGTATCAGCCACTCCTCCCAGTTTTGTATCGTCAGCAAACTTGCTGAGGGTGCACTCTGTGCCTTCATCCAGGTCATTGATGAAGAAGTTGAACAAGACTGGACCCAGTACTGACCCCTGGGGGACACTGCTAGCTACAGGCTACACCAAACTGAAAACGGGACACTAACTGCTTGAACATGCAATAGGCATGTGAAATTGTCCCCTTTACAATGATGACTATTATATGGCACTGGATACCCTTGGAGCCAACCACCAAGCATTTCAGAGATCTAGAAGTGATTGGGGGAAAAAGCTTAAGATAGTTTAGGATTTAACTGAGGATAGCATTTAACTCTTTGGGACACTCTACCACATTGTATTTTAAAGTTACTTTTATGATTAATCTTTGACATAATGTCCTTTTAAATTACAAAGCCAAGTGACTCTGTCCACAACCAAGTGGAGACAAATCATAGAATAAATCTTAGTTAACATAGAAAAGAATCATCATAGAAAAGACCCAAGTACCAAACAAAATAAAAAAAAAAAATCAAATTTTCCATTAAAATCGCACAGAACAACTGTCCACAGCAATAAAAGGGAGTAGAATAAACTGTTCTGTTTCACTTTCAGTGAACTGTTTCAGTTCAAGAGCTGACACAGAATGCTAAATAAAGGCAAGGAGAAGACAAAGTTGTGCAGATAGCAAGGTAAGCTTTAAAGGAATACGTGGAAGTCAGAAAACAAAACAGAGCAGGCATAGTAACTCAAGCTTACATGCCTTTTTGTGTCTGTTCTTGTTTTGTTCTTTCAAGGACTTAGCACGTTTATGCAATCCACAGAGATCACAAAAATGAGCAAAAGTTGCACGGCAGTCTTTTACAACCTTAGGTGTATTCTTCAGCTTTTCCGGAGCCGAATGACATCACTGGGGAGAACTGCTCTCTGTTAAGTGTCTTTTTGGGCTGAGCAATTAACATTCTCTCTCACAGTGCTACTACCTGAATTTTTTGGCCAATCACCTACCATAATGCCACACTAATTCCTTCAGGGACATGTACTTTTTCCATCCATAAAACGAATTACTTTGTGACACCACTGGGGTTCAAAACCCACCATACACACCTTTCCAGAAAATTATTCACCAACACCATTGGAATACAGAACCACAACGCTTTTCAGCATATCTGTCATAACTTTGCTTATAAAAAAGAAATGTAGGTCAAAGGCATTTAGTGGAATCCAGCATGCTCTTTTTAACCCCAGAGTAGATAAGACCTAAGTTAACTTCACCTTTACTGCCCCACTCCCACACCGCACCATGATTTGTGTGTAATAATTGTTTAAAATTCAGATATGCTAATAATCCCCAATAAATTAAAGGATCTGATACTGCAACCGCTTACAACTGAAAGTAGTGTATTCTAGCATAAGTAGTCAGAAAACACAACATATCCAGCAGCAAATATTTTGAGGAACAGGACTGTATTTTATAGCAATAGGCTTGCATCAAACATTGACAATTAATTAATGATGATGCTCCTTTAGCTTAAATGTTAGCTGGAATCACTGTCTCTTTTTATATATAAAAAAAGTTAAAGAAGATAGTTCTTCACATAAAGAACTTAACCTAATGTGGAAATGCAGGGTAGCTAGATAAGTCATGATCCAGAGACCAGTATAAGTCCTCTTTTTAAAATGCCTACAGAAATATTTCCAGGAAGCAAGAGCAAGAAGTTCTGTCTTGAATGCTTTCATTAGCCTGGTCTGTGCTGGGAAATATATATAGTTTCCTCATTTTTTTCTAACCGTAGTGATTACTGACCACTGCTGTGTGGAGAAATTACACTAGCCTGTTTAAAACACATTTTGAATTGAATGTATATTTAACCAAAAGTATTAGTTGCATCAGCTTTATTCTGAAGTGACAGATTTTTTGAATTTATAAAATATTTTCTAAATTGTTTTTTCAGGCCCAACAGTATAAATGGTCAGCTTCTCTGAAGAATGAGGGAACAAGAGAGAATTCAGGGAGAAAGATAAGGGGGCACACGGGAAAAACAGTATGTGGCAGCCAAAGCACACCACCCTTTTGCAACATGAGTAACGAACTAGCTGGTGAAGGCCAGACAGTTTGTTCCAGCTGCACGGCAGAGGTGGGAGCAATATGGAGGTATCACGGTCCACCCCTGACCACAAAGGGTTGCATCCCAAAAAATAATTGCTGCTCACAGACTAACTGTTGACCTATAGTACCCCYAGCCTCATTWTCCCTGCTTACCATATTARAAATCACGCCCTTTGCTGCATAATGATATGTAAATAAGGGGGGCATACCCCCAACAACTGTGCAAATGGCAATCTGGCCAATGAAGTATGTCTGCCGCACTTCCACATCCCACCTTCAGCAACTATAAAACAGAGGACAGCTCACTAAAGCTTTTGGAAGGGAAGAAAATTGAACCCCCGACCTGTTCACCGGAGATTGCTGACGAGCGAGCCTCCTTCTCCCTCCCCCAAACAGGGACGCCTCTTGGTAAGACTTGCGCCTCCGACAAACGTTGAACATTACCCGGGAAAATATATTATTATTGAAAGTGCTTAATTGTTAGTTTGAGCTCATAGAAAAAAAAATTGTAGCAGCAAGTGCATTTATCAACGGCAATTCCAAACCTGCTGTATCTGTCACTTTAATAAAATCTTATTCTTTTTACTTTGTGAAACTGACCCAGGGAAAGTCCTCAAACAGGGGGGCTCTGGCAGGCAAACGTAAATTATAAAGATAAGGAAGGGCCTTCCATCCCTCCCTTTCGCGCGACAAAGAACTTTCTCAGAACACTAATGCCCCAGTAATTTCTCTCTAAGAGTTTTTGCTTTGAATGTCTTCCCTATGGTATTGATGGTTTGAAGCAGAACTAACCTTCAGTTCACAGGTCACTTAACATATGGAGCTTTAGAATTTGGTCTAGGTACACAGCTTTGTCTTTGTGCTTTCTCTTCTCACAAAGAAAAAGTTTTCACGTGTAATGAAAATTCTTTTGCTTCACATTTTCCAGTTTTGCTTTTAAAACATACTTGTAACTGCTTTGACAACTCAAAAAAGTTATCAAAAAGACAAAACATATTTATTCCTAATGGAAAGAGACTTACAGAAACAGGATATGGAACAGTGGTAATGATTAAAAACTGACTTCAGGAAGAGCTTAGTTTGACATATATATATATTTTTAATTCTGTGATATTTAAACCCGTATGGCTTTAACTACCCCAAAGATATTTAAGGAATGCAGAGGGTATTCCTGTTGGCAAAAGCATACCTCTGGCACTTTATTTAGATGAAGAGAATGTACCAGAACCAAAGATATAATACATAATTGTTTATCCTTAGAACACACCAAAAATAGCTACCTGATAATAAATCTAGTCCACATTTCATAGTCTGACCTTCCATAAAGAACTAACAGAAGAATGAGTAAAATACTACCATTCACACTAACAGCATCTACCACTTGGTGCTAAAGATGCGATATAATGTAAACAGCCAGATCATTTTAATACATTTCAGCAAAAAGCAAAAGGGAGGTTGACAAGAACTTCCGTCTTTCTGAGATGACAGTGACACTTTTAAAGGTAAACACAAGTCTATTTTGCATTCTCTTCCCCCAAGGCTGTACTCTACTAAAAACAGAGTTCTTACGTTATCGGATATAATTTATGTATTCAATAAATCACAGACTTGTTATTAGGGTTCTTAATCAGCAAGATCCAAGTCTTTTTAAGCATTTATAAGTGATATCAAGTGTATTCCTCTGGCAGATTATAAAGGACTAACAATAGGAGCTTGTTTCAGTCAAAAACTTGTAAAAAAGCATAGATCCACGCTCTGCACCATCATTGGGAGCCATGTAAAGAGTCGCTTCAACACTGTGCCTGTGATATTATGAAGGTCTGGATAGTTTTGTACAGGTGAATAAGATGGTCTTCCCATCACCTATCCATGGAACAGACACACAATCGTTAAGCTATCTTATTAACTCATATTAACTTCCTTCCTGAGTTAAGCTTTACCAAACAGCCCACCACCACCTGCAGCCAGGATTTCATTTTCTCCCCTAGAATTAACAGGGTCAGCAAATAAACAGTAACAGGGCAAGGCATCGTTAGTACAATCACAATTATATTCAATTAATACACAATATAAATGTACAATAGTATATCCATATACAATTGATATAATTATTGTAACCCCGTGCTATCCTCAGTAACCCTCCACCAGCTGTACAGACACATTATATAAGAGGAAAATTAAAAGACTGGGTTTACAGCAGATTTTCTGCCTGCCCAAACTGACTCTCTGATAATTCCTGTCTGTAAAAACCATCCCTGCAGTAGTGACCCCTCCTCCAGGAGAAATGGACTGCAGCCATAGCAATGCCATCACTTGGTCAACAGCCTGGGAGGCAGCAGCAGCAGCAAAGTGGTCCAGCACTAACTGGCACTGCTACTGCAGCTTCATTGCCACCATGGGATGGTTCAGGATAGCACAGGAAATCTGATGCCCAAGTTCCTTGACACCCTGTGCCCAAAGAAAAACTCAGAGATTCCCTGAGAATAGGAAGGCTGTTAAAGTCAAGAGACTTCTTCCTTGGTAAACATTTGTTGTTTTGTTCTCAAAAAAGATCCGTGACAATTGTCAGCAATTGTGACTCCATTCCCTGAGATGGTAATCAGCAATTTCAACAAGAATAAACTGCCTGCATTGTTTGAGAAGTGCTTAGTGGGGGATCCCAGGAGTGCATACCACCAAAGAAACAACAGACAAGACAGCAGGAATTAATAGGGAAGGATTTTTACATTACTGAGTAAGATATTACCCCATTTCCCAAATCCTTTGAGTTCATGGGTTCAATGGTTGTGACCCTGCCAGTCTACAGACCTTACACCATTTTACGCTATTCCAAGCAGAATGGCTGAGCTCTGTGCAAGCCATTGAGCAGATGCCTGTGAGCTTAGATCTATAGTGGTAAGCAAGTATTTTATAAATATTTAGCGAAACAGACTTGATGAGGGTAAGTTTAGTTTAAGTACTTTTTCAGCAAGGCTCTCTCTTTGTAGGTATTTTCCTATACAGGGGACCAAAAGAAAAAAATAATAAAAAAAAAGCCTAACCAAAAAAATCCCCACCTGTCAAAAAGCTGTAACAACATCCTAGATGGGATCAATCTTGAGTTCACATCAACAAAAAATGCAGCACTTTTCCTCAAAGACCAAATGTTTCTCCCTTTTCACTGTATGCCACCCTGTTACAATACGAATTCTGATCTGAAACATTTAAAAATGTTTTATGCATTAGCATCTCACCTGTAGAAGAGCCTATAATTGCTCAGGATTACCTGTAGCAACAGAAAACTGATACTGAATCTACACACAATGCACTCAGTAAAGCAAATGTTATCCAGTGTGACCCACAAGACCCAGCAGCCTGTCCCCCCACTGGGAAGCACCACAGCGCATTTGGCTGTTTGATAAATGACTCAATCCGTGTTCTCTGATTTCCCATTCTATTATGACTTTTTGCTGAAAAGGTTAAATGAGCTGAATGACAAAAGGCTTTGAATTAATCTTTTTCCCCTCCTTACTCTTCTTTCCATAAGAAGAATAGCTGCCTAGTCTCATTCTTGCTCTATGTCATACAGCCCATCTGCAATAAGGCCACACATTCCTGCAGGCTCTCTCAGACAACTGGTGATCAGTAGCCTGAGGGGCAGCTAACACCTTAAGCAGCATCAGTTTTCAACTCTCCGTAGCTTAGGAGCTTCTCTGTACATAATGCAGTCTATTTTTTCCAAAGCGTGCTCCATTACAAACATGCACTGAGAAAGGCCTGTGACAAAAACAGCTGCTTCTGCTTATACCTGTCCTCTATCAGCTTATGGACAGCCTCTTTAAGGCACAGGATTCTGGAGATCAGATGGAAGCACTCTCCTTTTAACAGCTTTGGTGACACTGACATCCCATACAACTGTGTCAATCCTTCTGGATGGCAGGCATAACCTTTCTGAAGGAGGTACTGATGTTCCCTGTCATGTGTGGGTTATAAACTCCTACCTATGAAAACAGACACAGGTTCACCTAATAATATAATAATTTTTGATCCAAGAATTAGAATTTTGGCCTCAAAGAAAGATCTCCTGCTCTCAGTCATAGCTGCAACACAGGATCACAAGTTCTTTATGCCACAATACATTCCATGCGGGACTTCATCACATGAGCTCCAGAATCTTCCTCTTGCATTTCAGCTGCCTTAGTGTTGAATTCAAATAGTATTTATGATACTTAATGTCTCATTTACACCAGTTTTCCAGTTAATCACAAAATCACAGAATAACTGAGGTTGGAAAGAACATTTGGAAGTCTCCCGTCCAACACCCTGCTCAAAGCAAGGCCAATTAGATCAGGCTGCTCAGGGCCTTGGCCCATCAAGTTCTGCATAATCTCTAAGGATGGATAGACCCCAACCGCTCTGGGCAGTGTGTTCCAATATTTGATCTACCTTACCGTGGAAAAAAAAAGTCCTTATATTTAATCAGAATTTTCCACGTTCCAACTTGCGACTATTGCATCTTATCCTATCACAGTGCAGCTCTGAAAAGAATTTGGCTTCATCTTCTCTACACTCTCCTGTCAGGTCGCTGTAGATAGTAGTAACTGCTCCCTTTCCACCTTTTCTTCTTAAGATAGAACAAACCCAATTCTCTTAGCCTCTCCTCATGCATCATGTGCACCAGGGCCTAATAGTCTTGGTGGTCCACCATGGTCTCACTCCAGTTTGCCAACTTCTTTCTTTACTGGGGAGCCCAAAACTGGACACAGTACTCCAGGTGTAGTCTCAAAAGTGCCAAACAGAGGGGAAGAACCACTTCCCTCAACCTGATGGCTACTCTCTTGCTAATACAACCCAATCAATACATGGCTGACCTTCTCTGCTGCAGGAGATGACTCACATTCAACTTCTTGCTCACCAGAACCCCCAGGTCTTTTTCTTCAAAGCTGCCTTCTACCTAGTCAGTGCCTAGTCTGTACTGTTGCATGGGGTTATTTCATCCCAGATGCAGAACTCTGCACTTGCCTGTATTGAATTACACGAGGTCCCTTCCTGCCAGCGCATTTCCCAGCCTGTCAAGGTTCCTCTGAATAGCAGCCCTGCCCTCCAGTGTATCAACCACACTGCTGGTTTGCTATTATTTGTGCACTTGCTGAATGTAYACTCTGTCTCAATGTCCAGGCTGTTAATAAAGATATTAAGTAGCACCGGCCCGAGTATCAGCCCTTGAGGGACATCACTAGCAACTGGGAGCAAGTTGAACTTTGTACTATTCACCATAACTCTTTCAGTGCAGCAGCCCTTATAGTTCCTTAGAGTCACTATTGTCCACTTACCAAGTCCACATATCACCAATTTGGCTATGTATTAGTTAAAATATTTTCCTTTGTTAGGTGAAGATAAAGCTAATTAGATTTTACATTTTTCAGCTAGAAGCTGAATTTAGCTATTACAGACATGCATCCAACTCAGGCTCACCATGCAACCTTTCAAGGCCACAGTGAGTAATAACCTATTGAACTACAAGTTACAGGGCAAGCTTAGATTGTGCAAATAATTCCATTTTGCCTAATATATTTTTGCGTAAAGACCAATATAATAGCTCTTGTGAAAATTTCCAGGCAATCACAGGTTTGGGCAAGAGCGTTGGGAACATACCTTATAATGACAGATTCCAGGAGCCTAGTCTTACCTTTGATAAGAGAGGACTTCATAGCAATCTAAAAATATACGAGGAATAAACTTATAATAAGTTATTATAATGGGTTCTTTGACCTAGGAAGCACAATTCTAACCAAAAGTTGGAAGCTGAGGCTAGACAAGGTCAGATCATAAAGAAAAGACTTTAAAGGAATTAACGCAGTAAGAGTTAGTAGTCACAGGAACAATTTTCCCAAAACAATGATGGCCTGCTAACACTAACAAGTTTTAAATCAACCTCAACATCTTTCTAAAGACAATTTTTGTCTGAACCAGAACATAAGTTCAGGAAATCTTATGCACTATGCTTATACACCATATTATAGTTGTCCCCTCTGGCTTGGCTTATTTGGTTATGACCAAACACTATTTAGAACTCAAATCCTAGTTGGTCTCATCTTAAAAATAGTATTTGGGCTCAGCAGCAGCATGGAATAGACAGTTTTTAACAAATTCCCTTATCATTCCATGCTGCACGTGGATCTTCTCTCCAGATGTTTCCCACAATAACCAATTATACCTATATTTTAGCATTAATATAAATATTTCCAAAGGCCATAGGATTTTCATTTGGAATCCTTTCCCTTTCCACAAATTCAGTACAATTACATCAGATGTATATTAATCTTTCCATCAAACTCTGTATATTTTAAAAGTTTGCTGTGTATTTTTACCCATGGTGACCATGAATAATAATATAATGATATATATATTTCCAGTCCTCCTTCTTAGAATGTATGTATTTCCAATCGTCCACTTCAACATCAGAAAAAAACATTTTTACTGTGAGGGTAGTCAAACGCTGGAAAGGGTTGCCCAGAGAGATTGTGGAGTCTCCATTCTTGGATATATTCAAAACCTGATCTAATTAGATCTGCTTTGAGCAGGGGCTTGCACAAGATGCAGGCCCAAATCCAGAGGTTCTTTCCAAATCTCAATGATTCTGTGATCCAGCTCCCTTTGCTGATCTTCAGGAGATTTCCGTCAGCCCATTTCTCCAGCCTCTTGAGGTCCTTCTGAATGGCAGCACTACCATCTGATATATCAACCGCTCTTCCCAATTTTGTATTGTCTGCAAACTTACTGAAGGTTCACTCTGTCCTATCATCCAAGTAATTAACAAAGATACTAAATGGTATTAGAGGCAGCATCACCCTGGTGTGCAGCACTACTGACTGGCCTCCTGATGGACTTCGGGCCACTGGTTACAACCCTCTTAGCCCAGAAGTTCAGCCAGTCCACCCCACCATCCATTTATCTTATCCATACTTCATAAGTTTGTCTATGGGGATGTTATAAAAGACAGTGTTGAAAGCCCTGCTCAAGTCAAGATAAACATCCACTGCTCTCCCCTGGTCCACCAAGCTAGTCATTTCATCATAGAAGCCTATCAGATTGGTTAAGCACAGGTTCCCCTTTGTAAATCCATGCTTACTACTCCCAATCACATTCTTGTCCTTACTATGTTTGAAAATGGCTTCCAGGACAATTTGCCGCATTACCTTCTCAGGGATCATGGTGAATGGGACTAGCCTGCAGATCCCCAGATCCTCCTTCTTGTCCTTCCTTGAGGTAGGAGTGACCCTTGCTTTCTTCCACTCAGGAACCTCTCCTGATCACCATGATCTTCCAAAGATAATAGAAAATGGTATCACAATGACATCAGCCAACTCCCTCAGCCCTCATGGATGGATCCCATCAGGTCCCACAGACTTGTGTTCAGTTGCTCAAACGTTCCCCAACTTGATCCCTGCCTACCGAGGGTAAGTCTTCATTACTCCAGACTGGTTTCAGGGGCCTGGGATTCCTGAAGGCAAATCTTACCATTAAAAAATAAGACAAATAAGGCATTAAGTACCTTGGCCTTTTCCATGTCCTCCGTCACCTGCTCCCCTGCCCCATTCAGCAGTAGGTCCACATTTCCCCTAGTCTTCCTATTGTTCCTGAAATACTTGTAGAAGCCCTTCTTGTTGTCCATCATGTCCCTCACCAGATTCAACTCCAGATGGGCTGTGAAACTGAAACAACATCCCTGCACACTCTGACAGTGTGCTTATGTTCCCCCCAGGTCACCTGACCCTGCTTCTACCTCTTGTACATGTCCTTTTCATGTTTGAGTTTAGTCAGCACCTTGTTCATCCAGGCAGGCCTCATGCCACCTTTGCTCAAGGCATACATTTCTAAGGTTTTATGCCTCAAAATCCCCCAAGACCTACTCCCTTATGTAAGAATTTTAGGTCAGATTATTAAATAACCTCTGTGTTTTAGAGTGGTTTGAAATACTTCAAATATAACATACAAAAAACTAACCATACACATATGCCAGTCCTTGTTTCTCTAGTTTCTTGATGTTTACTTTTTCAGTACTCTACATGGTCATAGACATCTCTGTCACCCAAAGATACCACACTTAGCTTTGCTCTGGAGAATATCAGCTGAAGAGAGCATATAATGTCATGTGCTCTTATTGCAATTTATTCTCAAAATTCAGAACTCTTCTTGAGTAGAGTTCAGGGGAAAAAAAAGCAGCATCTCAGGGGGAAAAAATGCACCATATACAGGAAATACCTCTAACCTGAAAAATGTGTGCAGCCATTATTCTGAAATATTGAACTTTTGTAATACGTTTACACTAACACTGCTTTGACAACATTATATATTTCTGATGTAGAAGAAAAAAATAATGAAAAGGTTCAATATTGATTTCTGAGAAATTTCCATGCTCTCTCTAGAGTGAAAAAGCAGGAAGATATGAAGAACACAATAGTTAGGATTCTCTGAAAGGTATTCTATCAGGTGGTCATGTTAAACTACATGAAATTAATTGATGATTTCAATCCCTTATTATGTCAGCTCACATTGGGAAAGTTTCCATATTACAAATGAAGAAGCTTCAAGGAAGCTCCACAGAATAGGGAGTAATTATCTGCACAGCAAATTGTTATCAGCTGATGTCAGAAGTTGGTGTAAGAAGGCGGTATAAGTTTTCACATTGTTGCAGACAATGGTTGACAACTGTCCTGAAGCAAGACTCATTACTGCCCCTTTATAACCCTCAAAAACATCTCCTACCACCACCAGGCACTTGCTGGTGCCTCCTCAACACTCACTCCACTGCCATAGCCTCTTTCTCATTGCTGCTTGCTGTCCTGCTATCAGCTCTAGAAAGGCTACAGCCAAGCTAAGAAGTCTGGTTGAACACAGCATGCCTTACCTGACTGGTAGTTCAGAGCACATTCATACAGACTTAGAAAACAAAGCAGGAGAGCAATTACTACCTCTCTATTCAGCTCCGTCAGATTCGTTAAATTTCTGCAGAGAATTAAACTAGAACCAAGGAACTACAGCTATAGTTTATCTCTGCAGTTCTCAGACTGTGTTTATTAAAGTATAAAATAAGCACGTTTACTTACACATTCAGAAAGAAGCTGTCACTACTGCATTGGGGCAATATTGTAGTACTTTCAGCTCTCATTCCTGTGAATATTTTCATTTCAGGAACAGAACTGGAATGGCACAGAATAGAACAGAAAGGAAAGGTATTCTGAATATATTTGATTCATTTCCTAATTTGTGCTCTTGTCACTGAAATCAACCAACATGCTTTCTCTAATAAGCTATCTGAAAACTCCTCAGGTGTTTTCAGAGCACAGATGATATGCTATTAAGAACATATATGCTATAAGAGCAGCCTTTTTGACAGCAAAGGGATCATTTCCCCCCCCCCCCCAAGTCATTACTTCAAACCTCCAGCAATTAGCTTTAAAAATGTGACTCACTTCATGGGAGCTATTCAACCTCCTAAAGCAGTTCTCTGCCTAGAGCTTGCTCCTGAGATATTTTACGCTCAGAAATCACTTGGCAGCAACAGAAGCTTACTATCCTACTGAGTCAAAATAACTGAGCTTAACAGACTCTTTAGAAGTTTACATATGCAAATACCATGCAGTTACTGAGGTTTTTAAACAAAAGTGCCCAGTTTAAAGAACATTTTCAATCCCAACACTCCTGAACTCTAAATTCGTAAGTGACTTTCACAGGTCTGTTGGTATAGGTTTTCTCAGAAAGATACAACTGACATTAAAGATTTTTACATGCAAGAGATGAACACAAAAGTAGCAGCTTCCGTCAGTTAATGGAAGTGATGAAAAAACAAATTCTAGCTTTACTAGCACCTATTTTTATGTCCATTCTTGTCTATAGCTTACACTTTTAAACTCCCCTTCTTGCAAATAAAATGCTGCCTGCCTCCTAATGAAGAGATGGTAAGCACTCGCATCCTAGAAGTGACTCTCCACCATCAAAAACATACAAGAATCTTAACTTTGCTGATATCAATGAACAGGCTTATAAGCCTTCTCTATTTCAAATCTTATATCCTTACAAAGACAAGCTGAATTCTAGACTACTTATTCTTTCAGCTAATGACTTAAAAAAAACCCAAATAACAGTATGTGGAAGGGAAGGATTCACTGCAGTATGACAAGACACCACTCAAACATACGCTTTCTTACAGAGGTAGAGGAGTTTTTATTCTCTCAAGATATTCAAAGATAAACTACTGTTTTGCCTGATATGTCAGGCACTGAACTTACAAGTCTGTCTCGCCACCTTGCACACTGCCTGCTTTCACACAGATGCAGCCAAATTTCCCAAGTCTTCCTCTGGCCAAGGTCCCAACACACACATTTTAAAGTGATAAGGGGAGTGGTACTGTCACCTGCAGGTGATTGCAACTCACTCCCAGAGCCCTACTGTTCCCTGGCTCGATGGGCATGCAGCTGGGTTCTAACAAGACTCAGCAGTTCCTGCCTCAGGAGCAGCTTCTCTCTTGCTTCTTCCCCATAGCTGTGGGTTCAGATTCCCAAGGGCAACGTGCCAGCCACCACTCTGTTGCTAGTCACGTTATACAGATTCACTCTGAATAACAAAAGAGTGTTTGTTTTAATATGTCAGATAGTACTTCCTTGTAAATAATGAAAAGAGTTTAGAAAGATGCAACATGACTGGTGCCTGAAGGGTAGAACCACAGCCACAAAGCATTCCTGTTTACTGATACTTCTGAAGGGTTAAACTCTACCATCACTTTGTCATTTCTTCATGGGATTCTTGTGGTCAGAAATGAAAATAAAAGGACATCCTCATTAGAAAAATAAAATATGAGTAATTTATTCTGCTGGAACTCAAAATAAGAAATGAGAAATGAAATAAGAAATAAGAAATGAAAACAGCAGTTTTCAGACCAATGCTCTCATTCCATTTGTGGCTTACTCCTAAGCCGCATTCATGTTTTTAAAGAAATTAACCATATTAGCAGATAAATTGTTGCCACTTGATCAAATAATGCTTTCTGGAAAGGGGGAAAAAACATGCAAGCCTGTAATGCTGCTTTCACCTACACATTAAGATAGTACATTCTGAAACCACCACACTTAAAACGTTACCTTACAGCAGTCACACATACAGCAAGTAAATCATTCAGTTATGTTATGATTAAACATGCAGCACTGCAAGCATTAGCAAACACTATCAGGTTTTGTTTGAACATACTGCAAGCATTTCACCTTGGGGTAACTTACTCTTTCCAGGAAAGATTCCAGGCCAAGTCATGGTTCAGGTAAGTGGAGAAAAGAGCAAATTGCTTTATTTCTAGTCTGAGGTACATGTTCCAGTCATAACTTTTTTCTGTTTGAATCAAGCACAGGAAAGAGGATTCCTGGATTTAGTTTTGCTTATTCTGCCTCCTTCCAACTCTAAAGAACTGTTTTCTACCAGATATGTTTTTCACTGCAACAAATTTAGCTACCAGATTTACAGCATTCTCTTCACATCTCACACTCTCCTCTTGTAACAATAAGCTTCCAASAAGGTGTTTTTATTGGCATTCAGCTTTAGAAGGTCTGGTCCCATGAAAAACAGAAAAACATACAGTTGTGTTCTTATTAAAAGGATATGCACCAAACCAATACAGACTATCTAATATACTTCTATTTTAACTTCTAGTTCTGTGCAAGTGTCCTCTGAAAGCAGATTTCACCCCAAAACCTGCATGCACTGGCTGATTTTTAATATATATAATTACTATTTTACCTTAAAAAATAAAAAGCTAAGTAGCACTTCATAGATGTGGAGTAAAATTTATTTAGCCTTTCTTTTAGGTGGGCACACAGTCCAGTTCTTCATGGAGTGTTATTTAAATACTTACATATTCAGCAGACACGCTAAAGAAACCATTCAAATACAAGTAATACACAAAACTTCTACATCCCTTATACTTTACTTGTTTATGCACTCCCTGAACTATCATGCACTACATTATTCCTGGTTGAAACAATGCTGTTCTCAGCAGAATTCAGTTATTCATAACTCTCTTCCTTCTATCTAACCAGGAATTTCCTAAATAAAAAAGCTTTTTCTTTCTTAAAAGATGAATAAAGACAGTACCCCAGATATGGTACAATCAGCTTTCTAATGAACCTGTCAGTAAGCAAAGATTCATAACAGTATTTATTTCACTAGTAAAGGAAAGTCTCAAAATAAAGCAGTAATACAACAGAACCCCATACTTGTCCCACAGAATTCTCTCCCAACATACAGAATGTCCCCCATTTTAGATATACACTTGGATGTGGATTATTCACCATATGGTTAACTCATACTTAGTAAGCAAGTCACGACTCTTGGAAATGACATGCTATCCCAATAGCGGTAGATTTCCCTGTATATAAAATTTTAATAGGTTATACAGCTCAAGTCATTTACACAACAGTCTCTTAAAGTCATCAGTGTCAGAAATCAATTCAATATAATACTTAAAGTGTAAGTCAATGATATCAGTCATATGAGTAAGATGAAAAATTGACCCTAGGATAAACTACAGTTAAAAGCAACTCTTTCGTATCAATTTTGATCCAAGATAAGCTAACTCTGATGCCAAAACACAGTAGTCTCTCCCTACATCTGCTGGCTCCCATCTGTGCATAACCTCCTCCCTTGTGGGAAGTAGTGGGGAAGTTGCTCAAGGACTTGCACAGTTGAGTCTTGAGCACCTCCAGGGACAGAGATTCCACAGCTTCTCTCAGCAACTTGTTCCAGTATTTGACCACCCTCAGTATAAAACAATTTTTCCCAACATCTAATTGGAACTTCCCATGTTCCAGCTTGTGTCTGTTGCCTCTCATCCTATTGATGTGCACATCTAAGAAGAGTCTGGCCCTACTTCTCTGTATCCCCTGATCAAGTAGTTGTAGACAGCAATAAGGTCTCCCCTTAGCCTTCTCTTCTCCAGGCTTAACAGATCCTGTTCTCTCAGGCTCTCCTCATATGTCATGTGCTTCAGCCCCCTGACCATCTTGGTAGCCTTGGCTGGACTTGTTCCAGTATCCTTCTTGTACTAGGGAGCCCAAAACTGGATACAGACTCCAGATGCAGTCTCACAAGTGCTGAATAGAGGGGAAGGATCACTTCCCTGGGCCTGCTGGCTACACATTTACTAAGTTGGCCTTCCTTGCTGCAAGGGCACGCTGCTGACTCGCATTCAACCTGATGTCCACCACAGCCCCAGATCCTTTTTGGCAGAGCTGCTTGCTAGACAGTCATTCCACAGCCTGTTGCACAGGGTTATTCCATCCCAGATGCAAGACTTCACATGTGCTTCTGCTGAACTCCAGGAGGTTCCTGTCATCCCATTTCTCCTGCCTGTCTAGGTCCCTTGGAATAGCAGCACTGTCCTCCAGTGTACTTACCACTTCCCCCAGTTTGGTGTCATCCACAAACCTGCACTCCATCCTGTCATCCAGGCTGTTACTGAAGACATTAAACAGTACTGGTCCCAATACCAATTCCTGAGGGATGCCACTAGATACTGGCCATCAACTGGGCTTTGCACCACTGATCACAGCTCCTACATTATTGTCCACTTGTCCAGACCATATTTCACCAATTTAGTGATAAGGAGATTATGGGAGACTGGGTCCAAGGCCTTGCTAAGGTCAAGGTATACTACATCCACTCCCCAGCCTTTGTCAACAGTGCCAGTTACTTCATCAAGAAAGCAATGAGGTTAGTCAGGCATGGTGAATCTATGTTGGCTGCTCCCAATCACCTTCTTGACCTTCATGTCTTTAAAAATGGCTTCCAAGGGGATTTGCTCCATAACCTTCTGTACTGGGCATAAATTGCAGGGTTTATGTAGCAGGGGGCTGCAGGGATGATCTATGTGTGAATAGGTCATGAAAGCACTATGTGCCAATCACAACTAATTCCAGCCATCTCTGAAACTAATGTAAACAATCCATCAAACTTCAAAGTTTCAGTCAATCAGAGCAGCACATGGAACCTCTGCTTAAACATATTTAAGAAAGAACAGGAGTCACTTGGAGAAGAGACATGTTTGGAGAAACTTGAGGAGACACTCTTGGGGAGACATGCAGAAGAGATGCATTTGGAAACATGCAAATGGAAAGACTGCTGAGGAGATATGGGACTGGAAACATGCTCTTGGAAAGACGTGGTCCATGCCAAAGGGAGGGAGTCCCCTGAAGGGACTGCAGTCCATGGGCAACCCACACTGGGGCAGGTACACCCCTGAAGAGATTGCAGCCTGTGGAGAAACTATGCTTGAGCAGTGACACTGAGAAGCACAAAGGAGCAGAGAAAACCCAGTAAGAAGCACAGAGCAGCAGAAAGAAACCATTACGCGCATGACTCCAACCTCCTGCGTTGCCCATTGCCTCACCGAGAGACAGAGTGAGTGCAACCTGCAGTGGAAACGAGACAAGTTGAGACTAGGAAAAGGGGGATAGGTGTTTGGTTTAAGTTGAGCCTGGGAAAGGGGGAAGGAAAAGTGTTTACTTAAGTGTTTGTTTTGTAATTGTCAATACCTGAATCAGTGATTAAAAGTTTGTGATAACTAGCAATAAATTAAATTTAGTAAAAGCTCCCCACGTCAAGACTGTTCTGCCCACAACACCTTTCCAGGGGCTGAGGTTATATTGGACAGTAGCTACCTGGATCCTCTTTCTTGCCTTTTTTAAAATGTGTGATAGCTCCCTTTTTCCCGTCATCAGGAACCTCCCCAATCACCATACCTTTAGAAGATAATAGAGAGGCACCTCACAGTGACATTTGCTAGCTCCTTCAGTACCCTTGGATGCAACCCATCCAGTCACATGGACTTGGGCATATCCAAGGGAGCTAAGTGATCCCTAACTCATTCTTCCTTTACCATGGGTACTGCTTCACTCCAACACATTCTGCTAGTAGGCTCAGGGACCTGGGAGCCCTGAGGGCAAGCCTTATCAGTGAAAACTGAGGCAAAAAAGGCACTGAGTATCTCAGCTTTTTCCATGTCCCTTCCCACTAGGTCCTTGTCCCACTGAGCAATGGTCCCATACTCTCCTTTTGCTACTTATCTTTCTTGTTGTCCATCACCTCCCCTGCTAGTTTCAGCTCAGGCTGACCTTTCCTAACTCCATTCCTGCATGCACGGGCAATATCTTTGTATTCCTCCCAATTAGCCCGTCCCTGCTTCCACCTTCTGTGTACTTCCTTTTTGTGTTTGAGCTCAGTCAGAATCTCCATCTTCATCCATGCTGGCCTTCTACCATGGTTGCTCAACTTTCTGCACATTGAAATGGACTGTTCTTGTGCTCTAAGGAGGCTGTCCAGGAAGATCAACCAGCTCTCCTGGGTCCCTTTACCCTCCAGGGCAGTTTTCCATGGGATCCTGCCAAGCAGATCTTTAAACAAGGCAAAATCTGCTCTTCTAAAGTCAAGGGTTGTAATTTTGTTCTTTGTCTTGCTCATTCCTCTCAGTCTCATGGTCAATGCAGCTAAGGCTGCTCTCGGCCTTCACATCTTCAACCATTTTTTCCATGTTTGTGGGTAGCAGGTCCAACAGATCATTTCCCCTAGTCAGTTCATCTGCATCAAGGAATTGTCTTTAAAACATACAGAAATCTCCTGGATTGCTTGCACCCACGCATTTTGTAGACTTCAGAGTAGTTAAAGCACCATGAGTACCAGGACCTATAATTGCGAGGCTTTCTCCAGCTGCCTAAAGAAGGCCTCATGTACCTACTACATCACCTGTGCTAGCCTGCCCTCTGCTCCTTACCCGCAAGCTTTCTACTGGTTCATCACCTGCCCCAAGACAGAGCTCCTTATATTTCTCTGCACAGAGCGCAGCCTCTCCTCCTTGCCTTCCCACTCTGTCTTTCGTGGAAAGCCTATATCTATCCATTGCAGCACCCCAGTCAGGAAAGCTATCCCACTATGTCTCTGTAATCCCAATGAAGTGGTAGTTCTGCGGCTGTACACAGACTTCTAATTCCTCCTGATTGTTCCCCGTGCTATGTGCATTTGTGTACAGGCATTTGAGATGGGCTTCAGGTAGTACTGCATTTACAGGAAAAGTGTGAGAGCCTCCCCCGTTATGCTGTCCCCTAGGCAAATCTGCTGTGCCCCTTGTGCCCTCACTTCTCTTCAAATTATGGTAACCCTCCCCCTGCATACCAAGTTTAAAGCCCTCCTCACTAGGTTAGCAACCTTGTTTGCAACCATGCTCTTGCCCAACTGTCATATCTATCCCATTCCAGCTCAGTAACCCTTGCTCCTCAGAGAAGGTGACTGAAGCCAAAACCTTGCCTGCGACATCAGCCACACAGCCAGATATTGACCCCTGGATGCTGACATGGATGAGTCCATTATTACTTGCACCTTTCCCCCATCAATGGAAGGATTGAGAAGACAAGACCTGGGTCATCTGCCCTTCACCCTCACCCCCAGAACTCTGCATTTACTCTTAAAATGCTCCATGTTACCCCAGCACTATTGTCAGTGAGCTAATGGAAGAGCATCTAGGGGTAATAGTTTGAGGGCCAACAAGTCTTAGTCTCTCTGCAACATCCCAGATTCTGGCCCCTGTCAAGCAGCAAACACCCTGAGACATCAGGTCAAGTCAGCAGATAGGTAACTCCATCCCTCCACAAGCAGGAGTCTCCAATAACTATCACTCACAGATGTTTGGCTCTCCAGTAATTACCACTCACAGATGTCTGGCCATTTGCAAAATGTGCAGGAGGTGGAAGGAGTTCTTGTGCCCCCTAAGGATAGTGCAACAGGTTTTCCCACACATATTCAGAATATGAAGCATTATGAACTAGAGATGGGGACAGACTATCACCTTAGTAACACAGAATGACTGTGGAAACTACAGAGCTGCTTATGTGGAAAGGTGACACCTACTTTTAGGCTACATTTACTACAATTTAGTAGCCAGAATTAATCAGAGTTAGCAGCACACATCCATGAAAGCTCTACAAATGTAGCAAGAGCTCCACCAGCCTTTCCAAAAATGACTGGTCTGAGATCTGTGGTCCCACAAAGGCGCTTATTAATATATTTTGACTGCCAAAAGAACATAAGATCAAGTCGACAATCATCAAATCAGAACAATACAGAAAAGTTCTAAAATAAAAAGAATGTTAATAGGAAGGTACTGATAGCATGTTTTCAAGTCTTCTTCTGTAAGAAAACCTTTTTTTTTATTTTAATCTCTCTTTCTCCTCACTAAGCAAGCAAGTTAATTCACCAGTGTGGGAGGACCTGAAATTCAATGAAAATGGTAAATTACCACCTAGGATTAGGATATTTTAAAAAAATAAAATATTCTAAGGATGTTTGACAGAAAGTCTTCTCTATTTGTTAAAATTCATATTTACATATTTATATTTGCTAATATTTACATAGGAATATTTTCTGTACATGTCTTAAGAGCATCTATAGTGGGTTAGACCAAGGGTCCATTTAGCCCCAAATCCTATCTGTCCATAAACAGATGCCCAGCCAAAGTAGGAAAAGCATATAATGATACTTCAGGACCTTGGCTTTCTACTATTTTCAGCTCAAAAGTTTTCCTGATGCTGAGGCAGTTTCTCTATCTAATACTCTCAGTGAAATTCCAAGTACTTCTCCAAGCTGCCCCCGAACTCATTAAACATTTATCAAACACAATATCCTCTAGCAAAAATTCCATAGGCTCATGAGCCACTGCAGGAAGACTTACGTTCTTGTGTCAGTTTTGAAGCCACTTCTTCTAGCTTCATTCAATGCCCTTTGGCTTTTGTAGTGGAAAAGACAGTGATGAACACTATCTACCAAGCCAGTCATGACTTTACAACTGTCATACACTTCCATGAAATCTTTTTCATGCCAGAGTCCTACCCTGACAGTCATTCCATGTATTGACGTTGCCCCATGAGTCGGAATATCTTTAATATTCCTTCTTTTTTCTTTTCAAATTCTCATATAGCCCTTTGGAGATGAGGTGACCAGAAATGCACAGAGCATGTGAAGTGGAAAAACCATCTATTTCTACAGCAGTAAAAAGATGTTTTCTTTTTTATTCTCTATTCCTTCCCTAGAAATTCCTAATATTTAATTTTTTTGACCATTATTGAGCTGATATTCTCATGGGTGTATAATATGATCACAAGATATTGCTCTCGTTGAGCTTCAAGCCTGTCATTTCACACAAAGTTCAAACTGAGGAGGATATGCCAAATTTCAGCTACCATTTCATTACTCAATCACTCACTTTCATAAGGTCTACAAATAATTCCTTGCAATCGGCTTTTGTCTTCATTATTCCAGCAACTCTGTAACAGCATCAGACTTGGTCATCCCACTGCTCACTGCCCCTTCTAGGTCGTCTGTGCTGAAAAACATAGGTCCCCAGAGAACTCTGCTGATGACCTTCAATGGAGATTGCAAGAGCTTACCATTTTTTTCCAAACTTTGGTTTCTTTTTTTAGCCTTTTATTTATCCATGCAAAGACCTTCTCTCTTATCCCATGGCTGCTCAGCTTTCCTGATCATGTATCAACTGGATCATCCTAATTTAGATGGTGTTCTTGAAGTGGTCAACACATGAAAGGTTTGCAAGGCAGGATTTCCCTTTAAAAAAGCAATACTGACCCTTCTTAAATTGATATATTTGTCCTGGTGTCAATTACAATTCTATTACTTCCTATGGTTTCCACTAATTTGCCCAGTACAGAGAGCAGGTGTACAAGTCTGTTTTTATCCAGCTTCCTGTACAAACTTTTCTGAAAGTCCCAGTTGTCACTTTCCAGTTCTCAGTTACCAAGGCAGTTTTAAATGAGAGATAACACTCTACAGACAATGGTGTTTCATCCTCAGAAGTATTTCATCCTCAAATTCTCTTGATTCCCTGAGTGAATACCATCCTGTCCTTGTGATTTATTAGAGTTCATTTTGTCAGTTTAACTCACAATCTTTCCAATAGCTGTTTCTACTTCAGACAGATCTCCTATAAATTCTTCACAAAGAAGAATTCCAGCCTGGGAATTGCCTCCATTTCTTCCACAGCTAACCCCAGTGCAAACTTCCTCAACCAATATAATCCAATTCACACGAATTCCTTGCCTAAGAATATGCACGTCACCACTGAAGTCTGCTCCATTGGCTGTTAAGGTTTTGCGAAAAGCCTAGCTGCAGACGGGTTTCTCTACAAATGGATTAGCAGAGGGATAGGGTTTTTCTGGTATCCTGATACCTGGACCTCAAAACAATCACTATAGGTCAAGTGGAATGTGACCAAAGCTACAGGTGGAAAAAATGTCTGGAGGCAGAGGACAAAACACAGTAACTTAAACTTCACAAAGAATCTTCACCTCAGAAGGCAGAGCCAGCAGAGTCTACTCCATCTGAGAAATAAGTGACACACAGCCATCACAAGAGCAATATGAAAGTTTCCAAAAGGATAAATCCAGGCCAATGCATCTAGACACAACAAAGTACAAACAGAAGGCATGTACAATATAAGTTTCTGGAACAAAGTCCCTCCAGTTTCCTACATTTACTTTTCAAACATAAACAATGCAATCCTCTGACTTCTATTTGGATGCTGAGCCAAAGAGCTGCTGACTAACATTAGCACAAGGTACACAGGGAAGAGAAGGAAGATGACAGAACTGTCAGCTCACCTTTTTCTCCCAAGATAAATGTCGACTTATAGTTGTTACATAGGAATTCATTGTATGCAAGGAATAGGCAAAAAATATTATCCAGTCAGGCTCAAACCCTGACTCTTTGTCCTTGCTGCATTGCCTAGACATCTCTGTGACGCATGCAACTCTTTATGTAGAGATAATATAACCATTTCTATATAAAAACATGATATATTATATAAGACATATTATTATGTAATATTTTGGGGGTTTATATATATATAGATATATAGCATAATGTTAATTAGAAAATCTTTTTGGTTTTAATAAAGTTAGTGTATTTTAAGTCTGACTAAAAATTTAATAAATCAGTCTTCAAACTGCAAAACATATAGAAACATGTTAAGAAAACTAAGAGTTATTATGAAGCATAATTTAATCATAATCAACATGTAGGAAGATCCAATCATCTGGATAGAAGAAAGGATGTAAAATAAAACCTCCCAAAGAATACAGCTACCATGCAAATAGAGCGGCACAATGTTCATATTTACTAAATCCAAAAATCACAGTCAAGTGACCAAGTTGGTTTCTCAGTCTCTTCAGTGAGCACCTTTTCATAAGAATCCTACTCTGAGAAACCAGGAGATTTCTTCATAACAGCAAATCCTCCGATTCCATTCAGAACAAATTTTACGCTAAGAGGGGAATTATGCAGATCACAGCTGCAGCAGGACTATGCCTTAAAGAACACAAATAAGTTATGGAAAAATAATTTTTTTAAGGGGCTAACTTAAAAAAGAGGGAGAGCAACCCTTCTGAAAAGTGAACTTCCCAGGTCATTCAACAGCAATCTTAAGCAATTTTTGTCAAAATACCAAAAGATATATATATACACTTTCTATATTTTCAGAGACTAATTTGCTTTCACACGCTGCTGTATAAGTCTTAACAGAAAATAAAGCAGCAGGAAAGTTTTCTGGTGACTAGACCCCCTACCACCCCAAATTTCTGTTCAGGACCACTCAAGAATCACAGTCTTACTTTTCTTAGCAGTTAAACTAGACCCATTCTGATACCCCCTCCCTACCCCCCAGGGTATACTTCTAATATTATCTACCAGAAATATCACTTTTAAAGGTATTCACTAACTTTCAAGCTCTCCTTCTAATGACCCTTCATCCGAATGTGTGGTCCATTCAGCATAACTACCATAAAGCAGCACAGTTAAACTGACAGCTCTTTTATTATCATAATAAATAACTTCACCAGCTACTTAGCAACTCTTACAGATTAGAACTCCAGGTGAGTAATTAGAGGCCATAGTACCTTAACTAAACAGGAAGGTCCATTATCTGTGTGTTTTAGTACAAAATTATGAAATGGTAGCATTTAGAGGTGTACGGTTAAAAAGTAATTCCTGATATGCTTGCTGTATCTTGCAAAAATACAGAGAAGATGATGGTTAAGCGTTCACACAGCCAACGGTGTATCTTACGGAACAGCAGTTATTAAACACAATTGTTTGCTTCAAACTAAATGAAGTCATCTTCAGTTTCAACAGCACTTGAAGACTTTTAACAGTGAATATCCAGCTTCAGAGGGGGGGAAAAAAAATCTCGAAAAACAGTATGAATAAGTTCACGCAGACAAACTTGGCAGAATCATGGTTTGCAATAAGGTTTACCAACTGAGTGACAGCTTCTACCGCTGGTGGTTTGTGGGGAGAAGCATCCTTAAATTCAGGAGGGATCTAGAATGTTTGACTTCTCAGACTTGAGAAGATGCACGGAAATGGTGTCAGTGCCAAACTCCAATCATAATTGCAAATCAGACTGCAGTTCCTCAAACTGAAAGGCTTCAGCAGAGCATTTTCTACCCAACATTTCACATTGGCACTTGATAATTTAGGATGGTTTCATTTAGCTTGAAGCTTTAATGTCTACCTTCCCATTTAGTCTCCCCTCAGAACAGAAACTGTTTGGGACAGGGATCTCTCTCTCATCATGTAGTTGTACAGCACTGAGCAAAAATAGCAAATTGTCTGGGTATTAAGCACTGTTCTAATAGTAAGAATTACTAATGGCTTTTCCACATAGTGCAGAATTCTGGGGCCAGTAGCCAGAAGCAGCTCGTTCTTCTCTCCCACATGACTGTAACACTGTTAAAAGCAAAGAGAAAGTGGAAAGCTTTTAGGCACCGGGAAAAGATCTTAACGTAAAAAGGGAAAAAAAATCCTAATAGCATATGATTTGGGGAAGGAGGCAGGCAATAAAGGGAATAGACTAAAGAGAGCAAGGAACACGAGAGATGGACAAAGCTGGATGATCAAACCCCATATGAAACCAAATATCTCTGGAGTCTTCAGATCTATCTTGGCTATTGTTTGTATTTGCAGTTTCTGATTATACCCACCATTTCCCTCAACTGGGTATGTGTAAATATTGAATTTAGCTTGTTGAACTTCACACATTCAGTGTCAGCCTGGTTTTAGATCAGGAAACTTCACTTGTGTGAAAACTTCACTTTACACAACAAATGAGACAGTCACACTGACCCCACACACATTCAAGAAGAGACTGCCTACAGAACAGACCTCTTGGGGCAGCAGATCCAACACTTACATCTACCCTTCAATGTTTCAGAGATGGAAGGAGAAGCAACTCTTTCTACTCACATTAGAAGAAGATAATTTATTAAGGTGCTCTTGTTCCTGCACGTACCAAGCTGAAAGAGATCAGGAATGATTAATGTACCTGTGCACTCACAGCACTGTCTAGTCACAGCTTTCCTGGCTCTCCTCTCACACATTTCTCTGAAAGGCAGTACATGTCCTGCAATGGGAGAAAGCATAAACTTAGTTTCACTCTATGTTTTCTTAGCAGACAGTCACTTCTACCAAATGCAGATACTTCAGCCTTCCCCCAGCCCACCCTGACTCTATCCTACCAGCCTCTTTCTTCCTTGTCTCAAACTATCCCATGTATCACAGCAATCCTCCCTTTCTGGATCCCTGTACAGGTGAGGATCATTGTCAGCTCAGTCTAATTAATATGCCAGAGCTGATCATCACAAAATCTGCTCAGAGCAAAGCCCTAGCTTTCCTCAGTAAAATCTCTCTCACACACACGTACATGTTGCATACATGATGTTAAAGTCAACTAAAGTTATTTTTGTTCCAGATGCTGATAAGGAAGGAAGTCTGTTTTTTTCTGTTTTTAACTGGGGATGGGAAGAAAGGAGGAGAAAGAGAAAGCAGGAGGACTCAGATTTATTTTCTGGGTTCATCTGCACTTTCCTTCCCTCTGTCTCAGGTTCCCATGAGTGTGGACTACAAAGAAACATGCTCTGCTCAGAAGTCAACATTGAATTCAACGTGGAAAATAGTTGAGCCAGTATCATTCTTCAGTAGTCCCCATTCTTCCTGTTCTCTCTACTCCTTATACCTTCTTCCTTCCCATATAGGTCTTCTTTTCTAGTTACTTATGCTAACAGTAAAGTTTCCTCCTCAAAGGATCCTTCCAGAAACAACATCAGGCAAAACTGGCAGTTTTTCATTTCAAAAGCATCAGAATGAAGAAAAACAACCCAGATGGACAAACATGATCCACAGCAGCTTGTGACCACAGATAAGATATAAGAGAACAGAAGCTGTCCAGAAACTTTAGGTTGTCTAAGAGGTTTATACACTTATTTGAAAACATTCCTAATAGGTTGTGAAATTTGTGAGGATACACTCACTTGTTCTTTCTCTTTTATTGCAAGATGAATGAAATCATTATGAACAAGGTTTTCAAATGCACTCAGCACTGGCTTTAACTCTGTTCCTCTGGAAATATTCAAAACGCGCCTGGATGCAATCCTGTGCAATGTGCTCTAGGTGACCCTGCTTGAGCAGGGGGGTTGGACTAGATGATCTCCAGAGGTCCCTTCCAACCTCAGCGATTCTGTGATTCTGTGATTCCTGTTAGGTCAAACACAAACAAAATCCTTGCTTGCTAGTGATAGGGGCTGTTGCTCCCACCAGCACAGGCTGCCTGGCACACAAAATAAGAAGGTTTTGTTTTTTCACTTAAACTTGATTCTGTGAAATAAAATCACTTTCTCAGCTAAAGAAAGCTTCAAGCACTTGTGTTTTTAAATGTTTTTATCATTGGGCCTTTAGTTTGAGCTTCCTTTTATTGTCAGTGTTGTGGCATCACACAAGAATAAATAGAAGCTTTACAAACGTAGCATCTAGAAAAAAGGATGATGAAAGGTGAAGAGAGGGACCAAAACAGTTAGCAGGTTAAGACAAAGATACCATACTCTCATTATGTCCTGTGCATTTGATCCCCAGTACTTCATTTGAAACTCCTGACTCTTCTCTACATAATTTGTTAATAGCCCTTTTCTGTTATATATACATGGGCAAACCATTGCTTTTTTTAAAGTGTTGCTGAAAGTCTCCTGACAAGTTTTTAAATCATAGTTAGAATACAGAGCTACAGTTCAAAAGAAGAGAATCCCAAAAATCTCCAGGACTAATTAAAGAGGAAGAATGGACAGGGACTAACTCGCAGGATTTGAGACACCTGGTTTCAAGTCTCAGATGTGTCTTCCTGGGGGACACCAAACAAGTCTCTTGGTCCCTGAGCTGTCCACCACTTTTGGTGAAGTAGTAATAACTAGTACAACACCATGAACAAAAAAGTGCTAAATCAGAGCCAAGGATTTTAATTGCAGTGTTAATAGGTGTTATAAGTATTCAGTTTAATTTATGACAATTATCTACGGTTACATTCCCAAACATGTTTTTATAGTAAGGTTCTGAAAGGAGAGCTTACATTCTTTCATATGACGGTTTGTGGTGAAGAAAGTTAGATCAGAGAGCAAAACTTGCTGCCTCCTCCAGCCATCCAACTCCCTTGGTGGATTTTGCCAGCCCAGGGTCGGATTATCTAATCCACTAAATTCCTGCTCTGACTAGCTTAGAATATTACAGACAAACTGACTCTATTTTAGGTAAACGAATGAGCCTGAGAAGTTTCAAGAACTGATCAAGTGAAAGAAACATCCTTGGCTTAGGAGTGGCAACATCTACCAAAGGCATCAGACATCAGTCACATGTTCAATCCACAGAGATCAATGAGAGCCAGCCACACTTATTTTAAGTCACTACAATATTAGGCCTGAAACCAACAGTTTAGATGCGAAAAATTAAATGCAGTGAAAATAATACACATGTAGAGATTTTGAATGCTCCTTCAGTCTCTAGATTTCTTAACAGGATTTTATACTGATATTGGTTGTTGTTGCTCCTTCTGGAAATGCAAATTTACTGACTTTTTACAAGAACTGAGGTTTTCAAGAAAGCTACTATGATGTTCTAAACCATCTTCTAAAAAAATTGATAGACAACTTGAACTAAATACAAATATCATGAAAAATATGTTAAAGTTAATAGTTAGTTTACCCACTTCTCCAGATCTCTCTTGTGCATCTCCATTGCAAGGAAAGCGTAGCTACCTCTTTTCAGCAGATCCTCCTAATTAAGTGCAAGGACTATTTGCACCCTACTGCTACCCCTCTTAGCTGTTCCATTGACTGAACACAGTTTCTAAAGCACTCCTTTACCTAGCTGATTTAATGTCAGAGTTAAAACATCAGCTACTACTCATAAAGAACAGCATAAATATCTTTATGTTAAAATGCCTTCACTCCTCAAGGAAACAGTGAAGAAAGACAGTCATTTTATTCAGACTTATGCTACCAGACAAGAGTATAAATCCTTAGGTATAAAAATGTGAAATCATTGAATTTCAGAATGTAGAAACATCTTTCTTTTTCTATCAAATAGTCTTTAGGGTGGCAGTAATGAAGAACGCTTCCTCTGAGTTGGAAACACAGTAGATAAAATTACTGGTATATTATGTTTCCCAAAAGCAAATAAAAGTATCAGTTCAAACTAACTGCTTGGTGACTTTATCTTTCACATTTGCATAAACAGCACCAAATGCCAAGGAGAAGCATAAGCAGCATGGGAACCAAGGCCATTTTACTGCTCCTACATGACATAGTCTAGTCTTGGACAAGGAAAACAATTGTATAAGTGAATGGACATCTGCAAGCTCTTCACTTCCAAAGATAAAGCATCATTCCAAAGATGTGAGGTGAGGAAGGAGTCCGAAGTAAAAAGTGCATCAGAGCCACAATGCCACCCATTACAGTGCTCACAGAGGTCTGTCTTGTAATAAAGACGCTGAATTCGATGGTGCTATTCCCATGCAGAGTTTGGTACAAGGTCTGTAACAGATGGTGGACAATGGTACCAAGAAGAAACAAGAACAGGCAAGTCTGCAGATCAAATCAGCATGAAAATTCGCAAACCCCTTTATATCATAGCTAGTGATCTTGAATTGCATCCAGACGTGGCGGTGCAAAATTGCTTTTGCTCATGCCAGCAGGCACTTCACTAATGAATACTCTCATCCTGATAATGCTTCTGGCTTCCCAGATGGGATGATGGAGAGCAGAAAAGCGGCAACCAGAAGGCCTGCTAGAGGAACTCTGGAACTCCTGAAGTAAACCTCACAGCCTGTTCAGATCACCAAAGCCATCTCCAACTCAACAGCTCTCCCGCAATCCACAATACAATCCTGTGATCCCACACAAGGATCTCCACATTCCAACTCCTTCTTCTTCTGACTCTCAGACATGGCACCCAAATTAAAGTCATGCTACAGACAAGCTTCCCCTCTTTCCTCCACATCTGATACTACACCCAGGAACAGAATCAAAGGCCATACTATTATTAGCCAGGTTTTCTAAGCACAGAGATCATCCTGAGCACTTCCCTTGGTCTGTCCTTCCACAATTTTTGAACCCTTTGGCTGACTACAGGTAAATTTGAGAGCATTAAGATAATTATGTTTTTTCACATCTTGTGAAAAGTAGTGATTAGGCAGAAGAGGAAGAACCCCTAAGAGCTCACAGAGAAGAACACCATTCATGACTATCTAACCACAAATAGAGCCTGGTTTCTTGTGAATTTGTGTGGTTCTGCGGTTCACAGAATAGCTTGTTTTCCCATACAGTTCTTTGCAACACTGGAGGGGAAATAACATGCATATTCTCTGCATGTTCTTCCACATCTTCCACCCATTCATCCTTAACACTCTGTTCCATCAGTTGTCAGACTCCTACTTAGTACAGAGAGCCTCCAGGGAGTCTCAACGGAGATAGACAAGACTGTCATGGAGGCAGCTGCATCCCCTTCCATTCAGGTGGGAAATGGATTGCTTCAGAGCCTATAGGTGGCTAATCTAAGCCACTGTCATTAATATAGGTAGAATAAATATTTTAAATTACATGTAAAAATACTGTTGAGTTTTACATCACTATCATAACATGTCCACAGCCTCAAACTTAGGTGGGTATACACTAGCTTTCTGTTTTCTCTTAAACCACTCAAGGGTTTTATTTAATATGCAGGGATATACATTTCTGCCGCAAGGCAGGAAAGCAGAAGCCATACGTCTTTGACGTCACCAACTGCCTGAGAAAGTAGTACCCACTGGATAGTGGAAGAACCAGCAAAGGTCTGTCTTAAATCCTAGCAGTAAGCCATGCCTTCCATTTTACTCCCTTTACTTCTGTGTCTATTCCCTTAGATACAGGTATTTCTCACCATCATCAGTTGCCACAGAAGAACAGAACTCTGAAATCAGATTAGACACATGAAAAGGAACAGCATTTATCCCAAAAGAGCTAAAAAATGCTAATACTGGGAAAAGAATTCAGTAGTCATTGCTAACATTTTATTTTTATATATCTAAAAAGGGCTCTGGCACATTCTGAGTGCATGTGACTGGCATATATGCTCCCTACTAAGCTTCATAGAAATAGCAAATCTCTAAGCACACCTTCAAATCAAGCAGAACCCCTTTTCAGCAACAGGAAGTTGAACTTTCCAAGATAAGAGGATAAAGAAAATAATCTCAGGAAAGATATTCCATGAGCCTCTATTCAGAATTTCTTTGTGGCTGATTCACACAAGAAGTAAAAATTGTCCTCTGCCTGCCCTTCCCTCTCCCACACGCAAGAACAACAAATTTAGGGTTGTTGTTGTTGGTTTTAAGTTTTTTATAGCAGGCTGGCAAGATTGGTTTAAGCTAAAACAGCTAGATTTACTCTAAAGGCAAAACAATATAACAGACAATTATGTATGATTCTGTTTTCTCGTGCTAATTTTAAAAAGAAGAACATTAAAGAACACTGAATGATGACAAGCATGTAAAATCTTCTAGCCTTCCACATTTCACATTAATAACTAGCTGGAAATGGAATGTATACATATAGGTTGTACACAAAGCAAAATTAAAATTTCCCTTTAATTTCATAATTTCCTCGAGTTTTAACTGTTACAGACACAGCATGGATGAGAAGTGTGCCTGCTGATGGAAAATCACAGACTAGAGAGTATAGGGGTTTGTTTGCCTCTTCCATTCTTTCTTTTTAGGTTGACCAAAGCTGCATTTTAGAAACTGAAGGACAAGGGCTCCTGCCCAGAGTTCATCAATTTTCCAGTTTCTCTAGGAATTCTGTCTGTTTTTTAGCAGTGGATTTGTTATGGAATGGCACAATAAAATGGGCAGAAAGTAGTTCTACGTGGTTTTGCAACACAGAATCCATAAATTCATGCCTTTTTTGCTTGGTCCATGGAATTAATCCATATACGCTAGATCTTTAATCTCAACTGTAATTTGACAGATTGAAGTTAAAAGTTATTTTAAAACAACACGTGTATTTCTATAGGATCTCTCCAAGTCAGTAAAAATAAAAGGTATTTAAAACCTAGAAAATCTGAATGAAGGCAATCACTTACAGAGCATTCCTTATTACTTGGTACCTGGAAAAAGTCTTTTAAAAGTCCACATAGAAAAATCTGAATGAGAAAGGATGTGGAAGAGGGAAAAAAGTGAGAATCCTAATGATTGCATTACTTCAGAAGACAGGATGAAAAAGAGATGTGAGTGGTAAAGCTTCACTGCTCCTAAGTCTCTGCAAGACAAGGAGAGTGCAGAAGGAGCTGCAGAATGAACACAGGAGCTTCATGGAGAGCAGGAATTCCTGCAGTGCACAAGAGTCTTGTGTGGCAGCACAAAGTGTCTTACTGAGAGCTGGGTAAATGATTAACATCCTAGCCTGCTGCTTAGAAGTCTATTTTCTGCTTTTACTGGATGAAAGTGTGTGGTCTGCAACTTCAAAAGAGGAAGCTCTGATTTACTCAAACCTGTGGGCATGAGATGCAAAAAGACTGGGTCTTCTGCCCACAAGGAAAAGAGATTTAAAGAAAATAGCTAGGTTGGGGAATATACAAAAAACAAGATGTGGCATGCTTTGATTTCTTGATATTCAGAGAACGTTGAACAGGAGAGCTAACAGCCTTTCATCTGTATGTGAAATATGAGAAGGGGGGGAGTTAGTGGTATTAGCTAACAGTGGATGGTTTAGGAGGTTTGTAGAGAGCAAGATGCTAATTCCCCAAAGTATGTGGTTCAGGGGTTTCTAGGATGGCAAAAACTTTGTTTTCCAAAATAAAGGCAGAATAAAGATTGCAAGTCATGTCATGAAGAAATCACGGTTTGCAGCTGGGGTCCATTTTTGCACCAAGCATTTAGAGCACAGGAAAAGAAAACAAAACAAACAAAAAAAATCCACTAATATTCCCTGCTATAGGCAAGTAAAAACAGGAGTCGAGAGCGCGAGGTCGCGGCCGCGCAGCGATCCGGGCGAAGGCGCCCGCCTGGGCCGGGGAGGTTACAGGCAGCCCGGCTGAAGCAAGACCCAACCTCTGAGAAGCCCCCGCAGATCCCGGACTGAGCAAACAGCTACCGCCGCTTCCTCAAGGACATGGCGCCCCGGGGCCCGGCGGCCTCTGCTCTAACGGGGACTGCGAGTCCCGAAGCAGCCGGCACACAAGCTCGCTCTGGAAACAAGCTGTTGCTGACGCCCGCCCCCACCTGCCCCCTCTCCCAGTACCCAGGGGATCCGCCGGGCGAGCAGGGAGAGGCTGGGCGGGGGCAGCGCGGACTTACCCGGCTCGCTGCACCCGGCGAGGACGGAGACGAGCGAGTCCCGCAGCAGCTGGCCGGCCCGGGCCAGCGGACAAAGGGCGCTCCGCAGCCCGCGGCGGGCCCCACACAGCAGCTGCGCTCCCGCGGCAGGCAGGTGGGCGCAGCCCTATCGCGCCAACGGCGGCAGAGCGCCTGGCCCCTCCCCCCCCCGGCGGCGGGCAGAGGCGGTGGCAACGGCCGCGGGGGGAGGGTGCCCGGGGGCGGGGGCGGCGCGGCCCCGCGCCCGCCGCGGCCCCGGCAGCCCGGCACGGCGGTTCAAACGGGCCCGCCGAGAGCAGCGGACCTACGTCGTACGAGACCTAAAAGGCGAAACCGTTTACTAATATGTGACCAGATCCGGGCTTCGGGTGTGAGAGCTGCTGGTGTGAGACGTACCTGTTCTCTCCTTTTACTTAGCCCAGAGGAGAAGCAACTCCCACCCGGGTGTTTGTCTAGTTAAGGCCAATGCAAAGTGACTCAAGCCTCACAAAATCACGGTTCCGTGTGAAAGAAACCGTCACTGCTGACCCCTCTTTACAGCTGCTAGTTCCACATGACAGCTATGCCAGGACTCCACAAATCACACTGATGCTTTATTTGGAAATACTGACTTTACCCAAGCAGATAGAAGGAATTTAAATAGCTTGGAGTTCCTGTTCAGTTAGATTTTTGTAACAATGATAAAAGATGATCCTATTGTGGCATTCAAAGAAGCGTTCTTTGGACACAAATCCATGTTTCATAGTAGAGCAATGTTTTATGGCAGCTATAGGCTCTTGGGGTCCTTATAGAGGTGCTGGCATAGAGGCTTTGTAGTTGATTTACATATTCCAAATATCAAAGATGATGATTCTGGTATGAGCAGGTGCGAGACAGGATTTTGCTGAAGCTGCAGGTGCTGTCCAAGTTCAAACCATGCACTTCCTTGTAAATCATTTTGTATCTGTTTTTTAGGTTTCAGATGGTTAGAGCCTGTATACGGAACAAGAAAAATAGTTACACTCTAGTTCTGCGTTCCACAAAGACATATAGTTGCATGATGTCACCAAAATAATCAGGGGAGAAGTCCTTGATCAAATGAAAGTTCACAGCACTTGCCAGATACAATATTTACTATGTATGAGATTAAGTACTGTATAGATGCTACTTATGTCCTCTGATTATAGGTTCAGGACCTACCACTTGTTCCAGCAACCACCTGAAGTGACAGTATTTGAATTACATGAAAACAAATGTCATTTGGAAAGCTCTATAGGCCCTGCCACTGGATGTACAAGACAGAAATTATAAACTCTGATACTTGAAGCATGCTAGCACAGAGAAACCACCATTCCTAGCCTCTTCTGTATGTACATACAGGGCTGAGGCCATCCACATAAGGAAAACATGTTGCAAAAATACATTTTATTATGCAAGCTTTCCTTCACCTTAAACAAAACATTTTAAGGTATGTTATACATTTTCTGCTGGTGAAAGGGAAAAAAAGCTTGGCAAATGATCAGTTTTAAATATTGACCACATTTTAGTACTTGGGGCATACAGAACATTTCTGAGAAAGTGAAAGTGAAGTGAAGAATACAATTATTTTGCTTTTTCACTTCTCCAGAACAGTTTCGAACAATTTCTAGCTAGGGCAGTCTCTAAAATGGAAGTGATGTTCTTCTGTTTTAAATAGCCCTGGATAGATTTCCCCTCTGTGAACTTTTTCACTTAACCCTGAATTTACTCTGATAGTAAACATTTGCCACATCCTGGGGCAACGTGGTTAACAGCTCCATTTCACACTGAATGAAAAAGTTTTTCGTTTGGTTTGTATTAAATTTGCCACCTGCCAGCTTTATCTGATGCTTCTGAGAGCTTGTACTAGAAGAAAGAGTGAAGAGTTTTTACCTATCCATCCATTCCATGATGCTCGTGATCTTATACACCTCTGTCATCTCTCTTGGCAGCCATCTAGTTTCCATTCAGGGAAGTCCTAGCCTGCTTATTCCTTCCTTACCTTTCTGTGTTCATGGATGATATATTGTTTTAATTCTTCAATGTAGTGCTCTTTAGCACTATAGAGCACACTCTCATTGTGGTGTCTGTAAACAAAAGGTTGTCTAGTACTGAAATTACAAGCAGAGTACCCCATACACATCTACAGACTACTCTTGCACCAAAAGTTTTTTAGGGAATTTCTAGACTCCAGCATAGTAATCTTCTGACCCTGTCACAAAGACTCAAATTGACCTCTGAGTCATGTCTAGTTTTTCCAGTCATGACATAGCCCAGGGAAGGGTGAACTAGCCAGCTGCACAATGGTTGCCAATTGGCTTGCCTGTACCTTAGAGTGAAACAATTCACAGAGAAGTGAATTGACTGCACTTGTCCCCTTGTAGTTTTCATTCACTCATACCCTCCCTGTCCAAGGTCCCCCTAAGTCACAGGACTTACCTGTCAGCCACCTCCTGGCATTGGCCAAGCCAGCCACCAGGAGGAGGATCAACACAGGAGATCTCAGTTACAGTGGTTTTGTGTGCCTGCTCCCTCAGCTGCTGACGTCTCCAGGCAGAGCAATACTGGGCACCATCCTCTAGTTCTCTGAATGCCTTCCAGAAGCAGGTACTGCTGTAGATGTGCTCTGTTCAGTGCCCCCCTGCCTCTGGTGCCTTCTCAATCCATTTTTTAACCTCTGACCCTCACACTTCTCCCCTTTTTTCATTGGTTGTCCCTCAAAATCAGCTGCCTGTTCTCCACATCATTTCTTTTTCCTTAGCTAACTCTCATCTTGGGAGGACTTGACAAATTGATTATGACTGGGCTAGTGCCCTGCCATAGAAAGAGAATGACAGAGCACCCTGTCTGCTGAAATATCAATTACACCTTAACATACTAAATAAAGCTCTTTGAACAGAGTATTGGGATATACCCAAGATCTTTAACATAAAAAAAAACTGCAGGATGATATAACAGTCTCTCGTGGATATGACAAATGATCTGATCAATGACCAGGAATTTGGGTGAAGAGCCAATAGTGAATGAAGGTCAGTTCTACCAGGAAAAGGAAAGCGTCAACTCACCTGAATCAAGCAACTTGAAATACACATTCTGGAACACTTGTTCTTTAAGAGAGGTCCTGCCTCACTTCCACAGAGCACCTTACAGCTGGGGTGAACATTTGGCATCCAGATTTTACTTTTATTGAAAGTCTTGTGATTAGCTTACACTGTTATAGCAGTGCAGATTTTCTATTTGTATATTATTTATTGCTTTGCTCTTTGTGCCAGTTTAGTGCACAGGAAAAGTTAATACCACATTAGTCAGATTCCGCCCTTTGCTTTTCATGCGTGTTTCTGTTACACCTCTGAGCAAAACCATCCTAAAATGTAACAATATGTTTGCAATCTAAACAGCTAAAACGTGCAGAACCACAATATTTGACAGGAAAACAAGGTGCAAGGGCCAGGGTGACAAGGAGTAGGACAGCAGTATAAGAGTGCCTTGGAACAAGATTGTTTGGGAAACTGTAATCTCTCAGCATGCCACATGGGGGCATTTCTTATTCTGAGTTTAGGAAAAGTCAGAGTAATTGAAACATGGATAATTATAAATCCCTGAAAAATAGGAGCTTTATGTCATCTGCACAGAGCTCAGCTGTCCTTGTTAGCTCACTAATTCCCTTCATTGTCTTTCCAGTGAGGCTACCTTTAGAAACACTTTCCTATCCAATTTAAATATGCAATTATATATAAAATCTTTCTGTTAGCTTCCTCATGCAAATCTGAAAGACTTTTTTTTTTTTTCCCCTACAGACAGTTTCTACCTGTCCAGTCCAGATGGAAGACTTGAGATATTCCCCAAAGAAAGTTCCAGAGATGGTGGCTATTTTGGGCCATCATCAAAGTCAAAAAAAGGTCAGTTTTTTCTGACTGTTAGTGCACAGCTCAAATCAATATGCATTATGAGCAGTTGGGTTATCTAGCTGTGTGTGATTACCTAACAGGCAAAGCAATGTATTTAATTCTGTCATTTCTTAAACCTTCATTTAGTATTTCTGTTTCACAGCCTCATGCAGCCTTATATGCTACACTATGCATGTAACTTGTTAAAACTAATGTATCAGATATGTAGCAAAAGGAAGAAGAGTGTGAAATCAGTAGATCACTAGTAAAAATGTGTATGAAACCTAAGGGATGAGTAGGTCTACCAGATCAACCATAGTAAACTACATTAATTAGTATAGTCCCCTCTAAAAATATTTCTTCTAAACCTATTTTCTATGACTCAGCCCTTACTCAGCACTTGTGAGGCTGCATCTACTTGTCCAGTTTTTGGACCACCCCAGTATATGAAAATTTTTGAGAAACTGGAGAGAATCCAGCAGAAGGCCACCAAGATGGTTGGAGGCCTGAGCATGAGAACTACTAGCAGCTGATAAAGTTTATTTATTTAGTATTTATTTATTTTATTTATTATTCATTTAGAAAGAGAAGGTTTTCCTCCTATCAAATGAGACTTTGTGTTTAAGGAAATGTCTTCTGTAAGCCAAATTTTAATTCTTACATTGTACTTAAAATTCATTGCTTATAAACCCTAGAAGACTGTTAAGACTGCTTTTATCAGCCGTTCTTTAATGCTACCAAGGCTTTTAGCAAATGTTAAAGTTTACTTGATGAAAAATCCTTGGATGGGAGTTTTCATCTGAAGAACGATACTGGGCAAGAGGTAGTGTACAGGTGGTACAAAACCAGCAGGAGGGAAAACGTTATGATTTAGCGATATGCTTCTTGCTCTTTCATTCTTTGCTTCTTCACTACTCTGGAAGGAATTTATTGCTGCTGACTTCACCTGGAGTGTATTATGATTTTCTCACCTCTCTCCAACATCTCTCACCTGTGCTGACTTGACTTTACACATTCTTTGTCCTTTTCCTCCCACAACTTAYGCACGCGACAGAGGATGGAAAGGGTGACAGGGAAACAGGCAGTTTATTAGCTGACACCTGGAGTTGCATAGTGAAGTGTACAGTTTCATATTCCTCCACTTCCTACCAATTTGAAAAGGTAGGCCTGTTGAAACTGGCTTTAGTGCTTTAGTATTCCAGAGCAAAAGATAGTGTACAGGATCATTAAGGTTAAATGGAGATCTTCATTATAATCACATGCAAAATATGAACTTCTAGAAGCAGATTTCAAAAACAGCAGATTCAGAAATTTTGTGATGATATCTGTGAGAACTACATGAAACATGGAAACATCTTTGGGGCTTGTCAGTTCCAGAAACAGTACAGAAGGTGTTCTGAAAATAGCTTGACAAAATGCCAACTAGTCACCATGTTACAAATATATCCACTTGAAAATTGGCAAGAGGGTGCCCTGGACCAGCAGAATACCACTGGAACAATCAATATTATGTGGACAGAACATCTGATTTATGTGGCCTGAGAAAGGAAGGAGAGGCTTTGAAAAAATTCCTCTAAGGTCATTTCAGGATCTGTGGCAAATACATGATGTTTGTCTGGATATCTAAGATCCTCTGTAAGAGCACAGATAGAGCATAGTTGGTAAACAGAGAGTTAAGGATTTTTGTTGCGTTTTCTGCTCAGACTTAAGGATCTGAATTCAAGTATTTTTGATTTTAAAGTTAGGGATTTTTAATTTTGAAATTAAACAACTTTGATGTTAACATTATAGTTGAGTACTTTTATTGTATTTTATTTTCTTATTGAAATTTCTTTAAACATTAAATCCTCTTTTCTTAAAGGGCTTTCTTTCCAATGGCATATGTACTCTTTGAAAAACAGTTTGTCAACCTTTGAAAAAAGTAACGCTTACTGGAGATATTAACTTGTTTCCTGGTGTGATCTTCTTTGATCTGCTGGCTTTCTTCTCTTAACTGAGAGGCCTGCTCTGCCATAGCTGTCTTTCTGGAAATATTCTGGATCTTTTTCAAAACTTTCCAGTTTTGTCCAGAGGGGAATGGAAGTTTCTTAACAATTTTCAAACCAAACTCTGCATTTTTTTTAATTATGCATTTGTTGATAATTTTTATTTTATTGTTTACAACCTTCGGGGGTCAAATTGATGCTAAGAGTAAGCCGCATCAATAAAATAGCACCAGATTATACTGGTGCCTGTTAGTATTTCATGAGGAACAACACATATGAAATCAGAATGAATCATTTGGAAGATCAGCATCTCAAAATTGAAATGCTTGTATTCTGCTTTTTTGCACCTAAAGACCCAAGGTGTTACTACTAGGTTAGTTCCAAAACAGACTTGTGGTCCTGGCCACTGTAAGCATCACCATTTTGCTCTGGACCTTTGCAGCAGTGGAAAGGAACAGAAATGAGGGCCTGTTCAGCAGTAAAGACTTTATCTATTATTATAAGTCACCCTATCCCACACATCAGTCACCATGCATTTCATCACAGTGCATTCTTAGGGGGCCTGTGCCAGGCCTGTGCAATATTCCTCTCTTGAAATGTGAAGAATTGGGTTTCACAACATGTTCTGAACAGCTTGAGCTATGACGGCCCCAATGAAATAACGCAATGGCGTGTTGACAGATGACCTTCAGGCTCGTCATTTTTCTACTAATGGGATCCAGCTCAGCCAAGGTATCTTTGCTGATCAGAGGAAGGAATAATATCTTAGGCTATATTTACACTGCTAAATGAAACAGCATTTGGGAGTAATTCCTGGTCTAGAGGCAGTATAGCACACATTCACCTGGATGCACATACCTAAAATTTTCCCCTGTCTTTCTCCCTTCACATTACAAAGCAGAGTGCATACTGAGTATTATTTAGAGACATCTCCAGCTTGGGGACTATATCACATGCCTTTGCATCTATTCATCCTCAAACCTCTTCAGCACGCTGTATAAATTACTCTCCATTCTTTGCTTCTGCATAGTGTGTGGACTTGCAGAAAAGCTCTACAAAAGGGTTCCTGAATTCTGTGTTTGCAGGTGGATTTTGATTAGCACTCACTGCAATAGCGTACTGCCCACCATGTTTGGTGCAACGTCTTAAGCTGTAGCTGATCCTGCTGTGCTCTCTTCACTGCTCATGTACATGCCAGGCTGACTCTGACTCTTTCTCTGATCAGTTTGCCAGCCTCCCTCTTCCTGTGGAGCCAGGGGTTCTGCCAATCTGCATTTTATCAGATAAGTGGGACTTTTTCTGCAGGAATGCTAGGTCATGCCTGAGACAGATGCCAGAAATCTAAATGTTGAGCACCAGCCTGAGAGGCTCTTTTGGCCACCACCTTTGCCAATCTCTTGACAGCAGGAAAGAGATCTGAACTTGTACAGCTCCATCCAAGCATTCACACTCATTGATATACCCCTGACTGATGAAAAACCTAGTTCAGAGGCTGCTAGGAATTATGTTTGTAGAGGTGATGGGGGTGGGGGGCAGCATGTAGTATGCAGAGAGATGTGAAAGCACAAGGTCTGCTGGAATACTGTTGAGGACTCTGCAGAGCAACATAGCACTGTCATCCACACTGCCTGTGGCAGTGGTCCCTGGGGCAAATAATCCCTTAAACTGCACTAAGGTTTTGTCTCAGACAAAGCTAATTGGATTTCTCTGGAAAAGAACCTAATAATAAAATAAGAATTATGCAGTGGTGATGATCAGAGGTTCAGTGCTCCAGTTCATGCCCTAGCATGGCTTTATTTAGCAGGGAGACATACTTTTAGCTATACATAACTGCCTATGCTAGATAATCTGAAAATTTTTTCAGAGTCTTTATATATTCACCCTTGGGTATGAAAAATAGGACTTATCCACAGCAGTGTTGAAATTTCTAGGTCTTATTTTCCCCAATGATCCAATACAGCTTAAATTTAGTCCCTCAAAGCCTAGTATGAAATCTTCTATAGTCAGTCATTTTTTATGAAAATGAAAATTTTTATGAAATTATAGCCTGGAAAGGCCAGTGAGAATAAATGTTTACATTTTCTGAAGTAGGTCATTTAACTCAATGTCTGTTTGCATTTTTTCTTGTACCTGAATGTCATTCTAGGTACTACATCTAGAGAAGTGGGCTAGTAGAGTTAATATAGGACTTTACTCTACTGATCATGTTTTTGACAACCTCATTCTAAATAAATAAATGGTGCCAGTTCTAGCAATGAGAGTTTATACTCTCTCCTTTTCCTGCTCCCCACTGGGTTCTTTGAACTGGAGTCTGCTCTCCTTTGCAGCAAGTTTAGACCTGAGTATGCTCTATGGCTTGAGTTGTTTTAGTAGATAGTAATAAGAGCTGTACGTGAAGCTCTTTAAAATGACCATTCTGCAGGTGCTGATTGGTCTTGTATTACTGCATTTTAGTGGATGGCAGGATTTTTTCCTTCAGATCTACTTAACAGACTAAAATAAAAAATATTTTAGAATTTGTCCCTCAGCTTAAGAGTCAAGTTAAATTCAGTTATTAAATTATGTTCTAACAATGAGCCCAGTCTTAAGATTTGCTTCTTATTGCTGATTTCATTTAGAATAAAATCAGCTCCTTGCCCTTTTCATACAGGGCAATGGGAAATATATAACTTGCCAGTATTAAAGGATTATGCTTTTTTCCCCAGTACCAATGCACCAATTAAGTGTTCCCTGAGATCTATTTAGATCTCTCTCTAGTAAGGGTCAGATGTTTGGTAGGTATATTTATACCACCTAAGAATCAGATCCAACTCTGGGTCTTTTCCCTTGGATTTCTGATGCCAGAGCCAATCAGTAGTTCTGGAAAGAGAAAGTAATGGCATCATCATAAACTTCCTTTGAGTTTAACTCTGCTTTGTTATGTGGGCAGTATGAGCTTGGACCACAGCACAATTCTATGAGTGCTACCATCTTTTATACTCATCAGGGCCTATATTCAGCTCAGCTAATTGCAGGTCACCAGGTTAGATGTAGAGTAGCTGTAGATATCTCTGTAATCAAGAGAGACAGAGGAGATTATTCACATGTTTGGTGGATGGTCCTCTGATAGTGTCCCTGGCTACAAATGGAGACTATAGCACCTGTTTTTTCTATTTTGGGGGTCTCAAGTGCTATAATATTCATTGGTTCTCCAGTCTACACAGATTCAGATATACATGTAGTCTGTCCATGAAAATTTCTGTTTCATAGCACTGTTGATGACATGGTCTTTAAAAGGCAATTAACTGAATATGGTTTTCTCACAGTGTTACTATGTCTGTTCAACTATGCTTGTGGGAGGTCTTGTACTCAAGCTGAGGTACACTATGCTGCTTTCAGAGCTTTTACCTTCACTTTGTCTCTGGCTTGTCATGACCAGCTATTCTGAAGTCACGTTTCAATTCTGTTCCATTATAAAATTATGTTTCTGTGTTTGTTCCTACCAGTGCTCCCTGGACTGTTCTTCAGGTGAGTTGCAGTACCAGGCTTGATGCTACCATGTGTACTGTCCATGCTTAGCACAAGAGGGAAACAAGACTCAGGTTTTACCAAAGACTATAAAATACTGGTGGGGATAGACCCTACAGTTCCCAAGTAAGAAATGCCTTTGCCTAAAGGCATTTTGCTATGTGAGTTTAGACAAGGGTGTTTGACATCATGCTTACCTGTGTAAAATGTACCATTGCAGAATGCCCGAATAGCCCTGTTAACCCAAGAACTCTAGGCACTGTCCAGTGGACTTTACCTGTCATGTCAGTTTGATATGGCTTTTAAGCATTTCCAAGAAAGTGGGACTTTGCTGGAAAGATGTGATAACTTGTGCTGCTGAAACACTTATCTAGACTGGCTAATTAACTAAAGTATAAATGTCATTTTGTAAACATTATCAGTTTTGGGCAAACAGCCCCTCAGACAGTTTTGAGTGCTCCATTCATCCGTGCTGTTTCCACCCACATCCCTATCCTATCAGCTGTTGTTATGCAGGCCAGTTTGGCAAGGGTGGGCTTTGTGAGCACCTCTGCACTGCTCAAGCATTTGCAGGATATGATGTGTGTTTAGTTTGGTAGACTAAATATATATTTTTATTATATTTATTTAGCCCTTAATAAGTAAAGGCTGAAAGTATTTATAATCTTAAAACACCCTTTTCCCCATATTTACGATGAAACTGATATTGTTAGATTATTTGATAAAAACCTCGCCTCCACACTCACAAAGGAGCACATAGGCAGGAAACTCTGATTCGAGAAACTGGAGCACCCTGATCTGGCTCCTTCCAGGGCTGTCACAAGAAGGTGATCTTGTGACATTGTCTGTGGGGTGAAACCTATCAACATGAATCAACCTGGAAAGGCTCTCTAGATCACCTTCCAGACTGAGGGGAGCTAGTGCCTACAGCGGTATATGGGACTCATTATAGGGTGCTGGGTTGGGATTGTGAAAGACTTATTATGGGATATTTTGGAGAGGAACCAAAGGAAAGGAAAGGGAGGGCTCAGGGTGGTTTGGGGAGGAACAAGCACGGAGAAATAGAAGGATAAGCGGATAAAAGGAACTGGTGGTGTGTGAACAGTTGGCTGTGTGCCCAATCACCAGTGTATCCCATCTTCTCATTAAACTCCATTTCCATTTCCCCGGGTGAAGGGCTTTCTATTCTGTATATATGTGTGTATAAGGAGGTCAAAGTGCCTGATGCCACTGGAGTCAGACCACAGGTCATAAGGATACCAGTTTGTGATACCAGCAACTGGAGAGACTGCATGCATACTGGGTGGGTGTGTATGCCAGTGTGTGATTGCTAGTGAAAATCAAGCTGGACTACCTGAAGTGTAGAATAAGTGGCTTAAGAGCCAGGTATCGAAGCAGCCATAAGTCTGCGGTGGATACTGGAGAGACCAGAGGTCTGTGAATTGGCTACTGGAGGTACCAGGATGTTCAAGCCAGCTACTGGAGAGATCATAGGGGCTGGGAGTTGACTGAGAGACCCATTTGCTTGTGTTTGTATCTCTGTGTGTGAGGCAACTGAAAAAGTTGGCTACTGGAGGCACCAGGAGGTCAAGCCAACTACTGGGGAGACTGTAAGATCTGGGAGTCACCTACGAGACCCATTTGCATTGCTTCAGGAGTCTGTATGCCCAGGTGCCAGAAACTGCGGAGACACAAGATTCAGGGCCAGCTACTGGGTAGCCTGAGTGTTGGAAGCCACTTACTGGGGGATCCATAGTGCATGCATCTGGGTGCCAATGTGCATGTGGGCGTGCAAAGTATCTGGAAAGCCAGGGGGTTCAGGACAGTTACTGGATAGACTGTCTAAAGTCAGATACTGGAGGGATCCACATTGTGTATATGTACATATTTCCCTCTAAGAAACCTTCATCCTGATCAGATAGAGAGGGGGAAAGGATGAGGCTGCTGGTGCTGTTTGTGTTTGTGAGTGCTGTGTTTTCTCTTTGTGTTGATTTATGGGCTGTCCATGTGCATGTGTATATGTGTATTGCATATGTGTATTTGTGTGTCCGCCTATTAGGAATACATGCTCAGTGTCACTAATGGTTGGACCTGGGGACAAGGACGTGCAGCAGTTGCCTCCATCAGGCTGCTGAATGTGGCAGCTCCTAACAGAAACATTATTTAGCTCATCAGAATAGCACGAATCTTAGGCTAAACATTTGGGATGCAGACAGATAGCATTTGTATTGTAACCTTCTCTGAAGCTTTCTTCTAAAGAATTGTTGGTTTTCCTGCTGTATACCTCAGAAATATAGAATGTGTCTTTAGTTGGTTTGGCTCAGTGTGCCCTAACTCTAGTTTGACTGAATTCTGAAGTAAGAATTGCTTCCTCCAGGAAAAAAAAATTCTCATTGAAACAAGGACTAAAGTCCCACTCTTAGAAGTGAACCAGGATGGCAGGTCCTTGGATTGGCTCATCCCAAAAGCCAGTGAGGAGTCAGTGAAGCTCCTCACAAGCACAAGGATAGTTTATATTCCAGGACTGGGATCTGCAGCTGTAATGTGAAAGTACAGTCACTTTTTTTGGAGCTAGTGAGCAATGAAACCTGAGCTCACAGTAAACTGCTATGGTGCACTGGGATAAATTGACTTTTTGGTGTCTGAGGAAATACAGTGAGTAGAAATAAGGAAGTAATATTAATTTTGGAGGGTCCTTATATGTGCCCTTTTCTGGAGTCCACAAACATGCGTTATTTGGCTTGACATAGAGGAGGCTGAGTTAAATTTCATCAGCTATGCTATGCAGGACACCATGGTCTAGCAATCTGACTTCGAAAACAGATGGAAAAAAAATTTGTTCCAGCTTGGAAAGAGAAATTTTACCCAATCCCATTACAGCATATGCCTAATATTCTGTTATGTAATATTTATACAACAAAAATTGAAAGGTAAGACTACACAGAACAATGAAAGCCTTGTGCTCATCCTAACCCCTAGTTAACATTGACAGTATCAGCTTTCAGAATAAACCATCTTTCACAAAACAGGACCTCCATCTAGTCTGGTGGGAGGAGGCTTGCATCTACAGTCTGGTAGCTTTCATGTAAGCAAAAGTTAGATCTAGAATATACTTTTACAGAAAACAACTGAACAGCTATTACTGTCACTGGCAGAACCAAGCAGAAATCTCATCTTTCTCATTTCTGAAATCTCAGCATTCTTTTCCTATCAATAATTGGTTCACTTAAACAATAACTAATTAAGTTATTTCCCTTACAGACTGGAATGGAGGAAAGAACAGAAGGAGAGACATTGTTATAGCTATTTCTTGTTGAAGCGAGTGGAGTCACTCTCAGCTTCAATAAAGTGGCTGGAGCTAAGTTGGCCAGTTAGAATAAATCCCATGCAAATTAAGTTTAACACAAAGAAACACTTCTTCGGTTCTTCTTTTTTTCCTCAAAGAAATATGAACTCCTCACACAGCCCAGATCCTCAGTTCTCAGAGATACAGAGCTTTGGGATGCTCCACAGGGTGAAGAAAGCCTGAAGAGGCATAAAAGGGGAAGCGTATAGGCTTTTTGTGGAGTGCATTTAATCCAAGACTGGGTTAAAAAAATGAAAAACAGCTATGATCTGAAGCCTAGTTATAATCTCCTCATGGTTGTTATCAGGGCTTAAAGTTCATACCGAGTAGTGCTATCCAAAACCTCTTGGACTATTCACTATTGAACTAGCTTGAGTCTACAGAGCTGACCACAATTTGGCAACTGTTTGTGTTTTGATACAATGGACGACATAGATTTCAGTCATCCTCACCATTGCTTCTCTGTGCCAGTTGCGTTATGCAAGTCATTTGTCAAAAGCCCTTGATCTATTCCAGTGTGATGTAATTAGCTAATAAGACCTCTTGGGCCATTAAACTCTGAAGCTGTTAAACTTGACCTATCAGAATCTACCAGTGGCTTTGGATACTGATTTGCAAGCTTAATTTTTCCAACAKAAATGGCTGTTCATTGCTTGTCTATGCTTAACATATCAACAAGAGTGTCAAGGGATGACACCCCCCCCCCCGATTTGATGACCTACTAGCAGATTGGCTATTGCATGGACAGACCATGAAAACATCTTTATATACCTTTGCAGCTGCAGAATTGTATTTGCTAGCGTATGGTTGGGTCATCTATGCTATCCTTTTCAATCTCTTCAGATCTAAATTTGGAAGATAATTCTAATTTAACTCCATTAAATGTTTATTTCATAATATTACGACTGTTATTATTCATTATTTTTTTCACCCCACACCTTCCTTGTAGTGCTGGGATACTTGTAGAAAGCAGTATCAGGCATGGAAACATCCTAACAAGCAGGATGACAATAGAAACAGTAATTTTCACTGAGTACACAGAGCCTTCAGGGAAAATTGGTTCATCCAGTTCAAGACAGTTTAGATTAAATTTCCTTGGTTTCTGTGTGAGAAATGAAGCTGGCCTGCATTAGGGGCTACTAAAATCTGAATCAAGCTATTGCTGCTGCCAAATCTTCAAAAAAACATTGCAAAGTAAAACAAAACCCCAAAAGGTAGCTTGAATCTTTTCATCAAAAGACTGATATTATAATGCTATGTTATATATCATAACATATACAGAATAACTTGTGTTGTTATAATGACAACATTAGTATGCATATCTTGAAAAAAAATGGATTTCCATGTGTTCTAAGGGTTGAATTATTGGCTTTATAAAGTCAATGGGAATTCTGTCACTGAATTGGATGGAGTTAGGACTATACCAAAAGTATCACAGTGGTCAGTGTGAGACTTGGGATATCTTCTACAGCTTTTGTTGCTGCTTTTAGTGGTTTGAGTTTTATAAATGACATGAATGATCAGCATTACATTATTGCCACTTATTTTTAATTATTTGATTCAGGGACAGAAATTCAAACAGTCCATTTTCTCAGAAGTCTTGTATGAGAAGTCATCTCTAAATGTGCCAAATCAATGAGTCTTGCCAAAGCAGAATGATTCCACCAAAGTGATACAATTTATTGCCAAACTTCTCATCATGATATACTATTAAAACATTTTTTTAAAGACATATTAGCAGAACAACTTGACTTGTTTAAAAATATACGGAGGAAGTTGACACTGCTTGGAAATTGCACACAAAAAAATCTCCAAACAGCAGCTCTCTAAAGAGTGACAATTTAAGGCACATGATTATTTTACAATTTTTGTTACATAAATCTCTGACTAGACCATATATTTGTAAAACAATTCCAAATAAGTAGCTTCACAGCTCAGAGAGACAGAATTCATCTGAATGCAGGTGACACACTTGTTATTTTTAACATTTTTAGGCCATAGAGCAGCATAATAAACATTGTTAAAAAGCATCCCACCTGTGGAGCAAAATGTAGAAAGACATCACACATTTCTGCATTCCATCTTTGTACAACAAGGTAGCCCATAGTTACATGTTCAATAAATAGCAATTGTGGAATTCCCCACAAACCACAAAACTTGTCTTTCTTTGACAGAGCATGTCACAAATAAATTCTAGACAGACTTTTCAGCCAGCGTAGCTCAGCAAGAACTGAACCAGCCTCACTGGAGGTGACCTGATTTACAAATGGATCTTTCCAATCTCATTCATTGTTCCCTCACACAGTAAAAAGAAGCTGAAGCACACAGCCATCTTCTCAGCAGCTCTAAATCTGTGTAGCTGTGATGAAATTAGTGGTGGCTGACTGATTTAAGTCTGCTGAAGAAGAAATCAAAAACTTGCACCCACAGGACATGTACTGAAACTCAAAAGATCATAGAAAAATAGCATGGAGTAAAAACTGTGAGAAAGATGATAAACTTATGACCTACTCTTCTTATATACCCTGGTAGACTCCTGGTAGGAGTAATTGTTCTGGAAAAAAATAAGTGATTATAACCTACTACGTACTAGTTGAGATCTACCTGTTTTCCCAACACTATCCCAATGTGCAAATTAGGGGCTTGAAACTTTTTTCATCACATTTCAAATTTACAAACTGTGCCAACCAAAGCCGTAATGTAGAGACAACTATAGTAGAAAACATCTTCTAGAGGCATAAGAGCTTCAGAAATGATATAAGCTATTCCAGGGAAAGGTCTCTTCACTATCAGAATTGGCCAATCTGTGCTTCACCTGTACGACTATGGTGACAGAGCCCTTTATAATATGGACAAGGCCTAAGGCCTTTGACAATAAATGGAGAGTTAAGTCCCTTGTATACAGTGCCTTTCCATTTTTCAGTTATTAAGAATGGCTTAGTGTTCCTCTCTGTTTTGAAGAAACTCCTACCAGCCCAAAGCCTTCTCCAAAACATACAGAATCCTGACCCCTCCCAGAGACTGCTGTATTTGTAAACACTATGGTGTCTACTGATCCTCTCGTGTTTATAACTTCAACATACAAGAACATGAAAATCTCATAACCTGAGATTTTTCAAAAGTGCATACACTTATGTGTGCAACACCTATCTGGCAAAAATTCCCACCTGCTGATGAGGACTTGCAGATGTTTTATTGAGGTAGCCTGTACACAAATAGATTATGAATGCTCTAACAAGCACACAGAAAATGCAGCCCACAGTGTGGTTCTTCTTCAGAATGCAAGACAGCAATGACCTCTGTACAACAGCAATAAGAAATGAAAGCTTTTAGTTCAAAGCCAACACCTAGCCAGCATCTTGTCAACTTTGGTGTTAGTACTTAGGCATTATGCTATGAGACTGGAGATGAGATTTTGGCACATTGCACTTTCCTTGTGCTAATATCTGGGATCAGTAAGGGTCCTGTTGTATGTCGGTGCCAATGACTGAAATTCCAATACTTGTTCCAATTTTAATATCTGAAACAGCATTAAAAATACTCTCCTTCACCAAAATAATATGCTCGTGTTTATCCAGTTCACAAAAAATGGTATTTACATTATTGAATTACAAAATTATGTCTCCTGGCCCTCATTAACAAGACTAGCTCTGGGTTCAGTACTGGGTGATGGAACCTTACATTTGGGGATACTGATTTGAATCAGTATCCAAGATGGTTGCAGACAGGCAGCTGCCTGCGTGTTGATATCAAAAGAATCAGTACTCTGAATCTAGTCTCTAAAGGCATAGGTTATGTAGCTAGCTAAGCTATCAGACATTTGCCATCACATTTCTGCAACTTGTACTAGCCTAATGGGCACTTTTGCAAAGAGGACAAAGATAGGAAAAAGCTTTGAGTCAGAATGTTCATACAGTGCTCCATTCTTTTGGGGTGCCTGGGTGAATCTCAAATTGGACATCTGACACAGACTTACCCAGATCCCTTTCAAAATTAGGGATGGGTGGAGAGTGAAGTACCCGCTAATTCCTATAGGTAAGGTAAATTTTTACCAAAGAAAGCCTCTACTGGACCAGTGTTAAACAATTCAGATACCTCCCTGAAGTTGGTTTAGCTCATTTACAAATGGTTTACATGGTTCTCAAATAGAAATAAGGTACACATTAGGCTCACAGAAGCAGCTAAGCACTCATCTATTAATATCACAGAACCTTAGCAATTTATATCACTGAAGATTGCAAGCCAAAGTTTCAGGACTGGAGCCACTCAAGGCAAAAAAGAGCTAGGCCATAGGACTATGCCTGAAGCAGTCCAGCAGGGAGCATTATACATCCATGAAAGATCTCGGAGCATTTACTTTTGTTAAGTCTTCATCTGAGTCAGGTTTCACTGCTGTCTCCAGCTGGCTTCACAGAAACTAGATCAGATTCATATATAATAGTGCAATCCTAACTATTTTCATTTAACAGAAAAGTGGAAAATAAAAATGCAATTTCCTGACACAAACAAGCGTATACATATGCAGTAGCCAAACTATCTCTGTACAGTACTTTGAAACATCAACATCCTGAGTCATTGTGGCACTTAAACCATGTGGTAGAAGATGGAATAGCATCTGCGAGGCCATTATGCTGATCAGTTGTTGCAAGAAGGTTGTACATAAATTAACAAGATGATCTAACAGAATATTTGGAAGACACACAAGCAGCAGGACAAATGACAAGTATTTACACTTCTGCGTGAGCTATTTAAAATTGAGCAGCTTAGTTAAGAATATAAAATGAGATGCTTGTGACCACACAAAGTAAAATTCTCTACTAATTCTGAATGTTCTTTTATTCCAGTGCCACTAAATAGGGGAAATAAAGGTCAAACACTGGCCATCCTGGAGTCCTTGACTAAACTTCAAGAGGCCAGGACTTTCCTCTCCCCTAATCCCCAGAGGTTCCAACAAAGTCAATATCCCACAGGTACACAGTGACACTAATATTCAAGAGCAGGAAAATAATTTTTCTTTAGCTTGCAATTAAAAAAAAGGCACTGATCCACTCCAATCAGAATGGACTTAGCAGGCAAAAGGCTCACCATTGGCTCCTCCTATATGAATTTCATACATCACGAATCCTGAATTCCATTACTGATACAGCAAATGCAGCCTATTTCTTTAAATGTATTTACTGGGAATATATGGCATAATAAATCATTTCTATGTAAAAAACCTCCAAACATTTACCTTTTGAAAAGCTTCCTGCTTTAGCCCTCTAAAAATAAGATTGATTTTTGTAACAGTCAACATGAAAAAATAGCAAGGAGACATATTTTCCCTTCACCATGCACCCTTTCAGCATGAATGAGGACTTAAAAATGTAAGTGCAATAGAAAGCCCCAGTGCTTCTGACATCATGAGACCCCACTTCCTTTTTCATCAGAAACCATTCTGATGGAAAGCAAACCAACAGGTTGCTCTCTATTTTTACAGAAGCCCTATATTCAACTTTTTCTCTCTCATCTTCTCCTTTCAAGTAAGTCCTGGTTCACAGCTGTGTTTCCTCTTGTTCCAGTGAATGTGGAGGGACATGACAAGATGCTGGAAGTGATGCTAGCTTCTGAAGCTTAGGGTGTTGCAATGGTTTTGGCCTGTGAAATGAACGTCGGCTTTGTACACGCCTGGCTGCAGCAGATCTGTAGTTTGCTTGTACATCAAGCAACATTATCTTCTCTTGGGGCTCCTTAATATAAGAGTCTTCCAGCCCTTCAGGCACAGAGAGAGAACTCTCCTCCTGTGAATTCTCTGGCTCATAGCTAACTTCAGAACAATAACCTGAGTTTATTGTTTCTTTGTTATTCATATCTGTATCTGCTTCCCAGTAGAGATCAGGTACATCTGGGTCACAAGAAGTTACATACTCAGAGACAGTAGAAAGAGATATATTCCCTCTATTTTCCAAGGAAGAATAGGCTTGTGTCCAAGGCATCTGAAGACAAGATGGAAAGAAGTGGAGGGGAGTTTCTGAAACACTTTTTGTTTGGTTTGGTTGGTCAGATGTATAAGGAGGCAATTTGTCATCTGAAGAGGAGTATTCTGTCATTTCAACATCATGGTCCATCTCACCTAGAGGGCAAAATTAAATAGAAACATATGTAGACACAGACTTTCTATACCAGTGCAAGCTTGATTTTATTTTAAATACTAATTTTCTGGGAATCCTTTGAATTGGGTAATTTTGCTGAAAACCTTATGAAAGTGAGTGGTTTAAGACTGTTTTTGAGCTGGGGAACTGTGCTCTGTCCTAATGGCCATATTGTACAACCTCAACCAAGTTTATCAAACTTTTTATCCTGGCTAAATATCAGGTGGAATTGAGTCCACTGATGAACATTGCATGTTACAAATATTTAGGAGATGGAGCCATCACCTCATCATTAAGGTGTATCTTTGCTTTTGAACCATTTAGTCGTGAGGCTCAGCGAGGAAATCTTTCAGACACTTTTGAAATTGTGCTCTTTTAATCAATGAACAGAGAGTATCAGCAGACTATCAATTTCTTCTTGACTGGAGCCCATGCTCAGTTTTCTGTACGCTTTATGTTGTGTAGGCAAACTTCACATTTAGTTTCCAATCTATACTGTTTTTAAAACCATTTAACCGAAATTCCAATGTCATTCTCCTATTGGGACATTTTATTATAGGAGATAGTTCAGAGGACTGTTTCTGAGAGTAATTTAGCTCTGAGCTTGTTAGCTCAGGCAATCTAGTTTCCCAAAATGCCTCTTAAGAAACACAGTCAAAGCCCAATGACTTTGATATATCAAATATACTTGCACAAGAACTAATGCATAGCAATTCTAAATAATAAAGTCAGGTATAATCAAGGCAATAGAATGGAGGAAAGGAACAAAGGTTAGCAAGAAATAGTTCAGTGAGTAATAAGCCAGTATTTTATGACAATATTTTCAATGGAAAAAAACATGAAGAGATTTTCAATGTGGATAAATGTCAGGGACAAGTTTCCATTTTGGAATGCTGTTCAGTGTTGAGTTTTTAATCAGAATATTGGAATTTACAGGTTGGATTAATTAAAAGATTGTGAATTATTTTAAAACACCATTTAAAAATAATCAGAAGATGCACTAATAGAGACCTGAGTACTAGAACCAACCACAGCGCTGCAGCACACTCAAGTGAAGAAAGTAATGTGCTACCTGGAATTAATCTTGAACCAGCACATCTTCTGTAGGGACAGAAGCCAGAACAGAAGCAAAATGGAACTTTATTTTCCATTTCTTTTCAAAAGATTATGAAATTCTTCTCAAATCAAAATTGGGTAGCAGTCACTCTCATCCTGAGATCTTTGTCTGAACAAAGGTTCATCAGCTACCTGCAGAAGTACTCTCAATTTACCACATTCCTGTGTTTGTTGATGCACAGAGCATACTAGGTCATACACTTGCGATCACAGATTCCCCAGAAGCTAATTCCCGATGAAACTGAGGATTGGATTTCATTGCATAATCCCTGCAGTGCCCTATGCTCCGTTCAATTATGATGGCTGAACTGTGACCTGAGCCACCTCATTTACAGCACTATGTTGATTATAGAAATGAAGGCTGATTTTTATGGTGTGGAAAAATGTCACAGAACAAGAATTAAAGGGCCACCAAGATATTCATTTAAACCCAGAGTCGATTTATTTTTAAGCCTCTAACACATTAGAGGCATAAGGTTATTTACTGCATGAAAAAGATGAACGTTTCTCTGTTTTTTCAAGAAAAAAATCACAGTTTAAGGATAAGACAAATGGCTGGGCTCTAACCAAAACTGGAATTCTGCTTTTCTCTGGTTTTGGCTGTTGTGTAGTTATCTCCACCTGTGTAAGGGAACCCTGATGCTTTTTAGTGCAAAACTTGCTTCATTTTTAACCCTCTCTTATGCAGCTTAATGGTGTAATCAGCAGTGTCATTCAACAGTTGTCCTGCACAGTGGGAGCATTTTCACTGGCTACRCCCAGGATAAAGAAGAACCTGGCCAGATCTTAAGAACTGGTGCAAGGCTTCTCAGCAACAGAGGCAAAATCACAATATGGTGATGCTAAGAGTGAGTGGCTCAGCTCAGCCCATTGTTGGTCTAGGCCTTCTGTTCCTATTGCACATCTGATGGGTTAAATGACACCCAAACTGTTACAGGCAAACCACGTCCTTTGGCATCAGCAACCAGACTGTCTTTCCAGGGCTTCGGCATAAGTAAGATAGCCAGCATTGGCTGAGACTGATTTGCTATTCTTATTAGTCTCCTGTCCTTGGTAATTACCTAGTTTGCTTAGGCCTGAAGACAGTCTTGACAATGTTACTTGAAAGAGTAACAACCACTTTTTAAGAGGGTTGAATCAGAATTGCCTCATGTTAGGCAATTCAGATAGGAATTTTATCATCTAGAACTGGCTAATCAAGAAACCTGGATCCTTCTGAAAACAGGTACACAACATTCTGGTGTTTGGAATATTTTTTGCTTAGCATTTAAAGTGTTCAAGCCAAAACAAAGAGCCAGATCCTTAGCTGTTGTAAAAATAACTAGTCATTTCACCCCAAATATTTACAGCTGGGCAGCATTTCTATAGGAGGAAAATAGAAAAATGTTTAGCTGTTCAAACAGGAGGAAAATAGAAGACGTTTAGTTGTAGAAAAAAAATAAATCAAGAAGAAAAGAAACACTCTGGGAGAAAAGAAATAGAAAAATAAACTTCTTATCAGTAGTCAAGGTAGACAGGAAGACTGATTAAAAATAAAGATGATGATAATCTGTTTTAAAATATTACATATGTGTTGATTCTGGGAGAAAAGATCTGGGTCGGTCCTCTGGGCCATCTGCTTGCAAGAAGGAATCTATTGATTTATTGCTGAGCCGGAACGGAGTGAGCCGTCTGAAGTTGTTTGGAGAATATGGGATCTGCACTCTGGCCCTTTGTGATGGTACCACAGTATCTTCACTAGATAACCATGGTGAGAACTTCATGTAGACACTTTGACCATCATCAGCTGAAAATACTGGGTTATCAATTCCTACAAAAAGTTCATGAGTAACAAATTCAATTAATTAAAGTAATTTCTTGGTAATACAATAAGATGTATAAGGAGAAGGGCTATAGTGAAGAAACCTGTTGGCAGATATATTATTATACACACACAGATTGCTCTCACTGGCTTGGTTATTGCTAGTCAGCTTGGATTTCCTTTAAAGAGAAAAATTGGATATAACCTGCAGTTATGGTTGGGATGTCTCCAGACAATGAATAAAATCAATACAAGAACAAATCAACCCGTCCCTCAAACAAAATAAAGCAAAACATAAAAGAATTGCAGAACATTCAAATCAAACCTACAAAAAAAGAAAAAAAAACATAATAATAAAAAAAGCTTAAAGTGCTCAAATCCGTACATGTACAAGATGTGTGTGAGGGAGCCAAAGCAGGCCACAGAACAGTCAAAAGTAACTAACATCAGCTTTTTAATATAAACACCAAATCTATAGTGTTTAAACAGTAAAAGAAAATTTAAAAACAGTCTAGGTCTACATCTCGCCACCCACTTTTTTCTGGATCRATTTCTGGATGCCTTTATATAAACTCAAACAGGGAATTTGTGATGATGCAGTGAAAAGGTGTATCAGCATGATTGCCAAGAGCTCTGACACAAGTATTTATCCTCCCTACATGCAGCATGTTACCCATACAGTGGCACACTGAGAGTTCAAACAGAAGAGGACTAAAGAGAAATATTAAAATTTAAAACCTTTGAAATCATGCCATATTATTTCTTTTATATATATCAATATATTTTCAATCTGATATTTTGGAGCCATTCAGGACCAGAAGTCAAATACAGTAAGTGCCCGGAAATGCTGCAAACCTTCCCTTTTCTGTGACTACTGTGAGTTTTGTAGTATCTCTAAAATGATCCAGCACACAGCCTTGTAAGGATCTGAGGGAGTCGTGAATTTAAGATGAAAAATTCCACATGAAAGAAGAAGTATGAAATGTATCACACAGCAAAGTTGATTTAAATGCTAGTAGAAATCAGTTCCAAAGGACTGGTATTGGCTGGTCTTGTGAAGTAGGACAAGTCTAAGATAATGTTTTCTGTTGCTAGAAATAATTAGTGCTTTTAGGTCTGGATTATGCCGTCATGCTCACAACTGCTGTCAGTATTATCAGCTGCAAAGTTGATGCTCTCCGTACCTTTAAATATCCCAAACTTTTCATGTGTTAACAACAATATTAAGCAAATAACATTTTTAAGAGAACAAATCAAATACCCCCCCCCAAATACAAGCTAAAGCAGCATCATTGCTAATAAATTGTTTTATATTTGAGAAAAAAAATCCATATGTAGTTGATTGTCTTACCACTAGGTGTATCTGTGAAATTTTGCTTGGTTACATCAGCCAGGAAATCAACTCCTTTGCCGAGGTGCAAAGTTTCATAATCGTTACTGTCTTCTGGCTCAGAAAACTCCAAATCTGGAAGAAAAAAAAAAAGTCAGTCCAATTTGGTTAGACATTTCTACCAGTTTTGATATAAAATGTTAGCTCTTTTGATGCTAAGATAGTTATCTAAGATATATCATTAGCAAGGATCTGGATAAGGGCAAAAGAGAGCTTGTATGTAAGTTTGCAGCTTAGACACCAATTAGATTAAGAAACCCAGCACAGGTTTCAGCCTTGCATTAGTGGCTGGTATTATGGTAGAGATGGTGCATTCCAGATACACTCTTGGCTGAGAGACTTTGCTTTCCTGGCACTGAAATGAGCAAATACATGACATGAGACCACTGTGCCGCTATCTGTTTTCCTCTTAAATGCTCAGGTCTTGTCAACTGTGGCCCCTTACAACAACCAGTTACTGCGTTTTCATCATTAGACAGAGGCTGGTGTTAGTATCCTGACTGATTTCCAACCTGGTGAGGTCATTGCTGCATATATAAGCTTCTACTGAGGGAGAATTCATTTTACTATAGTTTGGATAAAGAAGTGAAGAGTGTTTCTGTCTGCTGCCAAACCACTTCTTAACACTGTCCTCCAAAGAAACTTTTTTTTAAGGTAGAGGATGAAGAGATTTCTGTGAAGAATGTGCTGTAAGGAGAGAGYGTTGGATGACCTACTTAAAAGCATTTGGAAAGCTCTTCCCAAGCAAAGATAGTCTAGAGCATTATAGTCACTCAGCCAGCATGCATTGCCTCTGACAGTCAAAAAAAAAAAAGAAAAAAGTTCAGAAAATGATTTAAAGRGCATATATAAGGAAAAAATCTTTGCTTGGAGCTATGGGAGAAAAGAAATCTCTCTCTGCTTTACTTCAGTTCTCTTTGAGATCAAGGGGTTGCCTGCATAAGCAGAGGAAAGACCAGGAATAAGTGTTAGTTCAGCAGCTTTTAAATCACATTTCAGTTCTCAAGTGAAACATATAGATAATTTTATCATATATATGTGATACACACAATATATGATGTATTAGATATATATGTAAATGATAGTCACATGATATAAATAATAATATATCATTATAATTTGACCTATCAGTCTTCATCATGTCTTGTTATTATTGACAGAAGGCCAAAAGATGGCTAAAGTGCCAGATCAAAGTTTTGGGGGCTTTATATGCGCAACCAAGATGTCAGATTTTGTTTTTTTTCCTTCCTTCTTTTGCTAGGGATGCTCCCTAGGGTAGTCAGCTTCAAAGTAGACTCCTATTAGGTTTAGTGGATAAGCATGAAGGATGAGCCAGTGTTGAAACTGGCCTCTGACTGTGTTCCTTTCAAAGTTACTCTCTCATGCTTGCTTGGCTTTCAACTCTGATCCAGACTCCTTTCAAACAAATGGACCCTATTTCAGATTAGAATGCCATCAAACTACTGAATTTTATATGATGTGGTGTCATGGGCGGACATATCCTGCTCTGGTCAAAAAGAAAGACATTAGCAAAAGTTGCTCTCTGCAGCTTGTTCAAAAGGAAGCTGAAATTTCATCTACATCACAGCTCCTGCATCTTTTAGTTTTCAAAATGTAAACATGACATTTAAAAAGCATGAGTGAGAGGGCTGATTAAAATTTGATTTATCATCCAGCTGTCTAGAAAAACAACTGCTAAATCATTCAGACACTACATTTTGAAGTATGGAGCAGACCTGCCCAACTCAGGTTATTAGCAGAAGTCCCTTTTTAATACCAGCCTCATCTTTGCATGCCATGAAGTTTTTCACTGATGCTTTTTTTTTTTTTTTTTTTTTTTTTTACCAACAATGTAGTTGGTAAAATGCAGTTAATGAAGCTGGTCTAACAGTCTGTTTACCTTTTTCCTTCAAAGCAAAATCTTGTACTGGGTTTTCTGAAGGTATTTTTCCATTTGGTATAACACTGCTGTTTCGCTGAAAGAAAACAAACAGATGAATGGTTACCAGAAATGCTGCCATCATCAGATAGCAATGGCAGAGACGTCCTTGTAAAGTCCCCAGAGTTCCATGGTATATCTCTGAAATCTCTTTTAAACTTTGCTTGTGTCCCAATATTGATGATGTTAGTTTCCCCGCTCTGCCTCTTACTCACTACAGGAAAAGAAAGGGGCTTTGGCTCTTCAAATTCTACCAGTTCCCTCCTACTTCCATGCAAATTTTGTGGAATGGTCCATGCTGCAGCTCTACCCTGCTACATCGCCTTGCAGTGCTCCCACTTGACTCAAGCTCTCTTGTTTTATAAGTGATCAAAAGTCTCTCACCCAGAAGGGTCCGAAGGCATAGAGAAAAGCAGCATGTGAGAAGGTGCCCCTTGAGCCACCTCACAGTTCAATTTCTTCTTGCCTAGACTCTTTAAGGTCATGAAGTTCTATAGGGCAGAGATAACTGAAGGACATGGGACCCTTTAGAATCCTTCCTGCCCTCCCCACCCCTTAGTTTGCATAATAGATGAGTCCTCATGAGAGTATTTTACCCTTTTTTGGCCCCGGTCTCGCTTGTGGATTTTATTGAGCTTCTTGGAATGGTTTATTCCTAGTTTGGTGCTCTTGAAAGACTCCAAGCGCTTCCTCATTGTCCTGTGGAAAATTTCCTTGTCTTGTTTCTCGTCTTCATTGTGCATGATCTCATGTCGGCTGTACAGGTGTTTGTGCTGTGGCCAGGAAGGAAAAACAATATTCATTTATTTAGAAATGCTGCTGGAAGCCCTGGATTAATGCAGTCACAGTGCCATGAAAACAAAACCAACTGCTTAAAAAAAGAAGGAACTAAAGACTAATCTAAAGGCATTAATGGAAACTTGTATTTTCTTTCTCTGTCTTTATGATGAAACTGGTATTAGTCCAGGAATTTTAAGTATAACTAATAAAAAGTGACAGTCATTCAAAGGAAGCCTCTCCCTATGTGTGTGTGAATCATTTCAGTTTACATGCTCCATTCATCCTGCTTTAGAACCTATTTTGGATCCAGTCCTGCATTCCCCTGGCCCTGCTGAAATCAGAGGCACTAGCTATGCGCATGAGGCCTTGCTCATAAGTGGGAGAGAATACAGACAAAGATCCCATGTTCCTCAAGGGTGGATTTTGCGTATGTGTTCTTTTCTTCTGAGTTTCGCTCCCAAATTTTTGGTTCCTCGTGTCTCCCAGCTTTAGACTGAGAATCTGTCCTATGTTGGCCTCCCGCTCTCACCTCTTGCCTGGGTTTGTACAAGTACTGTTGTAGGGTATGGTGTGTGACCGTATCCTCTGTGTCCCGGATACTCTTCCTCCTCTGCTCTAAAGCTTGCATGTCAAGGCAAACTGGTCCAGCTTTTTCCCTCCTGAAGAATACCAAATTACAAACAGCACTTTTAAAAATCAGTAATTACAGAAGGGGAAGGGAAAACAGGAAAGTGGGGAAGGAGAGTGAGAAATGAAGATGACTAAAAAAAAAAAAAAAAAAAGGTCAAAATGGAGCAAACAGAGTGAGCAAACAGCTAGTGGGAAATGTGAAAAGAGTATACGTTTCCCTTTTAAAATGTATTGGCTTCTTGTATTTAAGGTGGGTGTAGCATTCACTACTCTTATTTCTCTGTCTGCATGTTCCATGGCCTATTCCCTGAGAGTCACAAATGAGTTAAAGAAGGAGCAATGTTTTTCCTTGCCTCGCCTGTGACCAGACCTCTCTAGACCAGACTCAGCAACAACATCCAGCACTGTCAATTGCAGTCAGTGAGCAAAAGGCACTCTAATGCCACGTGAACCAACGCGAATACAGATATGTGCTCTATTTTATGAGCTTTTATCTGTTTTTTTTTTTTTTTTAAATGCCAGTTACCTTCCTGTAACTGCAGGACTGAAGTTCTATTATCCATAATCACAGTTACCTGTCTGTAAGTTACAATACAAAGGGAGATGAGAGAGATTTTCTGGGCAAGAGAGGTTGTCTCTGGACGTAGGAACCTAGGTGTTCTAGGGAGGCAGTGGAGAAAAAAGGCTGTTTACAGAAGATGACTCTCAGCACCTTAATTTAGGCAACAATTAGGGACTTTGAACTGCCCTTGGAAGGCTTTTTCTCTTCATTATACACAGAAACTAGATTCCTAGATTAGGTTCCCATAGTTAAATGTCTAAAGTGGAGCTGTGTGGATACTCCCCTTTCCCCCCAGTGATTGTGATGGTTGTAGAATTACAGAATTCACAAAGCTTTTGCTACAGATACAATGCTTAAGGAGTGCTAAACCCCTCTTTTAAGATGCATAACACTTGCTGAAAAATTCACCTTTAGATCTGAAAAAAATCATGCTGAGCTCTAACCAAGAGTGACTTGATTTTTAAAAAGTTTTGATACAATTTTGCAAGTGTGAAGAAGTGTGTACATTCCCCTTTTAAAAACTATTGACTCTTATCTTTCAGGTGGATTTTCGATTTTTTTTTTTCATTTTTTGCTTTCTAGTCTTATTCTTCTGTTTACATCAGTCTGTCTATTCTGTGAAGCAGCCAGGGACGAGTTAGGGAAGACACAAGTCTTTCTAATTTCTCATGCTCTGCCATCAGTTTGCACTGAAAAATTTGTGTGTAAAGTGAAACAAGAGCATTGATAGCATCATATACCCATTTTATGTGGGAGGAAAAGACTAATGAAAGTACAAAACAGTAGTGAATGAGGGCCCTACAAGCTACATTTTAAAAAATTTCTAGCTTTAATCCTCCACATCGTTTTTTGCCCTTCTTCACATCATATAACACAAAAATAAAAGGCAATCAACCAATTAGCCACAGGTACTCACAGTAAGTAGGAGACAGAGCTCTCCACCGTGCTGGGACGTGGGGTGCTGAAGTCCACATTCACCATGTTGTCTGTACTTGGTGAACGTATGAACGCTAAGGAGCCTCTGCGTTCTCCCTGGCCACAGCAGGAAACGAGACACATTACCACTGCAGTACTTTTTTGTCAAAAGCTACAGTGTGTTAACATGAGGGTGGCAATACACAGTGCAGTATGTTAACATAAGCACCTAGGACAAAATGCGTATCAGAAAATGTCTATTTGCAAGATACTGGGGAGACTCAGAGATGAGACATTGAAGAGAGATTTGCTGTCAGTTCTGAAACTGGTGTCTCAAAGAGAACTTCTGGGAAAGCTCGTTTTTCTGTCTTCACACTTTTCCCTAATGCTTGCAAAATCCCTTGTTTTTGAGGAAGGGAGCTGTTGAGTGACATCATGGTTACACAGGCCAAATCCATCTATGGTTTTGAATAGCAGCAGAGAGAAGTCACATAGCAGACCTCTACATTTTAAATTGTTATAAAGGATACACACAGAAAAACAATCTCCCTTGCAGAATATTAAAAGTTTTTTATCTACATTTCTCACATTCTGTGTTGTGTCCCTTTTACATTTCCATATTCACAGAGCAAATCAAACAAACATGTTTCCTTGTACTACGACAGACCACCTATGTGTTACAGTAATCTGTGCTGGATCAATTCAGTGGCATTAAATACTTTCTGATCTCTGTAGACAGAAAACTTAAAAGACAAAAAGGTAAAATCTGGGTCAGCATCATCTCATCCGTTTTCTTAAGTGTGGCTGACTTCCTTTTCAAATCAAGTTTAATGTCTCATACATATATCATACCATGTCATCAGTGGAGGAATTTTGGCCAACAGGAAGTTACTAACTGCAAATTCTTTTCATCATCCCTTTCCAGTACTCAGGGAATGTGGTTATTTACAGCAGAAAGAACTGCTGTCTGCACCAAGAATCTGTAGGAGTCAAATATTGATTTTTCCACAAGATGTTTTACATTAAAAATGCACTCTAGAACAATAGCATTACAACCATCTTTCTTCTCCTTATGAAAAAGTGTTGTTTATTGCCTTTATCTTGATCCTTATTGATCTGTTATATTTTTTTATTGTATAATTATGCAACAATAATTTGCTCCCAGTACAAAATATCCTAGGACATTTTTGCTGTTTATGATTTCTCAGAGATGATCTGGATTAAAATAAGTTTTTGCTATAAATGCTTTCTTCTGCATCACTTGTCCACATTCTTTAGAGCATGGCCAATGTTAAAATATTACCACTTCAAAAACTGTGTATATAAGCTAAATAAAAAAACTCCTGGAAGTGTACCCCCTCATGAGAACACACTATTAGAACTTTGGTACCCTGATGAGAGTGCAGAATAGCTATTTGAGAATCCTATACTATGTCTCTGAGAAGTGGTAGAGGTAAGAAATGTATTTTAAGTCATTTCTATTCATTTGCTCTGGATTATTCTGAGCTCAGCTGACTTAGGCTCTCCTCTCACAGCTGTAAGGAATTTATTTAGGTTCAGACTGAGCTCTCTCAAGCTCTTGTTTATTGAACAGCTGCAACATAACAGCAGAGCTGGAAGAAGGACAAATTTATAAAAATAGTTTTTAAACTCCTGAGTTTCTTGCAACTCAGAAGAGAAGAGGTATCTGGGGGAGGCAGATCTATATTCCTCCTTGAAGAAATGGCTTCCATATCAATGTCAGCCTGTAAATTCACAGCCATCTAGTTCAGAGAGCTATATCAGAAGTCAATAAAATATCGTTAAGCAGTCTATCACTGAAGCAAGTATTAATGTGAGAAAGGTGGAATGACTTCAGGATTCACAATTCATGACTGATTAACTAATTTCCACTGGAGGAAACCATGTTGCAACCCTTTTGTAGAATCTAAAGAACTTTTAATTTCTTTTTTTATTTTTGCCCAAACAATAGACATTTTAAAATACAATTTGTCTGCAGGACACATTCTACATAAACATTATTTAAACTTCAGTAGCATGTCAAAAGTCAGCGTCTTTGTGTCACGCACTGTACTAATGTATAGTGAGAAAGATCACTCTTCCAAGCAATAAATAATCTAATTTAAACTGACATTACTGTATGGAGTTCAAGACATTATTGGCTAAAGATCCTGAGGGTGAATCTGCAAGACTTAGTGATTTCTTTAGAGGGAAAGAATATTGCAGTGAATCTGCTGAACAGATTCAGCAGTGATTCTGAACATCATATTCATCATCTAACTTTCCTTCTCTGAGGTGTGACCCAGAAACGCCCATGAGAAAGAAAATTAGTTCTTGATCTCAAACAGCCTGAAAACTGAAAGGGTAATTTAGAAAATTTTAAACTGAAATATTTTCTTGTCTCTTTCTCTTTTCGCCCTAAAATATTTGCTGAATTTGATCTAATTCTGTGAATACTTTTGATCTCTCAAACTTCAGATTTCATTGAAAGAAGTATGCCCAGCTGTTTTCATTTTCCAAAAAATGAGATGATAATGATGATGATGATGATGATGATTATTAAACATTGTTTTTAAATAAATGAACTGGTAGATCACTTAGCTGTGAAAATGAATTCAGTTGGAGATTAAGGGCAACAATAGATTATCACTTCAAAGATCACTAAGATATTAATGCTTAAAACTATCCTTTGCACTGTGTGGATGCTGCATATTTGCAGTGATTTGAACTAACCTGTCTGATTAACACACATTAATACACACTGACTGAAGAGGATTAGGAATTCTTATATGATCTGTTAACATAGCTTGGCTCTGGGAATCATGCTCCAGCAGAAGGTCAGTAACTTCCTTCAATTCAGTAATTTTTAAATGTGCTCCTGTTGTTATGTCTTAAGTTTCTCTAACTTCACAATACTGTGATTGCATTTGCCATCTGTAATATACTACTCTAACTCTAGTTTTTGAAGTGTGGAAATTGTGATTCAACTGAATTAAAGTTACTCCTCAAAAATCTTTTGAATGACTGATCTTGCAGAGTGGGATTGTAGCAGTTCACCACTTYGAGTCATATGGCCACACCATTTGGAAGGGTCTTCTTCAGATCAGATTTGACTTCACACAGAAGCACTGTTCTGCAGGAGCCACATTCTGCTGACACATTTAGAAATATGCATTAATTTGCCTGGTCCCATTAGATTTACAGTGTTTCCTCATGCAAAGAAGGTAGAAACAAAGCTCTTCAGTAAAATCCAACAGGAAAGTGCACTGACATATGTACAATATGCTAAAAAAACACTGACATGTACAGTATACTAATGTTCAGGGATCAGGCATAATACTGAGAACTGCAGCCACCCAGAGAGGTGATATTGGGTGAACACACTTAAATTCCTTTTAGAAAAAAAAAGCAGAGCAGATAAGAAAATAGATTTCTTTTAGACATCTTTTTTGCAATGTTTCAGCTTCAGGTTACATTTTAAAATCTAAAAAAAAGGAATATGGTGCTATAATGTGTAAAAAAGCATTCATACCTCAGCCACATAGGTAATTGCATCCTTCAAGTTGAGTTCATGGAAAACATTAAGGATCTGATCCCTTGATTTTTGAGCAGACCTTCTCATCAGTATTTTACTGAGGAATTTCCTATCAAAATTGGACCACCTGATAATTTAAACAAATTATGTTAATGACAGCAAGCAATTTTAGTGTCACAGCATTTTTAGTTTAGGATAAATGCTACCTTTTAAGCACTTTCAAAAATGATGAGCATAGCAAGGTGGAGGATTTTGGTTTTGAAGCTTTTCAATTAGGAGTTAACGAAAGTTAAGGAAAAGGCTGTTACAGAATTAAGCAGTTGTCTCAAAGCATTTAATAGGTGCACTTAACAAGCACCACTACAGCAGCAAGAGTGCTATGAATACAGAATCACTAGGACTTTTTATACTCTGGGAAATCATGCTATCTTATTTTTCCACTTCTGATTAGTCACTTGTATACTAACTAGCTTCATTCTAAAAGCTACGAGTTTCTTTCCTCCTTTCTAAGGGAATCTGTTTTTCAGCAGCTGTCTTGTAGGACAGCCAGCCTAAAAAGTGAGTTCACAGTGGCGCCCTCTAAAAGCACTGACAGAGGGCCTTATTCATGCCATTGGTGTACCCTGAGGGATAGGAGTGGTGTGTATTTTCTGTGATTTCCACTTTCAAGCTTATGTGAGAGAAGGATATCTGCTGTTTCATATTTGGACTCCAGAAGATAAAAGCTGCTTTACCTTCATCTACCTTCCTAGAGGTTTTCTCTACAGGACATGAGGCAGCTTCAGAGACCTACCACTATTCAAAGTGATTCTATCCATCCTGTCCCATGACTATTTTGAGTTTACACCTTTTTATTCCGATAGTGGAAGTCTTTTTGTTGTTGAAGTTGACATTATTCACAGGGTTGATAATTATTCCTCTTCCTCAGCCAGAACATCAGACAAGCAGTCCTAGTCTCTATTTCAGGCTGTCACACCTGAGCCCATTAGTGAAGAAGCTAGGGGATTGCCACCTCTTTGAGGAAGCAGAGCCTTCTGGCTGCAGATGTAATTCAAAAGAAGCAGATGTAAGGTGGTCTCATTCAAAATACATTAGTCATTGAACCACGCACTCAACCGTGACCCTAGATTAAGCCACACCTTCTCTTTTTACTTGGGGATATTACTCCCTGACATCAAAGAAGTCAAACTCTAGTCTGCCACTTCAAAAATCTTTAGCCCCATCTTCTTGACAGTCAGTATTTCAAAACTGAGGAAGTATACCCCTGTCTTTTAATCTGCTGAAATTCATTCCCAACAAATAAACTAAAGACTAAAGATTACCAAAAGAAAGGTGTTCTGTTTGTGATGCCTCATGAAAATTCTTCACTGCATAAATGAGCACAGAGCAAGAGAAATACCTACACATATGATTTCACATGTGTAAATGCAGATACTATGGTGGGATAAATCCTAAACTGAGGTTCTTGGCTTGCCTCAAACTGTTGGTCTCTTCAAGCTTTCTCACTCTGTATAAGCATAAATGTGTATATGCACATACATATTCTGCTGCTGCAGAGTTAAACTGAGAAAAAGAGGAAATGAAAGAGACTGTCCCTATAGCTGGGTAGAGACAGCTGAGCCATTCTGCTTGAGCTCCAAACTAACTAGATACAATCTAGCTCCAGCCTAGGAAATGTATAGTCATCTGAGCATGATGTTAAACCTGAGCTAATATTCTCTGCTTCTCATCGAGATCTAAGGGAGAGCTCTGCAGTGTACTAGCGCAACCACATGGCTTGCGGATTGGAACTGATGTGTTGAGTCAGATCAATATTTTAGCAGATTGGATTGTTGACTGTCTGCACCTATGAAATGACCTAAATCCAGGGAGAAAGGAACTGCCTAGCCCTATATAACATTATTAAAGAAGTCCAGTTTTGAAGTCCTTTTTTCACATTTATCCATCTAGCTTATGCAAGTCTGCCCATCACAACAGTAATTCTTCACGTGTACTTCAAAGAAAATGGTGACTGTATCTTCCACTGAATAATTTTGCTTTCCACAAGCTGGATTGACTATAAACAGAGCAGGGTGGAAATGATCCACAAATTTCATTACTAGTTTCAAGCTAATAGGCTTAAAGCATCTGAGTCAATTCAAAGCACTCTCTGTGATCACGTTTGGAGATACTGAACCTGTCCTTTGTAGGACTAAGATAAAAAGCAAGCATTTTTGAGTTTAATTTAGAGAAGCTTAGTCTCTCTTCCACTCCCCATGAAAATACTGTTCATGAAATGCAGTATCACAGAGAAAGAGCAATGTTATATTTTAGGTCAAATCTTGTGCAAATGGCCAATTCTAAAATCTTGAGAGGAGCTGAACCCTAGATGTGGACTGAGGCATTTGCGAAGGCCTAGTCTGAACTTTATTCATGGCAGTGAAAGAGAAGAATCCAGTCACAGGGGATGGAAGTGCACTCTTTTCACATTCCCTAAATTTCCAGAGTTTTCAGTGAATAACCTTTAAAATTATGCTTTACATCCCTGCTCTCCCAAACTGAAAGACTTAAAATTCTTATTTTACAGGTGCGGTTTTGTAGCAATATTTTAAGCTTTCCAAGTTAGTTACTACTTACTTATCTCTCAGATAATTATGTCCTATTTGACCAGAGATGTCTTCTATAGCAGAAAGAATGTGATCAAAGGCCTAGGAAAGTGAAAGTAAAATTAATATCTTACAGAAATTAAATTCACAATTAGAAAATAACTCAATTTATATCAAGTTAGACTAGGCAACTATGCAGGATAATTTTATTGATGCTAAACAGAATTTTTTCCCATTTAGAGAAATACTGCGACTGCCATATGCTTTTTTTCAAAGGTTCTGATTGCTTTCTAACCAGTTCTTTGCTACTACAAATTCACTAACTCTTCCTGATCTACACAGGTCTCAACAAGAAGGCAATTAAACCCCCTTTTTATTAGCAGTCTGTTTTAAGACTCTTTATCAACTCATTTTACCATCTTCATTCCTGCCCTATGAAGTACATGAACCATTACTGTTGGTGATTAAATCAGTTGAAAGTCTCCCCTAGTGTTTCTTTTTAGACTTTTCAAGAATCAGTACTTCCATCAGAGTAAAAGTAGGAGCCATTCTACTGGAAACCAGTGTGAAATCCTGTGCTGGGTTGACTATCGCATGGTTGATGGCAATTTGGAGCTGTGTAACTTTATTCAAGCTGCAGGTATAATTTGGTCTTTTTCTTTAAACAGTTTTTAACAGTTCACCCTGAACATTGGACTGAATGGTATAGAGTCTACAGAATGCTGGGTTTAGAACCACACAGGTGATATGGATTATTCCTGAATATAATATTAATTATTGCTTCAGGAGATATCGGACATGGAACTGGGGGAAAATATATTATAAGTCAGGTACTTCCAGCCCACTCTCTGAGGACAGACAGTGCTTTCTCTCTCTGAAGGCATGGAAGCGACAGTTTAGGAGAGCTAGAGACACTGAGACAAGGTCTGCTGGAATACTCTAGGAAGCAGTGAATCAGTACACACCTTACAAAGTGCCAGAATTAACATTACTGCTCAGCCCTCCACTGCCCACTGACATGTAAAGATATATCCCATAAATGCAGGTGGAAGGTATTTCCTCACCTGGGGGAAAAATTCTGTTTTTCAGATAACCAAAACAGTGTCGCTGGGGAAATTCCCTCTATTCGTAAATCAAACAGCTTTTCTGCTGGGTAACAAAAGCATAATGTATTTACTCTGTAGCCTTTGAACAGAACCCCTCAGAAACAAACAGATTGTGCAGGGTCATGATGATGAATGTAATACTGGGAGAAACTTTTTCTAGAGAAGGAGAATTTTTCAAGATGTGATGCAAAACTGCATAGCTAGGGATGCCTTTCTGAACAGAGTGTAAACCCACAGCAGGAATTCTGCCCGTAGGGAATTTTCAGAGCCTAGAAATATTCAGACATAGATCCAAAGATATCTTAAGCAAATCCCTAGATATATTTTTGGACACCTTTGAGGGTTTTTTTTAATTGAGTCAGTGACTTATCAAGCTTGAAATAATGTTCTGGTATGTACCTGTCCATCTCTAAGCTAATTCACTTCAGGTATCCTCTAGTTTGAAAACAGACAAAATTATGAGCTCATGCAAGAATATTTTAAAATGGTCAATGCAGGGATACCTGTATAAATCTGGAGAGTTTATTAATTTAAAGAAGTCCATGCAAGATGTCTTATAGTCTTCTGACATTTAACCTCTATATGTTTTGGAAGTGTATGTTTTCTTTTACTGAGTTACATTATAATGTCACGTGAAAGTGATTTGGAAGAGATGTTTCATGCTCATGTTTCAAAATCTTTTCAAATGTGCAAGAAATGCAGGTACGCAAAGCATTCAAAGTGGACTAGAAATACTGCCATTAATCTTGAGTGTTAATATTTGACCTCCACTGAGCAGTACACTAACATTCTATGCAATATGCAAGTTACAAAGCCTGCTTTCATCTCTCTTCCATAAATAAATAAAATTTAAGAAGGATAAATAAACTTATTTCCACATGCTTTGCTCTAGCTGTCTACAATCAAGAGTGCATCACTCCTCTTTTAGCTGAAGGGAAGGGAACATATTCCCAGCTGTGCTATCTCCCCAGGGCTGTCAGCACCAGGGAATTAGCAAGTGAAAGCCCAGAACTTCTCAATTGAGAATCCCCTCACAGGCTCAACCTAAGGACAAATGACAGCCTACATGATCGTTTTTAAAACATTTGAAGGATTTTGTGCTTGAAATTTCAGTTTGATTTTCCCCCCTTGCAAAAAGAAAACTTCTTTAATTTTTTTTTTATTTTAAGGCACTCTGTAAAAGTCCAAAATATACCATGATATTTTTTTTAAAAAGTCTTACTCTGCCATGAAGTTTCTCATTCAGTTTGGGCTCTCTATGCTCAGTTTTCTTCACTTTCAGCCACTGCACCAACGGCTTGATTGTCAAACCCTAGGCAGTGAAACATGATAAGAAACATTTAGTAATTGTCTTAGAATTGCCTCCAACTGGTTTGTGCTAAAGAGATAAAGAACATTTTCCTATGTGTTATACGGTGTTTCTCAAGCTTCCTCATTCGATTCTGTTCCCCTTCAGAGATAAAATAATGCACTACTCCCAGCTCCTGTTACAAAGCTTTGAAAGCTTTGAAAAGATACAAAACAGTGGGAAAATATATATTTTATACAGGAAAATATGGCAGTGGAAGGGTGAAATTGTTTCACATACCAGTTAATGTGGTATTTTCTGCACCTATCAGTAGTTTGTGAAACATTGTTAAATATGCTTTATAATTTTGAGAAGCATTCTGAGCTGGTATATACTGGCATATCTCCATTAATGTCTTTTTCACCCAGAAATTGCTATTGTGTTTGGAAGCTAAATACTTTCTTGTCCCACTGCTTATTGTTACATTTTAAAATGAGAATTTAGGTTCAGGTAGATCAGTGTAATAATTGTACTTGCCAGTAAAAAGGACTGTTCCCTACAGCTATTCACAAGAGGTGAAGGATGCTTCATCAGATATTAACTTGAGTTCTATTAATACCAAGAAGCTAGACTGAACATTTTTTAGCACAGAGGAAATTGTGTTTTGTCCCTTGTGGTGCCATGTGAAAACATAAAATAGGATCTTCGTTACTAAAATTAAGAAGTTAATTATGCTTTTGGTTCAGTGAAACAAAACACAACCTTCAGCAGAGAACTACTTTAAGCATGTGGTAGTCTGGGGGGACTCCTTCTCCCTGCAACAAGCATAATTGAGAAGTTGAATTACCTGAAAAATAACAGTAAAAAACACAACAATGATAGTTGTGCTGACAAACAAGTTTCTCTCTTTCACTTTGTTCATATCCAGAAGCGCAACCAGAGCAAAAGCAACTGCTCCACGTAGTCCTCCATAAGACATCACCACCTGGTCTATTATCTCCAACTGGACCATTCTGTAGTGGTTGAGAATCCATGTCTGTAAAACTACACCTATAAAAAACAAAAGCCAGGATGTCTAGAAATATCCTTATGAAATGCCAACAACCTCAGCCATGTGTAACAGAAACAGTACCACCAGTCTGCTTTCATAATACAGTCTGTATGGCATCTACTTCTCCCTCACTACTGCTACTCTACCAAAGAGGTCAGGCACACTCAGTACCTTCCCCTTTACCTTGAACCAAAGAAAATAGATGCAGCTTTTTCTATGATCCAGCAGCTCTGCTGAAAGTGCTGCCCAAGAAAGATGTCCCCTGGTGTGAGGCAAGGTTTTTTCTTCCTCTAGCATAGGCAGGGAAGGTGAGATCCAAGTATGTGCTGTCCTTTGAAATGAACAGTTCAGAAATAAGGGATTTCTAGCACCATAAGAGATACGCATGGGGTCTTTCAACAAAAAGAGAAATAGGTGGAAATAGTGTTGATTTAGAGAGGAAATGTGATACTGTTTACAAGTCACATGAAAATATCATGCTGTTGCCTCATGCAGGGTAGTGTTTTTATGCTAACGCCATATTCGGGCCTACAGGTGAGCTGCTCCCTGCTGCAGGAGCCCTACACATGACATGCATGACCTTCTGCAGCAGGCCAGACCAGTGTGAAAGTTATCCCTCTTTTTAGAGCACTTTGAACTTGTGCTAAGGGAAGTGAAAAGCATATCACTGAAAGCAAGGCTTCTGGTGGATGGGACCTGGAAAATAAATTCATGCCACCAATCTGACTTCTCCAAGGGTATGAGGGCAGTAATTACATAAGGCCCAATATCATCAGGTCTTTAGTAATTTATCACAGTCTAAGCTTATTTACTTCCATGGATGCTTACTGTCATTGCTGAATATTTACTATTTAATTATCGATCACGCTTTAGTACAAGACTGTTAAGCACTAATTCCAGGTATACAACAACAAGTGACAAAGTCAACAATTTGAAAACTTGTTTGAGCAGTTCACACACATCAGTGGCTACTGAGAGGTAACTAACTGAACAATGGCTACAAACTACTTAAAAAGGAGGATGGGGGGCTAGGCCCTTCAAGAAGCCCAGGAATCTCCAGTCAGAATAACAATACAGAGTCTGGGAAAACTGCCAGGTAGTGAGGGGTTTTAGCTTTTATTTACATTCAATTCAGATATTCAAGACAGACAGGCAAGTGATCCTGTTTAATTTATTCCTAGATATAAGTATGTACACCAAATCACTATGTGTGTTATTCTCAAGAAGTACTTCATTCTATGCCTTTTTGCTATTTCAAGCCATTTGCTATTTCACAAAACAGTGGTTAAATAATAGAACAAATCATCACCTCTATTTTGCAATGTTTACAAACTTATATAAAGCCAGTAAAATGACAGTAGGTAATCTCTACCTGCCACAGTCTTGTTTACTCTGTTTTTAACTAGTCTCTGGGCATTATTTCTTAAGCCAGAGAACCTGCAGTGTAATTGTGTACGATTTTACATCACTGTGTCTCAAACCTGAAGTCAAGCAGAAAATTAGCTTAACACAATCTCTTTATTTCCAAATTGAAGGAGCTGAAGGAATGAGATGGCTGACAGGACTCACAAGTCTTTTGTTAGGCTGTAAGTTAAAGAACAAAGTTCAATTCACCAAGAGAATTTGCCAATGCCATGTGTTTGGTCAACAAAGGTTAGCCATTGGGCGATTCCTGTTAACCACTAGGCTATTCAGGTCTTCAGAAGTGAAATCCTACTATATTTTCAGCATATGATGAAGCTTACTATAAACATCTATCCTCCTAACCCAGCAACAACCTTAGCTTCAAGTAGAATCAATGGGATATTTTAAAAAGGACAGGCCTGGTAATACAAATCCTTTTTGGCCAAAGAATGTGTGATTGCACAGCACCACAATATAAGGACAGGAGGAAGATTGCCTCCTTACCAATGACTCTATATACTGAGATGAAGACCAGAGTCAGCAGTATAAAAGCTGTGTTCCAAGTCCAGATTTCCGGATTTACAGCTGAAATTCCCAAGAACATGAAAATAATAGTTTCTGCTCCACTGGCCAGCATTTTCATGGTATATCTTACAGTTGTAGAAGATTGTTCAGATATGTTAGCCTTGACATATTTCTGACAGCAGATGCCACAGAAGGTTATCCTAGAAAGAAAACCATCAGTTGTTCAAAAAATACTTGTTGTAACACTTAATGTTCTTTCTACCTAGTCCATCACATAGTGATAAAAACCCACCATTAATTCTTAAGAAAAAACACACTCAGGATCCATTGTGGAGCCTAATCTAGGCAAAGAGCATACCCCAAATAATCACTCCGAGGTGACCCCAAAAGATCTGAAGTTTTGCAGTAGGATTTTCAGATTTTGAAGATACTCACTGTAACATCTACAAGCATGGCAAGCAAAACTGAGGAGAAAGGTATGCTACAAATCAAGGGATACAGTAGTAAGAAAGACCACAGTGGGACTCAAGCCAAAACAGACAAGGTTTAGGCAAACTGAAACCAAGTTCTGTTTGACTGATCCCATTGGTAATTGGCCATATGAAGAAAATTTTAAAGTTTACAAATTAAGAACAATAAAAAATCTAGTTGTTCAAAATGCTCAAAAATCAAAAAGGCCAGTCCAGACAGTGAGAGCAGCAGATAATGGACATTCTGTCACACAATGTCTTAGAAAATGATGGTTTTAATTACAGATTATATGGAAAAATGTCAATATGAATGGACAACTGTTAGTTATTGAAGTATTATTACTCATAAAGGGTCTATATTTGTCAGGTCTATCAGGTCTATATTTTGCAAAGGAAGTTCACATGTTGAACAGCAGATACTAGAAAACTTGCATTCCTTTTCAAGGCTGAATAATGATAGTATATGCAAACTATAATCTACTGCAAACCAAAGACTTTAATAATCAGCACAAGCTCTGTGAGTGTCATATTCTGTAGCTTCCCTCTATAATTTAGGTATTTCCTTTCCGTGCTTTTAAAAACTGTATTCCCTTCTCAGCCCTTTCACAGAAAATAACAAAAAGGGGACTTACGCAAGGATGGCAGAAAGAGAAAGCATCTCTGCTGTGAGGTAGGACAGGTAGGAAATAATAAACACGAATCCAGGTTCAATGATTCTAACGTGCTTGGTGAAACGACTGACCAATGACAGCAGGAATGCAAAGAAAATGCCAACCAGTGTCCCACCCAGGCTCACCACGAAGAATGACACTGAAATGCAAAAACAAACACAGCTTAAACAGTAGAAATCTAATGGTCTGAACTATATTGTTTCTTCTATTGTATGGCCAGCAAATCAGAGAAAATTTTGGAGAACACTTCAAAAATAGCCATCAAGTTTGGTGGTCTTAACAGCTGAACTCCATATCTATTGATTCTCCTCAGAATAAAACAAATCCTCTCAAGCTTCCCACATAGTCACTTATTTATTCTCCTGAGACATTATTTTAGGTTTGTTCTCTTAGGATATGCCACAGGACTGTGTGAATACGAGCGATAAGGGCATGGACTGAAAAATAACATTTACTGATAGAGCAATAATTATACTTTGTTTAAAAGTCAATGACATGATGCAGAATTCAACACAACACACCTATGCCTTTGGCACATTCAATCCCCGTCACGTTCTCTGGTCCAATTGCAACAAAAGATTCAAACACATTGTACAGCACCTGAAAAGAAAAGTAGACTCATTTAGTATTTGCTCCTGAGTTAAGCCTGTTAAATTATCTCGTTATGGGCCCCAAAATTATGAATTCTGAAATTTTTTATGACTGAGGGAAATTCTTTGTGGAGGGAGAAGATTTTGCAGATTTTTTGAATTTGCAGAATGGAAAAAATACAGTGTAATAGAAAGAAAACAAACAAACAAACAAACAAAAACCCTTTCCATTTCTTCTTTCAACATGATTTCTATCTATAAGATGGGTGGTTAAATCTAGATGTCTAAGGGTTCTCTAAAGTGCTTATCACTCTAAAATCCCAGTTTTTGGCAATTTTTTTTTATTGCCTGAATAATGACACCTCATAAGAGACTGGATTGAAATACATTGAACATACATGAAATCAGTTGAGCATAAAAGTGAATAAACTATAATAAATTATACTAAAGTTTTTCAAAATTGACTGACAGTGGTAGTGCTGAAAGTGAAGAAGTCATTTAATCCATACCACTGACTCAGGATGTGATCTGCTTGTATGAGCATCATTCTTGACAAGTGTTTTTCTAACCTGTTCTTAAAGACCTCCAGTGATGGAGGAGAGCTTTACTATGGCGTGCTCTGCTTTCCTTGTTGCACTCTGAGCTCATTAATACTTACCATATATACCCCAGCTGTGGAGAACAGGATACTTTCTTATTCAGTAACAGCAGTCTTTTACATATTTACATTTAAAAAATGCTACATCATCCACTTTCTTCTCCCAGCCTCCAGTCTTTCTTTCTTCAAGATAAACAACTCCGGTTGTTTCAAACTTTCTCATAGGCTATGCTTTCTAACTCTTGATCCTGCTTACCATTCCCTTCTGGATTCTCTCCAACAAACAGCCAAACTTCTTTTACTTGTAGAGTGAGTGTTTTTATTCATTTCGCAGTAACAGAAAGTCCTTTCTTTCTGAAAGGTAGTGATATTGATACTTCAGTTCATCAGGAGATTATTTTAATATTTGTTTCTGGTAGTACCTCAAAAGTGTTAATGAGACATTTCTAAAGACAATTATGTTTCTCTGGAGGTCCCAAATGGGATTTTCAAAAACATGTGAACAGTTAAGCTGCTGCCAGTGACCTTGCAGTGCCTAGCTGGCTGGGCTGCAAAAAATCAATCACTGAGCCTGCTGAAGGTGTCTTACTTTCCTTTGAAGATATGCAGGAGAGGTAATGGGAGATGATCCAAGAAGAGAAGGGAAACTGTATAGTGAGTCAGTCATACAGCATCCTTCTGCCATAAGACTTCCTAGTCCCTGCGAACTAAAACCCTACTGCAGAACTGGTGACTATCTTATTGTGAGAAAAAATTTGCATTAAAAGAACTGTTTCAATCAAAATAAAAACATCAGTGGAAATTTGGGGCAGGTTTAAGTCTTTTTTTTCCTTTTTTTTTCAGAATGGAAAACCAGAAAGCAACAAGCTACCAAGACAAAACAAACTAGAACTTTCTAAAATGTCCCACCAGTTTTCCCTGTTTGACTTTTTGATGTATATCCATTTGATAAGCATCTGACTGAAGTAAGAGAGGGGACAGGCACAAGCACTTCAGGGAGTACTCTTATCTCCCACTGTCTATATATCTAAGTTATGCGTATAAATTAAGGATGTAAAGGAAATAGGCAGAAAAGAGTATGTGTATTAAAAAGTAAAAACAAAGAAAGTTTTAAAATCTCTTCTTTGAATAGGGAAGGCAAATAAAACATACTCACCAGAAACTTTGTTTTAAATGTTATTACACTCACACAGACTGGGAATATGTATATTATTATGTGACTTATGGCTCCAAATAACTTACGTGTTCGAGTATTTAATCTTTGCAACACAGTGTTTGTAAGTAAGACAGAGAACACCATGAGCTAGGCTAGACTAGCCTATGAGTAGATACACACAAATGGTACACCATTTCATTTAAGGGGAGAATGTACTTCATAAGAAACCCTCTGGAATTGGGTGACTTTTGGATATATAATTTACGTACCACAGTTACAGCATCATTCAGAAGTGATTCTCCAAAAACAATGATGAATAGAACTTCGTTGACATGGACTTCTTCGAACACTGCCAGAACAGCTACAGGATCCACTGCAGCTATCAAACTGCCGAACAGGAGAAAGTCCAGCAGTCCAATATCCAGGTGGCCTTCAAAAACAAAGCAAGCAAAGTATAAGCATTATCAGCTCCACATTATCTCTAGTAATGGGGGGCTGGGATATTACAGATAATGTGAAATCCTTGAAAACATGGATCCTAAGACATCAGCTGGGAAGCACAGCACAGAAACTACTTTACAAGTACAGCATCATGTCACGTTGTATCCTGCAAGCTACAAGAACTGATCTGAACTGGCTTTGTATTTGCCTGTGGTATGGTTTATCTAACTTGAGTAAATTACCCTAGGATAACTGAGAGCTGACAAGATGGTAAGAGGAATATACCAGTAGTCCTGGACTAAATGTTCCAAAATTCTTTAGCCATAGCCCAAATTTGACTCTTGGTCACTAAGACCTGCCTACTTGGTCACAAGACCCCCTACAGGGGGCTCATATGTACACTCAGTACAGTTTTTGTCTTTAAACAGCTCTTCTGACCTCCTCATTCAAGCTGACATTTATTGATAGCTGCATGAAATTACTTAAGCCAGGTGTTCCTAAATTATGATTCATGAAGCCACTGTTAAATGGTCTGCAAGTGGACCACAGAATAAGATGAAGGACTAAAATGTACAACCTCAGCAGCTGTTTTGGAGCCTCTGAGGAATTTTGAAGGGTGTTTGGCAATGATTTCAAAAGTTTTGGAACTGCAAAACTACGGTAAAGACGTAACTCAGTATTTATTTCATTAGCTTTTGTCTTCTGTTAGTCAGAATCATTTTTTTCTGTTATGGAAACAAAGAAAATATATTCAAACAGAATGTCATCTCTATCCTTTTAAGAGTATCAGAAAAGGGAGAGCCACAAAAATGACTTTGCTCAACTTCCTAAAGATCTTGCAAAGTTTACCCTTTTCATGCAATCAAGAATGGGACCCCAGGCTTTTTTTTCTGGAAAACAGATTTTTTTCAAGGGTAGAGAACAGGAAAATTCCCTTTGTATTCATTAATGGATGGAGGAGGAAGCAAGGTTCATTAAGTGGTGGTGAAGCCCAAAATTATATGAGAAAGAGCAAAGCACAGATATGCTGAGAGTTCATTCATGAGAACACAGTGCAGAGGCTCATGCCCAAAAAATAATAGGCAGCTGTGTCAGGCATGATTTCTCTGGATGAGGGAAAAACGGATCTGATTAAATGGTTTGGAAGCATCGGTCACACAATGAACAGTCAGTAGCCCTAGCCAAAGGATCAATATTGTTTGATAGGTACACCAGAACATCATGGCCACTCCTTCAGCAAGAGCTCTTAGGAGGTAATTTTTCAAATCCAGAATGTTTTGTGCTTGGAAGGCAATTGAAGGAGAAACTAGATTCCAAATACTTTTTTTTACAAAATGAATGGACATGTTTACTCAGAAGAACACTTAACAGGGGAAGCTGGAAACAGGAGTAGACAACACCCAGTTGTACACAATAATGGCCCACAATTTGGGAGAGTGTAGAAGCAGATATTCTCTTAACTGCTCTCTGCCAATCAGGGCATATACAATGTTTTCTGTACAGTTTATAATGACTCTGGTAAGGTCCTGAGAACATAAACCCCTAGTTCGCACGTATATATGGCTATTCTGTATTTTCAAAAAGAGAGATTGTGTTGTCCACTCTTGGACTTAGTGGGCTGTGAACAAGGAGGACTGAAACTCTCCATTTTTGTGGGAGAGATGTTCAGGCAGTGTACTGGAGTCTGTGCCAAAAATTCTGAGAACAGCCTTGAACCTGAATCTAAGTAATGATTCCACCAAGACTTGTCCTTCTTTGCCATGCTTAAGAAAGGTACAAGCCCATTGACAATAACTATCAGATATCAGGGCACAATAGAACATAAGCTTTTAAAATAAATGGGCTCACTGAGATTGCTTATCTTTTTTATATGTTACCAATTATAATCATTGGTACATTCTTGGAAGAGTTGCAAAGCTAGTGAGCAAATATTTATGGAAAGCTCAGGACACATCTATAATTMGTACAAAACAGTGTCAAGAGACACGGGATTGCTAAACCAGACTTTTACTTAGATGAATAATGCAAGTTATTTCCAAGTGGTACATGACCATTGCCCCCTTCAGCTCTCCAGAGTCTGGAGTGACTGCTGACAATGGTGACACCTGAGTGAGGTAAGGCTGCTGGGCCCAATTTAAGACTTCCACCCACACCCAGCACATTGCCACCGTGACCTAGATTGTACAAGAACAACTTCTGTAAGCATTAGTCACAACCACAGTTATTCCAGTGCAGATAGCACTGCTGCGTGTGTTAGTTTTACAGCAGATGCTCAGGTGGAACCAGACAGCAAGATTTAGGATTAGATTCTTCCTCCTATCCAGTGAATGCAGAAGGGCCACAGTAGCTGTTAGTAAATAGTTAAGGTGCTGTTCTTTTTATTTCACTTCTAAAGAAGGATTTCCTTGTTACTATTACCTTCTCTCTTTTTCTTTCTGCAAATTAGTTGTAAGGATGTTAAGTGTAAATAAAGAACTGTTTCTATTTATTTATGTAGGATATCTATGTAACCCAATTTGGATTAACTGCTCTCATATCTGGTCAGTCTTAAATAAACTAGTACAGGCCTATTCCACAGTAGAGTTAGAAGTAATTTTTTTTAGTACCTCTTAGTCTATAGTGGATAGACATTCTTACATTCTTACATTTTAGTGATATTACTTTTAACGTTATTCACTCAAATTATATACAAAGTGATGTAGAAACAAAAACATCTCCTAGAACCTCAACCAGAGGCTGCTATGAACTCTCCTAAAAATTAAATAACTCAATATTCTCACATCTTCAGCACAATAGCACAACTTTTCACAAAGTGTTGAATCCAGTTCTTGCTACCATCTTGGGGATCAACACAGTGCATTTAGGGGGTTAGTAGGTATGTATCAGGTACATATTTTGAAGTCCTACTTAGCTTTGCTGAAGAATGACACAGTTTGAATCAGGAAGAGACTCCTCTGGCCTTTTCCATAATTGAAATGAGAATTAGGAGGTTATAATATGTCTTGTCAATAGAGAAAGGTCCACACACTATATTAATTAACACTCAAGTGATCTCATTCTAAACATGGAAAGCTGTCAGGCATGTAAGTTTATATTTTGCCATGGTTAACATTCCATATTTTTAGTTTGTAGAGCTTTAGTTGTGACCTGTGGTGGGTGTGGATTCGACTGTTCAACTATAAGCTCAGAGTTGCAGTATATACTGTCACTGACAGATTTGCATAATGATGAAGCAGAACGTGCAATCATCAAATATAGCTTTTACAGTTAGTCAAGAATTGTTCAAGGATTGGGAGGAGAGCAAGAGAGAAATGTTTTTTTCACCTCAAATAAAATTTTCAGAAAAACATTTGACTTTTCAATTTCATATTCCATAAAGTGATCCATAGTTCTCCTTTTGTGATTTTTATCGACACATTTTAAATAGTAATTATTATTCATTATATTTTCCAGAACAAGATGTTAATAAAAATATCTTTGGTGATCATTTAAATTGTTCCATGAATCTACCAAAACAAAAACAACTTGGATATTTAAAGAAAGAAATCTTTGTCCAATCTATTTTTGTTTAGCTGGCAATTTACTGCCGTACTGAACATCACTATGTGGAAAATCACACTAGTTTTTAATGATATGCTTTTTGTTTTCTCCTTCTCCATTTCCCATTGTCATCTTTTTTCTCTCTATTCCCTTTGTATCTCTCTTCAGGATTTCCTTACCTTTTTCCTTCCCTGTAAAACTTCAGTCCCAACTTCTTCACTATATCAGCTGCTGTAGTTATGAACAAATTGTTAATTATTACATTTTTAAAGTGTCATCATTTGGCCTCGTAGGTGATAAGACCTTAATGAGTTTAATAGAAGGTGACAGGAGAGTTCACACCTTTCTTTGCTATTGCTTCAGTGGGTTCTGAACTGTTTTACTGACTGGTAGATTCCCCAAAATATTCCGGAGGAGATGCAGGCTTCTGCAGGGAGCATGTAAGCACACTGCCAAGAAGCTTGCTTTTCTTGCTGTCTTTCATTGATTTCCTGGGAGTTATAGACTCCCCTTCCTCTTGAGTGGTTCTGACTGAGAAGTTGAAATCCATTCTGAATATTCCTGAATGGAGAAGACAGCACTGTTTGGTTATGTCCTCTCTACTCTTAGAAGGCACTCTTTGCAGTCATAAGTGATTTGAAGGGAAGGGGGAAACAGAAAGGAAATGGGAGAAAAATAAAACTAAATTAAGATGGGACATATACATTTATTGATACGGCTAAATCTGGATGACAGATTAGCTGTTACACAGCATGGCTTGAGAGATGTTTTTGTGTTTCCTAAGAACATTTACTCACATCTCATTCCATTTAGTACAGGTAAAATGCAACTCAAGATACCAAGCAGTGTCATGGATAATCACAGACCTTTTTTTTTTCAAAAAAAGTCTAACAAATCTTAAAAAACCCTAAACCTTGCCTGCATGCCTATCTACTTTCATTATAAAGTCAAAAAGCAATATAAATATGTCCATATACTATTTCAAGTGTGACATAAAACCAGATCCTCAGAGAGAATATAGTTTCCATCTCCTTTGGGATTTCATTTGCAAGAAAATCATCTTTATTTCTGAGATGTTAACAACTGAACTGCTTTCTCATTTTCCTTTACTAAGCTCAGACAACAGAAATCTTTGATTTTTCATCTGGACACTGCTTTACAAAGTATTGAAGTGAACACCTTTATTGACTGGACCATTGAAATATCAATGGTACATTTTTCGAACAAACCAATCAAATTCATAGACCTTTTCTTAAAGAAAACCTATATTACATCTACAGAGTGAAAGCATTTAAAATTCTCACCTACCTTTAGATGTCGATAGTGCCTGCATTGGAGCTAGTCACCCTAATATTTTACTAGGAAAAACTGTTACTTACAAAACATGATTTATCTCCTAATAAGGTAAATACCTAGAATGTAGATTAAATTAACCATAAATGTCTACATTATAAACATCTAAGGTTATGCAAGATGAATCTCATATGACCAAATCTGTGGCACAGTTCTTCCAGATTAGGATTTTCTAATAAGGACAAGAAATTTAGTCACAGGTTCCCCTTAAAATGGACGGAAAAGGTGGCCCAATTTTATGCTCTGTTTCAAAATTATGCTGCTTCCCTATGCTGGATGCTGGGAGCAGTTTTTCAGGCTGGAAGGTGGGACGAAACTTTACTATCTTAGCTTCTATAATAATCAGCAGATAGTTTAATTCTTCCTGACAAAAACGTTCTTCTCTGCACTGTTGTCAACTTCTGACATTTGAGGCACTCTTTTTATCTGGACTGAAAAGGCAGCATGTGGTAAATCACTCGCAGTCAGTTTTGCATCACTGTGGTTAGAGAGCAGCCCCATGACTTGCCGAYGGCCCTGTTGTACATCATAACACACATCTTGGCTCCTTGGGGCCACTCACTCAGTCGGGGGCCTCAGGGCTGAATGCCAAGGACAGATGGGTGGAGTGAATAGGCACAGCAGCACCACATTGGTACAGCTCTCAGCAGCACTTGGGTGTGCCCTGTCAGGACCTTCTTGAACTCGCTGACCTAAGACAATTTGGAAAATTTCCTTTTGTACTAGAAAGGCTCTTGAGCTTCTTCAGTACAGGCACTAAAAAGCATGGATAGGATACCTGTTTTGAAACATGTGCAGCCCCCATGTAGTGTGAATTACTGTTGTTCAGCTTATGTGCACACCACACCTGCAGAGAAGATTAAAAATTGCTGTTCTGTGCCTCTTCCAGCAACCCATGATACCGTAGGACAGTGAAGACAAGGAAGACTTCTCACATGGACTACTTGGCCTTCGCTTGTGCTACTAAGGCTTCACTTACAGTTTCTAGCCTCAGAAGACAAAATACAGATCTGTCATGCATACATACACACTCAACAGCTATTGCTTACTTAATATGAGCTCTGTCTGAAGGAAGGCAGTTCCATTTCACAGTAACTTTGAAGGCTGTTTCACAGAAGAAAGAAACAAGCCCTTCAGAGTGTGTTTCTGTCATTAGCAAGATGAATCTTGAGCTTGATCCTGAGAGTGTACACACACATAATTYAGGACAGGGAAATATGAGAGACTTAAGTTCAAGTCCCTTTTGTGCTTGCTTCAGAGAAGAGTTCTCAGATCATTCTGAAATTTGGTTAAAAATATTACAAATTTCTCCAGTTAAAATTGCATTTTTCTACTGAAAAAATTTGTTAAGCGTAAGTATCACCCTACTCCAATAGCTGGCATCCATTAGCATTCACAGTTGTGCCTTAACAGAAGAAACTTACCCATTATTCCCGTCAGGTAGACACCATAGAGCGATAAGCCAGTGGTGGCAGCATTCCAGACTGTCCCAATGACAGCATACAGAAGGATGGAACCAAGATTTCCAAAGAACAATCTATTTGGCATAAAATATCCAGCATCCAAAACAATGGGGGGCAGTAAGTAGAAGAAAAATACATTTGGTGTAAGGGTGAAGGAGGCAATGTGGTCTGCTGCCCATACTATGCCACCAAGGAAGAGACCAAGAACAATCAGCAGAGCGCTCTCTGGAACCACCCGAGTGACTTTGTGGGACAAGTGGAAAACTGCAGTGGAAAAGGAAAACAACGTGTTAGAACTGGAGTGAAGAAACAATTTGACAGAACTGTTGTTAGCTGGGAATTTTGACTGCATACACACTCGCTGCTTTTATTACTATTAGACCTCAAAGCATGAATGAAATGCATGGGATACAGATTGTATCAGAACCCAGAATCCACCTATTTATAAAATGAAAGAAAAAGATTGATTTTAAGATTATATTCAGAAGTCATTTTTAATTCACATTTCGGCTTATATGAAAGCAACATTCCATTATATATGTTTCTTTTGTTGGATTGTCTTTGCTATGCAAGATTTGTTTTAGGGAAAGATAGTGTTCTTTGCAAAGCAGTAAGTGCAAGACTGCAAGAAATGGTAAAAGTGCTGGAAATTTATGACTATATGATTCATTTCTATATCTAAAATATACATCTAACCTCCTAACATTTGTCTTAAAATAAGCTCTATAATAATAGCTTTATTGAAGGATGGGAGAAGAAGAATGCCAAAAAATGTATTAATTTCAAGACAAATCTTGGTAAATTTATGAAGAATATTACATTACAACATAGCCTGCAGCAAGAGCAAAATGGAGCTGATAACATGGGAAATCCCTGCTGGCTCTTTTCCTCAAAATTTCCCCAGCAAGGATTTCAGTTAATTCAGAGGCTTTCTGAAGGAACTGGAGCTTTAGTGGGAAAGTTGTATCTCCTATTCTGCATTCTCTATATACAGATATATTCATGGTGAACAGTTCTGCATGAAGCTACCTCCTTTTGTGTAAATGCTGTCTTAAAATTTGTTTCTTACAGTAGGATTTAAAATGTAGTAATATAGCAGATGGACAGTATATTGTGTGTATTAAAGAATAACATGTAATGGTATGGTAAGACTATTAAATTAACCAATAATCAGAGGGAGAGAAAAATACATAGAATTCCATGGGTGAATCTAAAGAGATGGAAAGATGACAAGGCCAAGAGAGAAAAATGGACTGTTCAAGATGATAGAACACAAGCAAGAGTGTGTATATATGTATATGGCAACATGTATTTATAGAATACATGTTAGGTGTAAAAAAAAAAGCAGGAAGGAGAACAGAGAGAAGTCAAGCTCCTGAGAAAGATGGAACATGAAAAAGGAGGAGGCAACAAAGGTGTTTGACAGTAAGGAAGCATAGGTGGTTTCACACAGTTAACTTCCTTAGCATTTATGTGAGCTTTTTCTTCAGTTTGTCTTAAATGTTGATATGACTCAGGTGGCCCAAACTCTGACACTTTGTGATACTGACCCAATACATTGGAGTTTATGTATGGCTTTGTATTGAAAATGTGAGTTTCAATATATGAAGAAAATTCCATCAAAACCCAAAAAGTTTCTCCTGATGTGTTGAAGTGTTGAAGCTTTTACAACTCTAATCCAAGTTAGCTCAAAACTAGTTCAGACAAGAATCGGTCATTAAGCATTCCAGCTTTTTAAGATATAGTGGAAGAATCTTCCCCATGACTATGCAGAGGTGTTAGAACAGGGTACTTTACTCAAAGACCATTGTTTTCCCTCAGAATCTCCCAGCCAAGTATTTGTTCTAGTGAAACATTTACTAGTTACCTTTCAGAGTGTTTTAAGGGCCCCATTCCTGAGGTGTCTGTCTTCACCATGGCTGCATTTGTACAAACAATGTTAGGAACATTGTCCATCATTATACTAGCACCTAGTAGTTGTACAACCTCCATGGACTCATCAGAGTAGACCTATACCAATGTCCCCCCCATGATGAGCGCTGGTGTAGATGTTCCTAAGTGTTCATAGACAAGACTTGAAAATTAATTCATGTTAGAACATATCTTACTCTTGTGTATGCAGATGAGACCAGAGTGGAACTAAGACGACAGCAATCAGACACAGAAGCAAACTGCATCCAGTAAAGCTGGCTAAATCCTGCCAGTTTTCTATAACATCTGGGTCATTTATCAATAGCTGAATAACACTTCAGAGAAACACTGTGGTGTTCACAGTTAGTTTCCTATCTTTATAATAAAATCTCTTCTACCTTGCCTTGGGCCTGCCAAAAAGGAAAAGAAAAAGTAAAAAGAAAATCAACTAGCCACAAGTATTCAATTTTTCAAAAGCCTTTACTAGTGTTATTCCCTCAGTTCCTTGAATTTCCAGTCAGTGAATTATCAACTAATTTATCACCTCACAGAGAAGGGATAACCTCCTTATCCCTGAAAATGAATGTTGCTGAGCTAGTCTTACTAATCTGAGTCTGTTTTTCCTATTGCTATGTTTGCAGATAAGCCATGACTACAAGATGTTGAAGTTAAAAGTTTAGAACAAAACTGTGCAGACTTTTCAGAATTAGATGTTGGGAAAAAGCTTGACGGCCTTCAGCTAAAAATTCATATTCTGTACAATTCTCACCTTTATAATCAAGAACCAGTTTTTTCCAGTAAGTGCTGGAAAGCCAACCTGTTTTTGCTTATAACAGTCTCCTCCTAAAAGCTAGGTGCTGCATGTTCCCAGTGAATCAGCTACGTAACTCCCACATCCTTCTGTGTTCCCCATAACACCAATCTGATGAACTGTACCAGATCTGTATAGTAAGAGCAATAAACTCTCCTACTCTGTTAGCTTAAGAATGCAGGCTGGGGATAGGGAATTGCTGCATGAAACAGGGCTCTAATACTGGCAAATCCAAAAAAAGAGAAGTGAGGGAAGCGCCTTCCCTTTGTTTTTCTGCATTTGGCCCAAACACAGTCTAATTCTGAACTCTAGACCAGATTTGCTTCACAGTAACTGCCTAGATACCTCTGCAGGCAGATAGTACTCAGTATGATTAGCAGAATCATGGTGTCTATGAACTTGGAAATATGTAAAAGGAAATACCAAAAGTGATGCAATTGAATGGAATAACTTTAGATTGTGATGTGACTGAAACTTATATCAGATGTTTGAATTCATATTTTAACTTACAGTGACTGATTTTTTCTCTTCTGGATGTGTGCATGAATTACATTCAATAAAAGTACCATACTTCAGGTTGTGCATTATGATTAGTTTTTGTATTTACAGAATATTATAGACATAGATTAATTTCAAATTCACCCTCTAATTTTTTTAACAGTTCCTTGTCCTGAAGTTATGTCCCTGCTACACATGGAGTCAGTTACAAGCAGAGATAAGGCCAGTACATTCCTCTCATAAAGCTGGCCTTTACCAACTTTGCAGAGATGCAGGAATTGGCCCACAAAATGAAGCATGTGCCCATTACAAAGTAAAAGTATCAGAAGCTTTAGTTACATCTACCTATCTACCATGATTAAATATTTCACCTGATTCAGGAGTAAAACACAATCCAGCAATTGTGGGCAAGAGGCTCAGTCTAATTCTACTGCTGTGAAAGAAGCTTACAGCAGCTCTGCAGACACCAGCGAGGATCACATGCCAGGCTGCTCAGACACCTGGCTCTGTGCTGGCCCCAGAGAGGAAATGAAGTCTATTTTCAGTGCTGTTAATGCTGAAAACTAGATGAATGTATTTTAATGAGGAGGGGGAAAAGAGCAAGGAAAGAAAGAAAAATAATATCCAGTCCATAGCATAAGGAAAATAACAATCCACAGGGAAATCTTGAGATCTGCTTCATAATTTAGACTTTATGTACATCAGTCTAGGAATAGTATTTGATGAAAAAGTTAAACATATGCTTTTTATCTGGTACATGCTAAGCCCAGCTTGAAAACGGGTTGGACTGGCTAGTGTGTAAACTGTGTTTAGATTCAAGCTGAGCATCAGCAGAAGCTTTCTACAAAGTTAAGAAACAATTACATAGTATAAACTTCCTGTTAAAACTTTTCCTGACACTGCCTTTGAGATCCAAGGAAGGGGACTGTGACACTGAAAATGTCTGACAAAGAAAACAAAACAAAATAACAACCCATGATTTTATAGCTGGATCCAGTTTCTTTTGACTCAAAGAAAGAAATATACTTTGAGAAATAAGTTATTTTTAATCACTTTTTAAGAATGCAGTAACTTAGACGAAATCCTACAGTGGAATTCAGAGCATTCAGTGAACTGTCTGTTGCTTTCTAAGACACCATCTGAGACTGCTTTGCAGGAAGTGATTCAACAGAATAACCTTTTTTTCTCATTCACTAAATAAAATGAAGACACAAAGGATTGGTTAACAAGAATAAAGAACAATAACAAGAATAAAGAACAGAGAATGTAAAATTCATGCTCAAGTCACTTACTATTTGTAGACATAAAAACAAAAGCTTTTAGAAGTAGGATTTTCCCATATTTCTTTCCAAACTGTCTCTAACAGAACTACCTATTTGATATATGGTTTAATTTCTGGATTTATACAGTTGCTCCAGCACTATTGTAAGTAACTGATGAAACTCCCATTAACTTTGTTGGTGGAAAATCAAGGCCCAGAAAACACTGATAAAATTTTTTCAGATAGTATCGCTGTCCCAGCCAGTCACAAAATCTACTGTGTGTGAACAATATACAACATATGATCCTGAAAAATCAGGAACTGACTTATAACAATACTACTAATTCTCTGTTGAAGTTTATTTCCATGTATCTTTGAATAAAATCCAAGGAATCACAATAGAGTTTAAGTTACAGAAAGATTTTTATCCTATTTTTTCGGACCTAAGCTTTCAGTAGTTCACACAGAAGCATAGAAATGAATTTGCAGACATTTTTCAGCTCCTCCTACCACTCCCAGTGACAGGTGCAGGATCTACTATCTGCATTTTTGCTAGTGGATCTAAATATGCACTATTAGTGTGCCATTAGTCTATGGTTTTGACTTCTTATTTTCACTTAGGAGGTTGAAGTTATCATATTAGATCAAGCCATGAGTCCCGCTAACACAAGATCCAAAACTTGATTCTCTGTAAGAGAAGGTTGCTGGCCTTGTGAGAACACTTACCAATGACCAAGATGAGAGCTCTTACTTAGTGATTATTTGCATTCTCTTTGCAGAGATGCTAATAACAATAGTATCTTTAAAGTCGTGAATAATCAGGTTCCTATAATGGCACCACATGGCAGCTACTTAAGAAAACGCCACAAAGGCTTTAAGAAATCCCACAAAGTAATACCCTGCCCAAAGGGAAAACTATCTTCTAAACATCTCCATGCAGTTGGATTCTGCCTGGCAAGCGTGAAGTTTTCATTTCTTATCTTATCTTATCTCTCTTAGCTTAATAAAGAGGGAATTCTATTTAAAACCTATTTGGCTCCTGCACTTCATGCAGTTTTTACAGTCGTGTCTTCTGCAGAAGAAATATATGTTATTACTTTAAAAAATGATAATAAATCTGAAATATATTCTAATATCACACATGGAAAAATCTATCTTACCCTGCCTGAATAATTTTGAGAAATATAGCCAAATACCACTGAATCACAGAACAGTTGAGGTTGGAAGGGACCTCTGCACATCATCTAGTCCAACCCCCCAATCAAGCAGGGTCACCTAGAGCACATTGCCCAAGACCCTGTCCAGATGGCTTTTGAATATCTCCAAGGATGGAGACTCAACAGCCTCTCTGGCAACCTGCTCCAGTGTTCTGTTACCCCCCTCACAGTAAAGAAGTCTTTCCTCATGTTCAGACAGAGCTTCCTGTGTTTCAGTTTGTGCCTGTTGCCTCCTGTCCTATTGCTGGGAACCACTGAAAAGAGTCTGGCTCCATCCTCTTTATACCCTCCTTCAGATATTTATATGCACTAATAAGATCCCCCCTCAGTCTTCTCTTCTGCAGGCTGAACAGGCCCAGCTCTTGCAGCCTTTCCACATATGAGACATGCTCCAGTCCCTTTTTCATCTTAGAAGCCCTTTGCTGGACTCGCTCCAGTAGCTCCATGTCTCTCTTGTATTGGGGAGCCCAGAACTGGACACACTCTGGATGTGGCCTCCCCAGGGCTGAGTAGAGGGGAAGGATCACATCCCTCAACCTGCTGGCAACAGTCTTCCTAGTGCAGCCCAGGACACCATCGGCCTTCTTGGCCACAAGGGCACATTGCTGGCTTATGGTCAACTTGTTGCCCACCAGGACTCCCAGATCCTTCTCTGCAGAGCTGCTTTCAGCAGGTCAGCCATGACCAGCTTATGAACTAAATAGATCAAACATGGCTGGGCAGTAACGTAGTCCCAAAGACTCCAGAAAGTCCCAATCAATCCGTATAATACCATCAGGCTACTTGACAGGAGAGCAGGCCACACTGCCTAAAATACATTTTGGAGCATATGTTTTGAAGAAGGGACCATTTTGCTTCTACCACCCCTAAAAGGTATGCATCCCTKGCCCTTTTCCTGCTCCATGTCTCCACACATTAGCTGCAGCTGGCTGTTGGATCAGAGGTCAGACTAATCACATGCACCTGTCACACAGAGAGAGCAGTGACAGTGCTGTAAAAGTGTGTGGTATGGCCTAAGTAGGTTCTATCTTTCCCTGGGCAGAGTTTGCAGCCTTCATGGTGTAGGAACTGTGTGTGGATGCTGGGGCAGAGAGAGCTGTACTTTTTTACTAGCCTTTTTTACTGTTTTCTACCTGCAAACTCTATTATGCAGTTATTTTAAATTCTTAATGTTCATTAAAAGATTTTTCTTGTTGAACTGTATATGTAGGAGATCCAGGTACCCTGACTTCCCCAGCATCTAAAATGAAGTTGAGCAATGTTTTCAAATTACTTCTAACTATTGATTTATTAACAGTCCCATCTAGTCCCTGACCTTTACTGGCTGCCTCCAGTGCTCACTGGAGTCCTCTTATGATAACTAGAGCAATGTATGCCATTTCATGCTGCACATCACCTGGTCCAGATTAATCGTGACTATTTGTTAAATAATGAGCAGTAGAGATCCCTTAGGAAACCTCACTGTTGTGATTGCTTTGGAAAACACTTATCATTAATCACCATTAGTGTTTCTCTCTCTGTCCCCCTTTCTTTCTTCTTTTTTTAAAGGAAGGGTAGTATTTGTTCTCTTTCCAGTCTTAGGTCACCTTGTCTTTTGTTCTGATAAGCAACTTTCTTAATACTTCTGCAGCTTCAGTCTCAAATTTCTTCAGAGGTTTTGTTACCTTGCCCTTAAGTAATTGGTGTTAATTGCTATTTATTTCACTTATTTATTCAAGAGCACACTCTTTTTGATAACTCCACCTTCTGGTTACTCCACTCCTCTGCCAAGAGAAGGTATTCACCTATTTTCCTTTGTAATGAAGACTGACATTGTTTCCTTATTTGCATTCGTCTTATCTTTTGCTATGGCTCCCTTTACTTCTGAGCAGTTCAGTCCACTTACTAATTCTCTAATAAACTTCCTGCTTTTGCTATACTTGATTTCTCTTCACTTATTTATGTCTTTTACCTTCTGCTTTTTCCTTGTAACACTTCTTATCTTCATATGACACGCCAATTTTGCATCCCTATGCACTGACCTTCATGACTTGACTACATACATTTTCCACCTTTGAAACTACAAAACACAACATGTCTTGCCTGCGTAGCCTCATGCAAACCTCCCAGCTAATTACCATTGCTCATGTAGTCTGCACAGCAGATCTAAGGTTTTTAATTAAGACTATAAGAACTGAAAGACCTACTTGGTTGTGTAACGAGGTCCTCCATTTTCACATTATATTTTATGAACCCTATCAAGGAAGATTTTTGCTCCAGCTAAGCCTGCGTGAAGACACACCAGCAGTCCTCTCCTCATGGTTACAGACATTCTTCTCATTTCTGACACTTTCTTCTGATTTCTAGCCTGAACTTGTTCACAGGTAGCTTACACCCATTTGCTTTTGTGACAATGATGTAATTTTCTTAAACAGTTTTCCCTAATGTTATATCCCTCATTTGCTATTAGGCATGCACAGAGAAAAACACATCTTCTCTTTTTGTTGTTTGTCTTTGTTTTGTTAAACTAAACCAGTTCTTTTAGTCTCCACTTCAGCCCTCTCTCATCCATTTCAATCTGAGTTCATCTTTCTTCACTTTGAGTTTTCAGAAATATAGACTGTATTCTGCATGAGTCACAGTGGAAGCAGGTCCAACAGTGCTAATAATTTCCTAACAGTGGTGGAATCTATACTCAGCTACATCCTGGATTCACTATCATATTGGTGACTCGCAGTCATCTTGTGTTCATTTAGTACACGAGTGTACCCCTCCTCTCTTTCTCATCGACAATCTCATGCAGAAATTCTTGTTATTAGTCACCAAGTCAGTGAAACTGCCCTTGGTACTACTGTGTTTCATTCCATTCCGCTAGGTCTCAAGATTATATAGTTCTTCCAGTACAATAGCGAGATCTACATGGATTCTGATAGTGCCTACTGAAATGTGTCATCAGAAACCTTCAGCAGGATACTTCACCTCTTTGTGTCATGGTTATTAAAAAACAAATCCAAAACCAAAAAAGTCTTGTAAGACTAGTCGAAAAACTGAAACCTAAAGACTCCCGTTAATAACCTTCTTGTATTTTATGTTGTCTYTTCCTTAGCCACCCAGTAATTCCTCTCAGCCCTGTCTTATTATCAGCTGAATTAGGCCTCAGTGAAGAAAAAATTTTCTTCCTGTGTTTTTAGAGTGGTTCAGTTGAAGCAAGAATTCAGACACTAGAACTGCTGCTTCTCTAGTCTGTCCAGAAGATGTCTGAGCAGACTTTGGGTGGCTGAAACTGATCATTACTACTTGCATTTGCCTTTTTAATCATTTGCAATGGGGTGCACTCAGTATTTTTTTCCTGGTCAGGAAACTGATAGCATATTTTATGGTCCTAAGAGATTCTATTCTGTGGAACTCTCAACAATGGTATTCTGCTGGTCTTATGAATTGATTCTGCCATTTTGAGTTGTTTATAGACAGATGTTACACTATTCTTAAAGAAGAAGCTTTTGCTAATTTCTTCTGACCAACATTACTTAGGCAAAAATTTAATCCTTGTATCAAACAGTATCTTATGCTTTTACCAAATCTGGCAAAAATTGAAAGATTTATTGAAGAAACTCAGAGATAAATACAGTGTCTTGTGCAACAAGACAGTACAAGACACACTTTGGTATAGGTCCTTGGAGAGTGTCTTAAAGTATGCTATATGAACATGAATATTAATACTATTCGCTTTTGATCCTGGGCATCTCCCTGAGCAAAATGCCAAGTCTTTCATATTGAACTTGTTTAGAGTGAACTGGTTAGAGTTTGGTTTTATCCAGCTCAAGGAAGCTTTCTTTATTTGCCACATATTTAATGATTTAAAAAGTGTACAGCATTGCAACGAGCTCATTAAATAGGAGATTTTAGGTCGCTGCTCTCTGTAGGTGAACAATTAACAAAACACATTAGCAATTAAAAATGTGACCAACATACAGGTCAAGGTTCCCAGCTGATAGGTCATAACATAACATAATAGCCCCAAGTCACATTCAAGGAAGTGTGTGAGTAGGCAACTATTACCTCTGTGGGCAGTTAGAACATAATGAGGTTTAAACAGTTAGGGACAGATTGTCATAATTATGCCAAATAATTCTTTTTTGAAGGAACAGTCCCACTGCAGTGCAAGTGTGGTAGAATGTGGCCTTTATAGAACTGAACAGCTCTGAAAGAAAAATGGGAACAGTCAGAAATAATATTTCCAAATGAGAGCAAAGACCACTTTAGAAACACCTTGAAATATAGTAGAGGATATAAAACAGGACAGCAGACATATCAGGACTATTGGACTTCCTATGCAAAGATATTAGATTGAAGGCTAAGTCTGAAAGACAGTCTTCATAGCCAAGTTAATATTTCTCACAGAATGAACTCAGCTAAGGATTACTGTGTTTACGATGCTCTCTCAATACAAATACTCCATCCTGAATACAAATATAATTCAAATACAGCTGTATAGTGTTACATACTAGAGTTACTTTACATACAAGAGGATAAAAAGAGCCTCTGCTCCTGTTACAGACCTTTCCAACTAAATGTTAAAAGGGCAGCAATAATTATACGTAGAATTAGTAGTAATTTCCTGACCTGTTTTTAAGGCTGTTTTGACTAAAATGATTGCCTGAGGTCTAAAAATCCACCAGCTGATTTTACAGTACAAATTAAAAGAGCATTCCAGGGCACGAAAACAGGGTAAAATTTAATTCTTATTAAAGGTGTGCCCCTCCAGGTTTAAAATAGTCTTCAAAAATACATTAAACTTAATAGACAGATAAACAATTTTTTCTGTCTTTATTTTTAATATAGCAAACTATATTCTAATAATATAGGAAGGACTGAGCGAAATGAAGAAATGCTAAGAAATGCTGAGTTAACTCATTTCACACCACGAATTAAAAAAAAAATGTTTCCTTTTGACCTTCACTTTAACATGATAAATGAATTAAAACAAAGATCTCAATTTGGGAATATTTTGGCTTTTGCTTATACAGATAAAGAACAGCAAAGAAATGAATTACTAGTACGCATGGAAGCAGTTCTTCTGGTGCCAAGATAAATTGCGCAAGGAATTATCCAAGCCCGAACACACAACAGAACAAGTTCTTCTCCTTGATTCAGGTCCACTGTACAAGGAAGAAAATCAAGATGAAGAAGAACATTTAAAGAAGCCCTACAGGAGGTTCAGGCACTTTGAAAATTTCCTTACACTATAGGAAATTCCTGTTCTTTCCCAGCACTGTTTCTTGCAGGGCATGGCAAGGATGTGCTACTGGTTGTTTCCTGTTAGGAAGTGCGTGAGAGACTGGAGGCACTAGGGGAATAGGCTAGGGGGATAGTTATCAAGGCTGCTCTAAGACATGGGATAAGGAAGCGCTTCCCTTTCCAGCCTTGATGGGTTGCCTTGCTTCCTACACCTTATGCTCCACCCTGGTGAGATCCTAATCAGTCCAAGTAGAATGACATGGGACTACAGGGGAAGTAGTCCCGATTGATTACATTAGTAAATTAAAATCAAAATCAGGGTACTCCAATTTAGCAGTAATGCTACAGACAAAAATTTCACAAGTATCAAGTAGCTCTTGCTTAATACTGAAAACTAACATAATTTGAGCAAAGTTAAGAAATACACATGGCTCATTTCTGCTGAAAGTGAGCACTCCTGCACACCCTACAGGTCTTCAAATTGTTGCCAGTGCCTCATGCTGGAGGAAAGGCTCCAGTAGCTTGATAAGACAAGAGTTTCATGATGGATGGCAGCTCTTGGAAATAATTTCAGAAACTCAAATACATTATTTACATGTACTATGAATTTGGTTATTCTTAGATTTTCTAGATGAGATTATTTTTAATAACAAGTCAAAATCAGTCTAAGGTGAAACACTCCCTATTGCTAAAAGCTTTCCAAAATGGCAAACAGAATAAGCCCAACACATAAAGGATAGAGTTTTTGCCTGGGATTTTTACAGGGCTGTGGAAGTCCCTCAGTGCTATATTTTGGATTCCAAAGCTTTTTCAGGAGATGGAGAAGAAGCAGATAGAAACCTGTTTCTATGAGAATGCTGATGAAATTACTCGTGACTCATCTATTTCTCCAAATACAAATCCCTTTGTGGAGTTTTACTTAACGGCGGAGTGGCTCTTTGAGCATTAGTAGTGCTAGTCAGAAAGGAGAAAGTAAGGAGCTGAACAGTGAAGCAGATGCTAGGTGGGAAAGATGGAGGCAGGGAGTCTCCTGTCGCAATACTTGCACACTGCTCCGTCTATTTGTTCCACAGCAGGAAAGCACCAACTTCACCAGTCATGGTTGGGAGTTTCGGGCTTAGACAATAGAGAGCAAAAGACTTTGCATGCTTCCTTACTGGATGCACTCTTTCCTGCCCATAAAGAAAATATGTTGCTCAGAAATCCAGCTACATGATTTTTTCCCCACAGATTTAAGAAGAGCAAAGTCCAACTTAATTTATATCACTTTTCTTGCAAATGGCTCTGAGATACTGCTATTATTGAATGTCCTTTAATGTGGCTTTTGATTTTTCTCCTTACTCTTAGTTTTTCTGATGAAGTAATACATTAACTCTCATGCCTTCTTCATTATCTCACTTGAGAGGTGAAGTACACAGTGATAATAGCAGAAAGAATAGTGGATTGAGCAATGTCCTTATACTGCAAAATGTAGTACATGGAAAATAGCTTTGATGTTTTGAAATGGAGTAGAAAGGTGATGGTGAGGCAGCTATTTTTTCAGTTATGCATTAGTGTTTTGTATTGTATACACAAGGAAAATGAGAAAGGTTAGCTTTGCTAAGCATGCAAAATGAAGTTTACAAGGAGATTAGTTTAAGCTAATCTGCCATGCTGAAGAAAGAAAAGGAAGGAAAAATCTCCAACTGTCTCAAGCTGTATTTGAAGTTGCTCACAACTCAAACCTTCTAGCTACTGCTGATGACTGTCTGTTTCAAGAAAAAAAAGAGGGTAGAAATAAGACGCAAACTTTCTCCTAATTAAAAAACAGCATCCCAAAATGTCATACACATAGAATAACATGATACAATGTACAAAACCATATCAACATAAGATTCTTTGCTTTATATAGAAACAGTGGGTTATCTGTAGGCATGGGGTAATATCCCTAAAAACAGCTGTGCAAAAATTCATTGGTAAGTGAGCAGTAAGAATTCAGTGTGAGCCAAATGTTACACCAAGTATATGCACAGAAGTGTCTGCTTTTTTGTCTGCTTGAACCACATATATATGGAACATATAAGCTCATATATATGAGCCTAATTTCACTATAGGAAGTTAAATTATTTACACTCAGATAAAATCAGAAGCAAGAGAAAGCTTTTATCTAAAAAAATGTATATGTGGACTTAATTCTAAATGAAATAGTGTAGCATCTTCATATATAGGTAAAGGCCAGGACAGATTCTGAAAAAAAATATTAGGGTGAAAAAGCATCAACCCAATAGAAAGACCTAGCTGAACTGACATTGCTTTATACCAACTATAAATGAACGTGGATGGGTCAGTCATACTTCTGTCTAAAACACAAAGTGTTATGAACTGCTAAACTTCATAATTTTCTGCTAATATTGCTTTTTCCACTGATCTCTAGAAACTCAGTACCTGAATAGGCTCCTAGTCCTGACAGAGTGAAATGAAAGATGAACAAAAGTCAAGCTGGAAAGTTGCAGCTGAATTTTCCTTAAATCTGTGGATTGTGCACTTTCTGCTATGTCCACTAGCATCTGAGTAATATTTCACTATTTTCATTTTTTGTAATGAGATTTTAGTTTGTCAACAAATAAATCTGCTTGGTGATTTATTTGTACTGCAGTGATATTCCAAACTGACGAGCACTTCCTGATGAATGGGGCTGCTTAGCAGGTTTCTTTCATTCATGGGTATAGCTTCTGTGTTTCTGGCACTACAACATGACGCTGCTGCAGGAGCTGTTGGATATGGCACCGCGTCACTGGACTATCATCACAAAACATTTATCATATGAGGGCATATAGACCAGCTCCTACTGATGTTCACAATGTTGGAGTCCTCCATCCTGTGACACAGAACAGGCTACACCAGGCAGCACTAGGAAAATGGTGGCTACAGACCATTTATCCTTACTTTTGGATAGGTCTTTCCCGACATAACAGCTTCAAGACACATACACAAGCTCAGCTTCCACCTTCAGCAGCAGGTTTATCTTGGACTGGTTTTACTCTTTACTTCTAAATCACAATAAACAGAAGGAAACTTCAGACTTCCTCCTGCTGTTTTTGCATCCTCATACTTTCAAACACCAAACAGCACTATTCAAGTGAACACGCCTTGAAAACCATGCTTTTTAGTAAGGTAAACTACATGTTATATTTCTTAGGAAAGACTGAAGAATTAAGATGCCCTATCAAGTGTTCAAAATGAAATGCTTTGCCTCAGAGGAAAAAGCTATTAAAAAAAAAAAAGTTTTTTCTTCAGCACAAATATTTGAGACATGGAAACAAGATGTACTTCTGTTACTGAAATGCTTAGGAACATAAGGCTGCAAATAAGATTAATGTATTATATACTAAAGAATTGCCACTCCCCTTCACCCCATGATAATGTGACAGCCCTTTCTTTAGACTTATACATGAAGAGTAATACCCTCGTCCTCAGACCAGAGCATGGCTGAAAGTTGATTGAATTAACTCAGGCAGGGAGGGGGGTGGCGGGGTGAATTACAAGGCATTTATCTTCATCTGAGTTCAATCCTATACCTGTTGCACTGAGAAAAGAAGAGTAGTTTCTGAGCTTGCTATAATTTTTATTTCTAATAAAATCTTGGAAGCTTGCATAAGTTTTTCTAAATATTATCAAGAAAAAAGTAACATAAGCCATCTAAGTTTTCACCACTGCAGGGCTTTCTTATGTCTGTCCATCCATAACACCCTACACAACCACCAAAACCTGAGCTAGCTCCCACCTTCCTTGTTTTAAAAGGTATCTTTCACTCTCTTTGTCCTTGAATTATAAGAGTTTGCTGCATTACAGACTGTGGAACACAGAAAAAGAAAGAAAAAGAATAGATACTAAAGAAGTAGAAACAAGAAGTGCATTTCAAACTCTCAGCAACTATGGATAGCTGCTCTACACTTTTTTCTTTTTTTTTTTTTTAACCTGTGAGATATAAGCCTATACAGGTCAGCAACAATGTAGCACCTGACCCAGATAAAATGAAGATTTATAGGATTATTGGAGGCAGATAGGGAGGTGGCTCCATGATTTGAAGCAATACTTAGCACAGCACTGAACAGACCAGAGCAATGCTGACTATCCATCTTGTCTAGGAGTTGCCTTGTTAGTGGGGAAAAAATAAGCCATGCTATGCATTTTTTTTCTTTTTACCCATCTAAAAGGTAATATCCTCTAACAGACACTGTATTCTATAGGGCAACATATAGAACCACAGGTAAGTCACCCTGAGGTCCTCTTGAATCTCTATAGAGCAAAGTCTAAAAAATCTTACTTTGCCTATTCATGCTATGAGATTATGACTAACGGCCATATTTACAGAGTCTGTCAGGCAGTAGCTTATGACAAAATCCTTTTAATGAATGGAACAACTGTTATCAGAAAACCTCTTGAACTATGGCCAAATATGTATTTCCTCTATGGTAACAAATGAACATAAATTAAGAAATAAATACTTCAGTGAAAAGATCTGTATAGAGACTGAATGTTAAGATGTCCATGGAATCATTACTTTCTACTCTCTTTCCTTTTTCCCTCACAATCTAATTATATCATTTCTATGCAGTATATATAACAGCACCCTCATCTGTCTCTTCCTTCCTGTCCTTTCTCTCACAGTACTTTTTTATCCTACTTTTTTCCCTTATTGATCAATACACTGATCAATACAAAACTGTTTTTTATTTGAACGTAGGCTGTCTTACTCAGCTCATTATGCTTGAAAAAGTGTGCATGCAACTTAAATTAGTTGTTTGCTTATAAATGTATCTATTGATTGCACTTCCACATGGCATCTATTATGGTAGCAAGTATTACAGTAATGCATGAAAACAAACACAGTATTTATGGAATATTTCTGTTTAGGAAAAAAAGAGTGCTCTGTCCTCCACTAATGATCATCCACTGCAACTAATCTAAACAGATAACTGAGCTCAAATACCCTCCAATAACGTACCCTGAAAAAATACCAGTCTGATTAGGAGAAATGTCATCCTAGCTATAGTAAGAGCTTGCACAGTCCATTGTGAAGTAAAAGGAAGATGGGAGATAAATGAGTATCATATAACGAAGTGATAGGAGACCACCATGGTCGCAACTGCCAAGAACTGAGATTTCCTAGTCTTTCCTGTAGGGGAGAAAAGGACTGTAATGACGTAATGATCCACCCGCATAGTTCTGCCTGAGTTTTGTTTTGCTTTTTTGTAGGAGAACCAGGGGAGGCTTCTTGAGAAAATCATGTTATAAATGGGGAAGCTGAGCTAGGATAAAAAAAGTACCAGTGTTGCAATTGAAGTAAGTGAAAGACCCAGAAATAATACCTACCTCATTCAGAGAAGGGCTACAGAAGTGTGCTTTCTGATATACAGTTGTAAGCGGAGAGGAATCTGGATGAAGCAGATCTATCACCATGTTCTGCAGGAACTATGGAACAGTACATCCAGCACCTCCAGGTTTGCCCATGTTCCTGCTGAATTAGCTAGCTACAGCTTGAACTTGGCACTACCAGTTAATAGTCCTCACTACTACACATTCCAGTCAAGTAATACTATTCCTTGGAACATCAATTCATCATGGGGAATGATTTAAGTTGATTGAAATAAGAGATGGACCTTGCACTGTATCAGCTAGGAGAAAGCAGAAGAGTGGGCAACATAGCTTATCCAAACTGGTGAAAGCAAATAGGACCCATTTTGATCAGAAGGAATCTGGGTTAGAGGAGAGTTGAATTTTCTCCTGGCATCTTGTCATTCCTTTCTTTAACTCATGATGGCATGGCCCAGTATTAACACCATATATTCTCCTCCCCTCTGTATGTTAGCATTCTCCAGTTAATCAAAGTACACTAGTTCCATCAAAAGAGACAGCAGAAGTGTTGCTTTCTTTGACCAGGTATGATGCAGATAAAGTTCCCTGCTCCTATGGACGCTGCCAATCCAGAGACCAGGATCTGCAGGTTTGACCCTACAGCAGACCCAGTGTCCAGTAAAAAACATTACTGAACTAGATGGCTGTATTACAGGAGACTATTCCTGTATTCTTCCTCCCCAGCCTTCAGCTTCTGGGACAGTCACACCATGGGAGCAGGGACTTAAGCATTAAACACAGTCACTTCTCACTGGCTGTCCCAGTTTGAAAGATTACTTTTTCCCAGTTCACTATTGTCCCAAAGTTGTCCCCAAAACTAAGACAACAGAATGGCATGGGTGAGGATCTTAGCTGCTTCAGGGCTAAAGCTGGCAACCTAATTCAAATTAGCTCCTATAGCAATTTAAACTAACTCTCTAGGCTATGCAATGAAACAGAAGAGCAAGCATTCAAACACTGTTTCATTCAATCTGCCGAGAATGTGGTTAAACAACTAAATAACAGTTGTTAAGTGAATGCACATCTAAGCTGTTGAGGCTTGAGAATCTACATACAAATTTCCAGCAGTACTGCTACACCACTGCAGTAGCAGGATTTAATTGTAATACATCCATACTGCACCTATTTTTAGTTATTACATATATTAAACTGTCACATTACAATTATACCTCCAGTAAAACTGTTAGTATCAATGTACTTATATTAACATAAAGCCATCTTATACCAACCTATGTCATCTTGTCCTCGAATAAGAATATCTTTATACCACTGACCCAATATAACAACATTCATGTCAATGAAGGTGTCATAATGTTTTAGCTATGACAAAGTACTTGACATAGAAGCAAAACTGTGTTTAGATAAGTCACTGCATTAGTTACAATCTGTTTACACTTGGGAAATTTTCATAATGACCAGTGAAATCTTACTGGCTCAAGACATTTACATGTCTCTGAATATTTCATACTTTTCCTCAAAACCCAGCTTTTCAAAGGAAGTAAATCCATAAAGCTTCCACTTTTCATTTGAAAAAAAATGGTAATGGATGAAGAAAAAATGTTTAAAAATATAATCAAATGTTTTCTAAAACCAGCACATAAACTACTTGGGATTTTTTTTTCGTGAGGTCTAATATTTGGGATTGGCAAAAGGGCTAGACATTTTTTCCTTCAATAAATAAAAGCAGAACTCACCTAGGCACATATTAGTGAATTCAGAATAACGACTTCTACTTTCAGTTATTGAAAAAAGAACACCCCCTCCCCGAGCCATCTACTTAAAAACCCTGCTTTTGCTTAGGCCTTTCAGAATATCTTTCAGTTTTCTTCTTCCATGAGCAGTCATTAACTATTCGTGCCTTAATTAAAAATGTTTCCACTTGAGGTCTTGCATTCCATCTTGGCTCTTCCTTGTCAGCCTGCAGTTTCAGTATTTATGACTTTACAGTGCTTTACGTTGCAGCCAACTGGGTATCACGTCACTCCTTTCATAGAGGTGAACGGTTTATAAGCTCTTTTACAAAAGGAATCAAAATATTACAATAGAGTCCAGCCAGCCAGACACGCTTTCCAGTTTACAAAGACTGTTTTTAATAGTCTATAATTGTAAATGGATTCCACTTGGTAGCAAGATAAAGAATTGAGAGCCCTTGTCCCTTGGGACATTAGTTTACTTGCACTAAAAGTAAACAAAAAATATTCAGATAAGAAATGTTCCTCTAAGTATTTGGACAGAGCATTTCATCTTGGAATAGAAAGGGCTAGACAGAAGCTATAGAAAACCACAGTCATCAGCCCATTTCTGAAGTTACTATTTCAGAGTAATGAAAACATGGTAAATAGAAAGGAAAGGAGTTTTGAATTTGAATTCAAAACATTTCTTTAGGTAAGCTGATGGTGAAACTCATTGACTTTTGGTAGACATCTGGTGACAAGAGCCAAAACCACTGGAAATGCAACTTTCTTACTGCTGGGTCCAAATAATGAATCAATGTTTCCAATACCAACATCCCTGCTATGAATCTCTAACACTCAAAATTCCACAAAACCAGAGGAGATCTCGCTAAGCCTTTCCCCTGCAGAAGTGGTGTGCACCTCAAGGTGTTTGCTGGTTGTGCCTATTACTTGTTGGCCTGCGGTCTGCTGCATTACCACATGAGAGACTTGCAATAAATTCTGGGTTTTGTAGATCACTCTTAGTAATAAGTGGCTTTAATTCTGAAGACAGTAAATCAATGGTTTCAACAACCCTATGACTACAGTATTAAAAGGATCGCATTGTTCTACAGAGAACACCGAGCACTTTGCACACAGGTGCCTTCAAGTAATTGATGGCAGAGATCCTCTCTTAGGTATGCATGCCTGCACTGTATTCAACTCAGGGCCATTCTCAAAATGCCATAGTTTTCTTATGTAATTCACACAAGTTGTCATTGTATATTTGCTATTCGCCGGGGGATGTAATCTGAATCTTGTAGAATTATACTGTCCTGATATCTTCTTCCTTACTCTAAATAATTAAGACTTGCGACTCGCAGGACTTGGGGGGAGGGGAAGGAGAGAAGAGAGACGTGTGTTTCAGGGAGGCAGGAAGGACAGGAAAAGGATGAGGGGCATACAAAAGTAAAATGGAAACAAAATGCAGAAATGGCATCCATTTATAGATTGTAAATTTAATAAAGACATGGCTTACACAGTTGTTCCTAGAACTGCAAATGCTAAGCTATAACTCTGTGTTGGAAACCTGCTTTTCAGTTGCCTAAAATGTGTAGATAAGTTAATTCCTTGGAAGGCAGAGATCTTACTCTACTTAATATTGCTAGCTTACAGGTATTTCGAACAACACTGTGCAAGAGGAAATATAGTGTCTTACCAACATGAAGGTACCTCAGTTATATAATATGGTCGCCAACACAAATGGATAGCATTTCTATGCAATTGCTTTGCTACCCTAAGAGAGATAATAAAGAGGTATATCCAGGAAGGAAATGTAGGTGCCTCCTTTATAAATGCCAACCCATTCCAGCTTCCACTGAGATCAGTGAAAAAAACGTCAAGTCCTTATCACTTCTGAAACAATAAAACAAGAAATACAGTACAAGACATTTCTATTCATCAAGTATCTTCCCTTAGGCTAGGGTTTAGACTATGGGGGAAGGAAACCAAGACCAGTCTTACTAGTCACAGTGCAGAGTCATTTTTCATATTATCACTTAGTGCTAATGAAAACAGCTCTTTACAAGCACTACAGTCATGATAAGGCTGGCACTTTAGCTTTTCACTTTGCAGGCACTGGTAGCGTCATCACTATGTGAGTCTCTCATGCCCTTTTCAATTAAACACTTCCCATAAAGTTCTGCTAAGCATCCTTCAACATTTCTTCCTGAAGGTATTATTTACTGAAAATGGACACACAGAATGGCCAACAGAACAGCTATTCTTACAATTTTGTTTTTATTCTCTGAGTAACTGACTATTTTCACTACTACTAAAATGCCAGGAGGAGCAACCTGGAGTGAAATGGGCTTTTGTTTTGACAGTTTGCTTTGGAGCAAGGGGTAATGATTTCTATAAAGAAAATATTGCCCAGGGGTCTAAACTGGGAGGGTTGCTAGTCCTGCATTTCACAGCTTCTTTGTTAGCCCATCCCTAACATGCTTAAAATTTTCCACAGTGATGTTGGCGTTAACAAAATACTCCATCCGAAAAGCTCCTTTCTCTGAATTTATATCAGCTCTCAGAATAGTTCTAAACAATATGAAGGAGCCTGGGCTTGTAGGAACCAGAACATTTATAGGAGACCACTTTGAGCTTCTCAGGTCATAGGATCTAAGTGTCCCAAGGGCTGGGGAACCAAAGGAAAACTAAGACATGATGAAAATAAATTTGATAAAGACTTTCTTAATTATTTTTTAATGTACCCCTACATTCCAAGTCAATTTATTTATAGGTGTAATAACCACACCTTGATTTTAGGGTAGTTTGCTGTCAGGGTTTCAGCAAAAGAAACTCATAGAACTCATGCTGCTGATTCAAAATAGGAACCCATATCTCTATAAGTTTAGAGATACAATGCGTTTTATGACATTTTAGKGATGATGGACACAAGTCCATCTGACAGAGCATCTTTTTGAAATATCATTGAGGCAGCCTTCTCCATAGTGTTCATTATTACTGAATCCCACCTCCCCACTCCTCCTCTGAAGGATGGTGGCATTCCTGAAGATGGATTTACCAGCTGCCCTGCATTCAAATTTCACTACCACTTCTAAATTTTTATTATAACAGACTTCAGAATTTGGGTGTAACTATGCAGACATAAAAAGAGCTTTTATGACATTCCTAGACTCAGCATAACTTATACCAACAAAAGCAATCAGCAAAGAGGTTTGAATCAGATAATGAAAGGGCAGTGTACCTTTCCCAATTCCTGTCCATAGCTGTCCACTTTCCCCCTGTCTCTTTTGCACCATCTCCAATGCTTATCTGATCCACAATAAGCAAGTTCAGGGAGCTAAATGGGCAGAAAGAGTATCTTGAAAATAAAAAGTGTATATGTTAGGGGGGTGAGGGAGCAGGGCACAGCTGGTCACTTTATCTCTCAGATGGGTACTGGTATCAGTGCAAACATGGGACAGACAGATGAAGAAGAATGGAAGAGTGCAATGACCTTTTTAACAGCAGCAATTAGCTTAATCTAGCCAATCTGGCCATACTGAGATAATTACACTGGTAAAACTTTCCTTGTGGAGACCTGTGCTGGGTAGGCCAGTAAAGTGTAAAGTTAATAGGTAAGATGACAGAGGTGAAGGCACTAAATTTTACTATTCAGACTTCAGGTAGGTAATGTAATGAGCCTCATGGTCACCAGTTACATTACCACTGCAAAAAAGAAAAACAAGAGGTGTTCTGTAGTTTTTATTATTATTGTGGGATAAGCAATAAACTGAAAAACACTACTGTACACAAAAGGATGTAAATCACATAAAGAAATTTTACAATGAGTTCCCCAGCTTAGTACTCAATGAAAATATAATTACAATCTCTCTCCCTCCTAGTATTTTGAGCAAATAAAGTAGCAGCAGTGAATAGCCCCCAGTAAAAAGCATACCTTTTTAGGCAATAGCCACTGTCCTCAGAAAAAAATTGTGTTATTCTTTTCTTGCCTATTTTTTTTCCTTCTCCTGAGCTTATTATTCCTTTCCTTCTACCTGTTTAAAAAGTTGGTTTTGATCTCTCCTCTACTTCTGGCTTCCACTATAGCAGACTCATCTCTTGCTGTGTTTATTGCCTACATTCCTGTTTATTAAAAGGTTATTTTCAAGATGTGTTCTATTCAAGACATATAAAGAAGGAGGAGAGAACATGATGAAGTGAACTTAGAAAGCATGTGCAAGGCTCGTCAGCGTGTATGTCTAATCTTAAGTCAGGACTACATTGTGTAAGTATGTTGAATTAAAAAAAAAGTTACATCCCTCATCAACATGGTTACACTAGGAAAAGCCCTAGTCTATAACTAAATAGGTATGTGTTTATCTGTATGTATTTATATAAAATACATACATTGTGTGTGCATGCATGCACATGTGTTTTTCATTGGTATTGCTTCTTCCATTTGGAAAAGTGGGGTATAAGAAAGTGGACTCTTGAAGTCCACTAGGAGGGTTTCTCAGATGTACCTCACGTACCTTCTTCATGCAGATAAGATGTTTTTAAGGATTAACTTTACAAATGTGAGTAGTTTATTGGCCTTATCCCATAAGGGCACTCATTTGTAGTGATAAGAGAGCCTATCAAAAACRGAAATAAAGATCATTAGCCAAAGTGAAACACTCTGTACCTTAGAATAAAGGGTTCAAACATTTCAAATGAAGAGGATCAAATCAGTTATAATATGTAAAACAGTACCTTGAGAGGCATCAAAAGTTTCATACTAGACACAAGACAAATTAATTGTTTTCCTGTAGTGCATGAAAGTCAGCTGTATGAAGAGTCTTCTTCCACAGTTTTATTTGTAACAATACTTAGGCTTGCCCAAGAGATAAGTATCCTTCACATTTTTTAAAAAAAAGGAAGAATGGGGAAAAAAATGGCATCTTTTCCACAAAGCCCAAAACATTAGGTGCTTCTTTGTGCATTTTGGATGCTTAGAAGACTTCACAAACAATAGTTTGTTACAGAACACAATGTCAGCACTAATTTGCATTCTWTATGTACACAACAGGAATATCAAGTCTCAGTAGAGCCACATGAATCCCCTACTAAATGCACCCTCCCCCAAGCCATATAAAATAATGAAATGAATCAGTTCTGTTAAAAAAAAAATAAAACTAAGGTTTTCCTAAAGCAAAAGAATGCAAGATCCTCTTGTACAATTTTCATCCTGAGTTTTCAATAATACATCAAGTTGCTGCAGTTCCCAGAAGACTCTTTGCTAACTCAATTGCCATCAAAACCTATCCATCAGTAAAATATCTCTACCATCCTCTGTAGCCATTGAGAGACAAGCCAGAATATGTGAGAACTGCCCCTCACCCTGCTGAATAACACACAGCAAAGGCTGTGGTTCAGCTCTGCTGCCTTTCCCCCCCCTTCAGGTAGCAAAGAGACACAGGGGCACGTGTTCTGTGTTTTCTTCCTCAGTTCTTTTACATCTGCTTTTGGAATCTATCTTCTTGGTCCTGGCACTTTTCCTCTTCAAAATCTTCTAATTGGTTTCTGGTCTACTCTCCAGAGCCCTTGACACACCCCAGCTGGCAGGAGGCTCACAGGTTTCCTTGTCCTTCGGTGCCCTTTCCCATTGGGTTGTATGGACCCCTCCATGCTTTCTGCATCAACCAGCTGTTGAACAGTGAGTGTACATTTCTGCTCATCTGTATTTTATTTGTGGCTAGTGGGAAAGCCAGGGGGGTTCACAGGCTCTCAGTGGAGCACAGCAGTTGTCCATTGCTTCTTCAGAGACTATGGCCAGAGGAGTATGGCATTACAATGACAAATGTGAAGAGAGAAGAGAAGAGAATGAAGTTTGAGAGCTTTGGGGAAGGAAACTGATGCAGATAATAACGATAGATGCTGTCTACTAGTAGGTGACATGCTCCGTGCAGCTGTGAAAGGAGTGCACATAATTTAAAAATAGAACCAGCAACATTCAGTTCCTGAACTTCTTACTTCTGTTTTGAAGTAATACTGCACAAAATCCAAGAACACTTAGTACTTTATCAAGAGTTTATAGGTGTACTGAGTACTTCATGGCAAAACAGCTCATCTTAATCCAAGCCATTGCAATTTAAATACAGGACAATCTCACAGTCCTGTTAGCTGTATGGTGTTTCTGACACAGCACAGATATAGCTGTGCAGCACAAATACTACTCTGTACATCAGTGACACATATACAAAGCAGTCAAACCTTAATAACACAAAGTCAAATATTAACTTTGAATATTCTTTTTGAGATATTCTTCTAACTAGAAAACTGTGTCTTAGAACAAATTTACAGGGAATCAACACAGACACTCTTTTTCCTGTATTTGGTTCCCCTATCCTTCTGGTTGATACAGCCCATCAATAGAAGTCAATTAAATCAAAATTATATTTTTTCTATAATGTCATTAACACATCAACTATCTGAACATAAAGTATTTACAAGGTGTAGACCAATAGTGAACCAGATAAAGATATTAAAGTTATATATGAACATGTAAACCACTGAAGCCCAAGATGCAGGTATCAGTTTAAAAAAAAAAAAAAAGTTTTACAACATCACCTATGTGATGTTTCCCCTCATTTTTTAAACGTTTTATTAGGGTTTATTTGTATTTGGAGACAGCACTTCCACCCAAACCTTATTGCATTTAGGTTGTGTGTTAGTCAGTGTATACCTGTGCTGTCCATTTACATCGCTGACTCTGTGTGACATGCAAGATGATTCTGGTATCTCCAAGTAGTGTTATCAATACAAGTACAGAAAAGCATTTGCATGATTTTCAGTTGATAACGCCTTCTAAGTTGAGACTGATTTTGGAGGCTTATTAATATAAGATTGCTTTTGGCAAAGTCACGGGCTTCAGAACACAGGAGTTAGAGCATACATATAAATTTACTCATACTCCAGTTGCTAAGTCCCTGCTTTTCACTTGTTCCATTTTCTTGAAGAAAATTCTGTGTGCTCAAGAGTCTGTATTTTGTCAGCTGCATTCTATGGTCTGATAAAACCTATTACCTTTCTCTGCAAACTCTGTTTTCTTATTCTCTTTCAAACAACGCACAGCAGAACAGAGAATGTTAAGATCGTGTAAGTCTTGCTTACGGCGTTTATTTGGGAGAGCGTTAGGTAATATAGCTACCAATCATAATCAGGAGGACGGTATATTATAAGCTAGAGCAGCCATAATTGTCTAAGCAGCAGGACGCGATCTCCGCTTCACTCCCGTAGGAAGCCTTTCCCAGGAGCAAGAGTAAGGCAAGGTTTCAGGGAATGCGAGGGTTTGCAAGAAGACAGGCAGAAAAGCCGCAGTCCCAGGCACTGAAGACGAACCAGGTAACCCGCCAGGGGCACGTGAAAAAAAAAATAAAAAAATCACACTGCTAAGCACAGTGGAGGACAGTATTATGAAATCAGGACAGAGTACAGTAAAACCCCTGAAAACGGGTCAGTGGACTTACGATAAGCTTTCTTCATTTATGTGGGGTGGGAGAAGGTAGGGGGGGAGGGGAAAGGAGAGGACGTATGCATTAAGATATAACTCCGGACTCACCGATTTTGGCCAAGCTGGCCACCAGTATCCAGAGTGTAATGATATAAGGGTCCTTGACGTGATTCCATTTGAAAGAGACGATAGCGAAGCTCTGTGGCTGGCTGCTATTTATAGGGCTGCCCGAGCTCCGCTGCCCCAGCGTCGCCGGCAGAGCCAGCAGCCCCAGGAGCAGCCCCAGGCAGGGTGCCGGCCCCATCGCCCAACCTCGCAGCCAGCTCCTGCGGCCTCTGCCCGCAGAAGCCCAGCCTTCCCGCCGCTCCTCGGGCCCGCGCGGAGTCGCTCTGCGCGCCTGGACGGGGCGGCCGCGCCGGGGCTCTGTGCGCCAGCGGATGCTCTGCGGTGGGGTCGCCGCCCGCCCGCACCTGCCTTTATGGGGCGGCCCCGAGCGCCGGAGGCGGAGCCTTCCCGCCGCGCCCGCGGAGCCGCCGCGCCGGGCGCCTCGCCTCGTGCCAGGCCAGCAGGAAATCCGCGGGGCCTCGCCAGCCTCTGCCCCGCAGCCGCCGCCGCGGGTCCGCGCTCCTGCTGCCGCTCAGCCTCGCACCGCGCCGGGCTCCGGCCCGCCAGGCTCTGAGGGCACAGTGCATTTCTCACGCCAGCTTGCTCTTCTGTCCGCCAGAGAGCACCTCTCTCCCGGGCGCTAGGGGAGGTCGTACTAGCAAGCAGGGCTTGTCTGCGTGCTTAGATCTGCTTTCAGCTTTTTGTTAAGATGTGCTGTATTAAAAGTGCTCCCTGACTTCTTCCCCTGCTCTTTTATATGGTTATAACGTGAAGTCTGTCGGAAGTTTGTCACCTTGCCCCCAAGCCTTCTTTCTCGCTGACCCCATTTGCCTGATCTCCGAGCCGGTGCGTATCATGCGCTGGAGGCAGGTGGAGCCAGGACAATCATCAGCCCGCAGTAAAAACGCAGCAAAGCTGCGCGTTCCTGGCGAGCAGAGCTCAGCGCACCTTTTCCCCGCCACAGCAGCAGCTCCGGCTCCCCTGCGTGCTCTGAAGCAATCCGGCTGCCACACGTGCAGTCTGCTGCATATGGGGCTCTTGATGGAAAAATACTACCTCTTCACTTTCCTTACGCGAGAGCTGGTTTTGTTAAGAGTTCAAAAATGAGCTTGATAAACTCTCCTGCAAAATGTTCAGAAGATAAAGAAACAGCTCTGATTATTTTAATCACTTGGGATAAAAACAAGGTACTTTTTGGAAGCCTAGGTGAAGTATGGTAAAAGCCTGCACAGACACTCTATAAATCAATTAAAACAATAAATTTGCATAGAATGTCATTGCTGCGAAGGGTGTCCATCATCACATAATAATCTTATTTAGCTAAGGAACTCAGGGAGCAAAGTTCTGCTAAGTTAATTCACTGAAGATTCAGTTATAACCTCAAAGCAAGTGCCAGCCTTGCCCAGATGCCTCTCGTCAAACAATTAAATATCTTTTTTTTTTTTTTTTTTTCATTTCCCCTGCTTCTTCATTACTTAAGGGTAAGAAAATTATGTGGGATTTTTTTAGACTAGGAGACAGTCTGAAGATGGAATGGGCAATTTATTAGGAAACAGCACAGACAGTAATATACTCTCTTTACATTTAGGAAATGTTGTAGAAAAAGAATGTTTTGGTGCCTAACAACTAAAAAATTATCTTTACTATTTCTAGCTTTTTCTAAGTGTGAGTTAGATACCTAAATACCCTAGAGAGTTTGGGCTTTAGTTTTTTAAAAGTTTTTTGCGAATGGCTCTGACCAATCATAGAATAACATTTTTGTGCACTGCCATTATGGAAAAAACTATAGTTGGAAGGAAATAAGTAGCTGCCGATCATCTCTGTATCCTAAGTTGCTGAGACCTGTAGATAGCAGCAATTCCTTGCTGTCTGCATCAGTTCCATTCACTGATGTTAGCCAAAGGGGAACTTTAGTGGAAACAAGCTGTCAGCACAGTTTTTAGTATCTCAATTTATTCCATCACATCACAATCAAATAGCTTGTTTTAGCTGCAGCTGATAGAAGGGTGCCACAACTACCATAGTGTTCCAGCTTATGTACATAATCGTTCTCAAATCTAGTTCCATCGGAATGATAACTGGGTTAAAAATAAACCTGACTATTAAAAGCATTGAAGCTAATCAATGTTAGGACAAATGGGTCAGAGAGCATGAACACATGCAGCTGTGCTAGAAAATATGAGAAACCCTCCAATGGACCCTTTCCACAGACAAGTGGAGGCTGACACTTCACTTGGAGGAGCTACAGCCAAGACCATGCTTCTGGTTGTCCTTAGGCAATGCTCCACTCGTGGCAGCAGTGGCAACACAGAAACTAAGTTACATGAAAGCTTTCAGTTTCCTGATATTGGTGGAGTTAAGGCAGTATTAGCGAGCAGGAAAAATATTAGCAATATTATCTTAGCACAGACATGTGCATGAATAGATACTGAAAGAGCAGTCCACTGAATATATACACACCCATGTACAGAATGTATAGTTGCACATTAAGAGCAATCCCATATTAAAATAAGTTTGCATGTATATATTTATTCATAGATGCAATATTCTTGAAGGTCCTTTGTGGAAGTCCTCAAGTAGTTTCCTGAAGTTTCATTCTGTATCAGCAACAAATAGCAGAAGCTTCAGCACTATGTTTGCCATAAAAATCTCCTATCACACAACAGCTGATATTTCCTGACTCTCCAAAATAAGACAAGAGTTTTGAAATATTACAAAAGGATCATTTCTGCTTATTATGAAATACTGGCTGGCACCTGAGTGATTTTTTTATAAATAAAAAATTCCAACATTGTCTGTTCTGGGAATACTGTGTAAATAATTGCTTAGGGTTTTTGAATGCAGTTAGTAATATCTCATATACCCTTCACATGCTCTATGTGTTACAGGATTAATCTCTGGGGATTATTTTAAAGATGAGGTAAAAACAATTTCAATAAAAAAAGATAAATTTAAATCTTTACATTAGTTTTCTCTAGAAAGCATATGCTGAGAATTTCAGTTGTACTAACCACAGACAGAGGTAGAAAGCTGAATGTTGACATTTACAAACAAATGTGTTTAAATGAGGTGAAATTAAGAAATATGTTCCTGTGGAACCCAGGACTTCTGTAAAAGAAAATAAATAAATCTAAGTGAAGAATCTGCAAATGAAGTGTGAAAATCTCCTGCCACAATATAAATGACCACCACTCACTACCATCCTCAACTTCCCTCAAAGAAATGCACTGTTTTCATATTAATGCCTATAAAATGCATGAGTAGGTAAGGTAAGATTTTGAAAGGAATATCGTTCCAGAGAATATATTCATGCCATAATTCCACTAGCAAGTAAATAATTAAAAAGAACACTAATTCTTGTGAATGGCATGGAACCAACATACCTGTACTATTAATGTGATGTGGGTTATATGCAGATGAATGCAGAGCTGGATTAATTTATAGTTAAACCTACCTGATACAACAACTGACATCGTGCCAATTTCTCTCTGCATGAAATGAGTGCAGCTCTACCAGTTTATGCTACAAAGAGTCGGACAAATATTGCTGAACTGAGTAACGTTGCAGAATATTATGTTACAGCATGACGAGTATGGACCTCTCAAATGGCTGTGAGAAGCAATGTACTATTACAACCCACGCACATTACTACAAGTTTAAGCGGACAAAAAGAAGGCTGGAGTGGGCCGTGTGAGTCAGATGGAGAGATGGGTGGATTTTTTGGCTAGAAAGTGGAAGGTCAGAGCAGATTTGCATGATTTTTTCGTGATTCATTTCAAGACATGACTAGTTGAATTTTCAAGGACAGAAGATAGAGTGGATTTTTAACCAGATCACCCATTTTTAGTCCCATGTCTTTTTGACACCAGATACCTAATACATTTTATCATCTTATGTTCAGAAAAAAATATGCTTTTATAAAATGTCATTTGTATAAAAACTCCTCCTTATTTAACTTCCTATTTTAAAGACCATTTTTCTGTTGTGGAATAGGACTTTCCTGGGCTTGGTACTGGTCAAATACAGAACATAGCATAATCCTTAAATCTAGATTTTAAGATGGCAGAGTTTTCATCTTTTCCAACCTGCATCTTCTACTCTCCTACTCATACTGCACCCTTCACATTTCCCCCTTTTTGGCATCCCATTTCTATTCGGTTTCTCTGTGCTCCTGGTCTCTGCCTCCTTCCTCTCCATAAATGTTTTCTGTCCATGCTCACCAAGAATCCCAAATTCTGAGACCCAAGGAACACTCGATGGCTACTTGCATATGAACTTTCATCCCAGTCCTTAATCTCCCACGTGCCTTGCTCTATATCCCTCCAAATTCAGCTTTGTCATGTTTCCCCACATATCCTTTTTTCAGCTACTCACGCCAGCCAGACCAAAACAAATGCATATACCAGTCTCAAGACACAGCTCGCTAGTAGTTTGCCTAGTCCTAAATGAGTATATATTTGCTGGTCTTTAAAAATGAACTGTTATTTTGCTCTGTGTCAAAAAGTCTGGTGTGTGTGCGTGTGTGTGTGTGACAGAAGCCACAACCACAGATTTCAGACATAAAGTTGGTAAAAAAGGAAATAAAAGCGCATCTCTCTGCACTGTTTCAGTGGGTAAGTATTCAGCATTCTCTAGCTTAACCTGAAAGGGAAAGCAAAACAGAGATGAGTTGCTAAGAGGAAAAACAAGCACATGTTAAATAACAAAAGCAGCTAAATAGAATAGTCTCAATTTCTAGCAAGATACTTCTAGTGTTATTTTTTCCTTCTGTATCTAGGCTCAGATGCTTCTTGATCTTAAGATTTGAGCAGATCTATGGTGAGGGAGTCTTTCCTGTTTATTGAGTCTCCATTCACCGTAGCCCTCTGAAGTCCATAGTTTCCACGTCCCATGCCTAGCTTAACACGTTGTACATTCACCTTAAAAAGTCCAGCTAGTTTTACCTACAGCAACTACAGAATTCAGTTTCACCTTCCCAGTGTTCCTCTTTTGCCAGGCACATAGGACATGTTCAAAATCATCCGTGATATCTCCGGATCTCTCCCCCTCAAGACTAAGTGAGAGTGTCTCCTGTGGCCTCCCTAAATTGCCTCCTGCTGTCTGCAGAGCTGGCAGCAGCCAGAGTCATACAGTGATTTTCGCTTATTCCTATTGGTAGGCCATGGGGTGGAAGTCAATGCTCAAAGCTCAGCTACTGGAGTGAATTGAGTTGCGCGTTGTAATTTGAAGCCTCTTCCAGCAGAGAGAGCGACCCTGCAGCCCACCCAGACTTGAGCGTGCCCGTGACCTGCTGGGTGGGAGCAGGGCCTCCTGCAGCTGCATCCACCTGAGGCTTGCTCGAAGCTCCTCCTACCTCCACGACACCTCCTAAAGTCATGATGCCCGAACAAAGCCCCTCCTCTGTCATTACACACAAATGCCTTCCTCTGACACATTTTTAGGAGGCAGTTGAGGTTTCGCGAGAGCAGTGTTTGGCTTTTATTCCATTCACCTCAATTGTGAAAAAGAGAACAGTGAACCTTGACTGATGTGTAACAGTGATCATATAATAATTAGCAGCAAGTTTGAACTTAAATTGGATGAACTAAAGAGCCAAACCATTAAATGGATTAAACTGCAAATAAAATCTGCCTGACACTATTTATGGCTTAAGGAATTGATTCTGGCAATTTGAGCAATAATAAAGGCATAAATAACAGTCACTGCTTCCTTGTTGTTTATGCATTGTTCAAAACTTGCAGATATCTAAGCAGGATGTTATTAGAGCGTGTGGAGAGTTTTACTGGCTAATTCCAGGTAATTGAAATGGAACACTTTAATGAGAACATACATGTTTTTATGAATCTTTTGTTAGGATCAGAATGGGATTCCTAGTCAAAACTACAGAGGAAAAAAAAACTTCACAGCCAATGATAACCCCAATAATCCACCTAATTCAGTCTCAAAACATAATCTTGAACCTCAAAAATCTCAGGCAAGTGCCCTGATCTTGATCATGAGTTAGAAGAAATTAGGATGGTTCTAGTTCCATTTTGTTCTGTACTGAAACAAAAGCAGTTGTTGAAACTTCAATTGCTGAGCAAAATAGAACTCAGGTTTTCTATCAGTTTGAGCTTTCTAAAGCCTTTATGATATCAGTACATGAATGTTTACAGTAACGGTGCTAAAAGTTATAATGAGTTTGGAGAAGTTTGCATGTGGTATTTTGAATGTCAATTTAAAAGGACTGCAGTACATGTCTCGTCAATTGGACAGTAGTGGAGATGGAGGAGACAGTGACTTTTGCTGCTGGTGCAAAAAGTGACAGTGATTCTTTGAAGTAGGAGGGAGCTCTGCCTTGAATTGAGGGAATCTGAACTGTATTGCTGCTTATCATCTGCAGTTCCAAAGGCCATGAGGTGCAGTATGCGCGTGGCATGCGCTTCCACATTACCAAAATAACGGTCATAAACTAAGACCAGTAAATGAATGTGTAAACAGCAAGAGGGATTTTTTTCTAAGTATGCAAAATATCTTGACACTATTGTATTTAACAATTAACTACAACAATCTGGTTTGACAAACTTCTGCCATCCAGGAAGGCTGGATCAGAGTTAGTATTAAATTTTTAAGAGTATATAAAATATCTCATGTTGTTAGAATCAGTTAAGATATGGAAAAAAGTAACTACAATGTGATAGCTTTACAGTGAAAACAAGAAAGAAACTTATTAGAAATTATTGTCATGAAGCCGTATAAATGGGCTTGATAAAAATATGCAGTGGAACAGGGTTTTGTCAGTCTCACGTATTTTAAACTGTTGTTCTCTTTCAAAGTTATGTTTTCGGAGATACAGAAAGATAAACCTCACAAATCCCAGAGGAGAGTTATTCATTTACTCTGCTAGATGAAAATAAAAATCCACATAGCAAACAAGTAATTAGGAAGGAAAATCTTTCTAAATTTTAATGGTGGAGCAATCTTGGAGGCACACTTCAGTGTGATGACACAGAGACACACTGCATCTTTGGGAGCTGCTGGAGACCTTGTGTGTGAGCCTAAGGCTTCCCTGCCCCTGGCTGCACAGCCTTACTGCTTTCTTTCTATTTGTTTGCCGGACCTTTGGTGACCCCCTTCAGCTCTTGGCAGAAAACTAGTCCATCAAAAAAGTGAATAGTTTTCTACCAGGTTATTTCATTGTAACATTGCACCTGCCACAAGAGAGAGTGGGAATATTCCGACAGTGCAGGAAAGAAGTGGTAACTGGGGAAGCCAGCTCATTTGCCATAAAATGTCCTTTTAAGATACAATAGTGACAATGTCTCTGGGAGAAACGGGGATCACAACTTGTGCCCTCCCACCCCTTCTAAAGAGACCACGTTGAACCCCTCCTGTTTTAGAAGTGGCTCTTTTGGCAAGTTGTGAGTGTTGGACGCCAGTGGAGTAAGCAGTCTGCTGCAGTCCCCACGTGGGATGATAATAATAGCAGAGGCACTTGCTTTGAGTATTTCTCACCAGCCTGGTCTCAGTCCAGGACATCATCAAGATGTATATATTTAACCTCATCTTAAAAAATGAAGCAAAATGCATGGAAATACAGAAAACATCCAAGAGAGATATACAAAGATGGGACCATAAGGGCTGCCTTGGTCACTAAATCCTGTCTCCTAGGATGAAAGGTATCATATTGTATGTTTTCTGCATAACCACATGTCCTCTTAAAACACTGTCTCAAATGCTTTCTGCTGGTTATGAATATTCATATGATTTCTAGACTAAATTTCATCGGACAGTTCATAACCTATTTATTCTTGTGTCAGTGTTGTCCTTTACCACAGTGCGCTGATCTTTTTTATCCTATAACAGTAATGATACCCTCTTTCAGCATTTCTTTTGTTAGCCTAACCAAGCTAGTCAGCTCTCATGTGACAGGCTCTCCTATCCCCTGACCACCTGAGGAGTCCTTCTTTGCCAAGAAGTTTACAGCTTGGATTAATCCTGCCTAAACACAGCTCAGCAGGCCTGCAGACAGGTGAGGTTTTACTAAGGCTTTGTAAGCTGGCACCAACACTTCCTTATCACTGCAGAAACACCCCTCCTGAAATGCGCTGGAGTGGTGTTTGTGGTTAATGGCTGCATCATTGAAGCAATCACAACACTTATCCTGAAATCAAGTAATATTCCCAAGTCCTACTTTTTTTCTGGGGATTTCCAATCAATGAACTTCTAACTGTCGACTATTTTATTGGCATTGCATGATCTTTTATTTCACAGAGTGGACTTCCATTATGTTCATATTATTTGAGTCCTCAGTGTCCTTCCAGTACAGTCTTCCTTTGTATGGATAGTGACTCCCAACGTTGCATCATCAGCAATTCTATTCCGGATGATGAGATTATTGACAAAAATATTAAACAAGATGGATCCTAAAGTATAACACTGAGATATTCCTCTTTTTCCCTCATTCCAGCCTGATTATCTCCCCCACTTTCAATAGTACCTATTTCCAGTTATATATGTTCTGAAAGAACACATAATGCTATCGCAGCATGGTACACACTAACAACTGGGGCAAAATTTTCACCATCATGATTAGTTTAAAAAAAAAAAAAGTTTACATCAAGTTAAACAAAATTAGGCCCACATTTTTAGCAAATTGTCAGCTCAACAGATTTAGCTATTTGAATTTTCTAATATATATGTATATTCTCCTATATTCTCTCTATAATATTCTCTGGTGGTCCACATATAGAACCAGCAACTCCAGCAACAGGCATTCATATAGCTTAATTTTTTTCTTAAACCAAATCAGAGTTTATGACAATTTGGGAAACCCATGGTCATCAAAAGCTGCTACGTCCAGTTTGAAGAATTGTGGTTTCCTATAGATTTTTTCAGATTTGTGAGAAAGTTTGGAGCTAGGTTTGAGAATAACCATCCAGTTTTGTTTTGCTTCTTTAATGAAGTGAGTCTACAATTTCAAATGATACAGTGAACTGATCTAACATCTCACCACTGAGATGCTGAGAACTTACCTAACATCATCAGAGGGGGAGGACCCCACGGCTCCTGCCCTTCTCTACTTCCTCACTGCTGCAGCTTGCCACTTACCTTGTTCTGGCTTTAACAGTCAACAGAACCCTCCTGGACCTGACACAACTCATAGTGCAGCAAAAACAAGCAAACAAACAAAAAAAACCTAGCAGAACAGTTTTCTGCTGAGTTAGTGAGCTGAACTGGTCTATAAAAGATCCAATTCCTTTGCCTCAGAGCTGGGGCAAAGGAAGAAATCAGGGCTGGATGTCCCAGATTATGGAAAGGAGGAAGAAGCAGATGCAAGGCAAAGAACAAAAGTCTTTCCCTTTTGGCAATGCTGAATAGTTTAATTCAAATTAAATATAAAAAAATTACCTAAACTGCTTTTACTCCATTGTGTTCCCTAATCTTACATAATTTCTATCCCCTTCTAAATATTTATAAAAGAAAATTTGGCCTGGATTTTCATTCATTGAAAGTCCAATTTTGTTGAAATGGAGCAGTCTATTTTTTACCAAAAACTGTTCTTCTCAAGACTGCAAGAAAAACATTTAGTTTTCATATTTGATAATAAATCATAAAGAGTAGGCCTATTATGTTTTTATTTCCCCCAAAAGGAAAGAATGTTTAAAATGCCCCAAAATGAACTAAAACACTATATTTTGCCAAGTTAGCTTGTAAAGTACAAACATATTCCCCAAAGCTTTTCCCATGAGAGTGTTTTTAAGATCTACACTTAAAAGGCATCAGCCAAATTCTATGTTTCCCTGTGTCACTTGCTTCATGCATGTCTTGCTTATTCTTTTCTTGCTATGACCATTAAAGTTATTAGGTGCTCTGCAAAGCAAGCATCAAACATTCTTGTAGGGCTCCAGAGAACTTTTAAGACTTACTGATCTTCATATTAATATCAATACAGGATAGAAAACAGTACATAATTACAGTTTGCATTTTTACTTCTGCTTATTACCTTTACTTCATTTAATTATAACTGTGGAAAGATAAATCACTGAGAAGCACATCTAACRCTTTGCTTATTGAGATTCAGTAGAAATAACTTTTTACTACTCTTTTTGATAACATTTTAAACATACGATGTCAACATACCATATGCTTCACATTCTTCTCCCCTTAAACAAATTAGCAACTTCCTTAACTTTATTTCATGTTCATTTTTACTTATTTCCTGTGTTACTAGAAGTCTGCTCCACTTATTTTGTTCTCTAGAGAGACAAAGAGAACGCTAACTCAACAGTGCAGTGTTCTGCATCTGAGGGAAAACACACAAGCTACCTCAAGTATCACTTCTCAACTTCCTGGCTGAGAACCAACTGTGAGAGTCCAGATATTGAGTCACAGAATAAAGTCTTGGTTTCTACTAAATCAGTTAGTATCATCTGGTGCAGCATCATGTTCTGTGCTAGTAACTTTGCAACAAGTATCTTTATCCCACTCCTCAATGTCAGATCGGGGTGAATATACCCTTCGCCATGTCAAAGTGGCAAGTACCTTCTAAAGCAAGCAATCATACCAGAAGCCATATCTATAATGCAGTATAAGCTAGTGTCCGGTTCAGACATGTGTACAAGACACATATCACAGTTCTTGCTTTTCAGTTAGATCAGAGATCTTCTTGAATCTCAAGGAAGCCATGTTTATGACTCAAGGGAAAGATTTCAGCCCTCTGGCCCTACTTGCAGAGAGTTCTCAGAAATTGCCAAGAGAAAGGATAATGTCACAATGTGGATGCTGTGTCACTTTGACAGAAACATTACAACCTTAATGCCACTAAAAAGAAGACCTATCAAAATATAAGCGGTGTGAGGAAAAACATACGTGTATGTGTATCAAATGATTTAATTCTGTTAATTTATTTGGATTTCTGTACTGCATAATGGTACTGCTTCTTTGAATACTATAGATTGAACACCATATTTAAGGATGAATCAAATGGCTTGTCATGTCATCTCCTTGCTTATATAGAGTTTTTTTTATCTCTAGAACAGATTAAATACTCATGATTACCAATGGTGATAGATCTACAAGAAGTATCAGTAAAAGCCTTTGTTTCTCATTTCCTCTTGAGAAAATGCCTTTTCTTTCTCTCCCATAGTAAATTATAGCAGATTAAATTCTGGTCACTTTACATGTAAATAAGTGTACCATAATTTAGCTGATGATATTAAGATCACAGAATGGTTGAGGCTGAAAAGGACCTCTGCAGATCATCTAGTCCAACCCCCCTGATCAAGCAGGGTCACCTAGAGCACACTGCTCTGGACCCTGTCCAGATGGCTTTTGAATATCTCCAAGGAAGGAGACTCCACAACCTCTCTGGGCAACCTGCTGCAGTGCTCTGCCACCCTCACGATAAAGAAGTTTTTCCTCATGTTCAGACAGAACTTCCTGTGTTTCAGTTTGTGCCTGTTGCCTCTCATCCTTTCGCTGGGCATGAGACATTATTCAAAAAATCATATTTACTTCTCAAGTATATCAATTTACTTCTCAAGTACATCAATGAGAGAATGACTATAATGGTTTGCAAGCTGTGGGAGAGAGGAAAGAAGAGGCTCAAAGGTATTTCAGTGGAAGGAGGTCACTGAAATTCTTCTGATAGTCTAAGCCATAATCTACAGAGGAAGAAGTCACTCCCATAAGTGACTTCCAAGGCACCTTGACAACCTGCAGGCTGCCTAAAATTATAATAGCAGCTGAAAATCAAAATTCAAACAAAATTCCAACAACAAATACACAGTTTGTAGAGAAAAGATGCCAGAGGTATATTTACCCTGTTCTTGAACTTTTCACTAGTCACCAGTTATTTGCCACTGTCAGAGAACTAGGTGACCTTTTGGTTTGACCCAGTATGGCCTTTCTTATATCCTTACCATCCTATTGCATTTAGCTCTAGCAGTGGTGCTCATCGGTAACTTTTAAGGGCAAACTTTATGACCTAGTAACTAATCTAGCAAAGAAAGAAACAAGCTAAGCAGTGTGTTTCTCATTCAAAGCAAGATATCAGCCAAATATTTAGATGTAATACACAGAATGCATGAGAAGGTAGCAGGGAAATAAAGGGCAACATTACCAGATCTATGAAATAGAATGCAGTAGCATATGAACAATGCAGTTTTAAAAAATAGTTGAAATCATAAGCAGAGATAGAGATTACAAAATAATTGGAATGATTAGRCACTATATAAGCAAAGTTCAGTATGAGAGATTTTCATAAAGTAAGTAACCATTTAAGCCTGGAGATTTCTAAACAAATAAAAAAAAGGATGGATTTAGAGCTACAGAACAGAGCATTCAGTGATTTTATTATTTACAAGAAATGACCTGGCACTGATAAGCACCGACTAACTCCCTTGTTGTTCCCACCTCTAATTTCTGGGATTGTAATTAGGCACTGAGTGATCTTTTTCTTCTCATGAGTTTTAAATTTATTATCCTACAATTTCACAGGATACTTCCTTGTTCCTGTTATGTGATAGGAAAAACAAAAGGTTCCACTCTTATTTCCTGTGTTATTTTACCACATGCACTTATCATATACCCTCTTACTCACTTCACTCTTAAGCTACATAATTTTTTCCACTCTCTCTTCAGATGAGAGTTTTTTCCCATGCTTCCCAACTTCCTCAGTGCTACCACTCTGGTATTTTGGATTTGGATTCAGATTAATTTAACTTTGCTTTATGCATCTGACAGAAGTTAGGACCATATTCACTTTGACTTCCTGTATTCAGCAGAAAGACACAGGCACTCCGTGGGGAGACTCAGGGCATTCCCCATTAAAGTGAATTACCTTCTGGAAGTGTCCATGTTTATCTTATTGAAACTAGGATGGAAGGGGTCTACTACCGTAATTTAGGGACCTTGGTGAGGATCTAACAATTAAGYGAGAAGAACATGGGCTGAAGTAACAGACAGTGGATGAGGTTTTCTACAGGAGAGTGCACCTGCAAGCTGTAGCATGTTTTTCTCATTCTCTTCAATATTCCATCTCATTTCTTTCAGATTCTAGCATCCTTATTCCTGTTACATGTTTGCCAGAGGGTTTTTTGAGCTGCAGCTATGATTTCCATACACCTTTCCTGAGGATGATACGGTTTACATAGAATCATATGAGCAGTGTGAGGAGTTCCAATCTCCCCCTCTCCCAACAAATACTTGGCATTAATCAACACTGATGTGCAGCATCTTGCGCCGTCGCTTACTTTGGCTTAGTCAGTGCCTCTGAAGTTCCTCATAGGCTTCTCTTGGCTGACTAATTTCAGTTATATATCACTCACATATTTTCCAAGAGTATTAAATTTAAGTTAGCACAATTTAAATAAATTTGAAATTAAAATGATCTTTAACAAGGAAGTGGTATACATATAAAGTTATTTTCTCTTAAGGAGGGAAATTAAGGCTCAATTTCTTTTGATTCAAAGGTTTTCAGTCTTTTGCAATCAGTAAAATGATATTACCTGCAAATTTGTTTTCAGAAGCACTATTTACAATGGCTAAAATCTCTCTGCAGTTTTACAGTTTTATAAAAATGATTAGTATTTTCAGCTGAACTAATGAGAGTATGATCTTATTTTAGATCAAATGAGACATTGCTTTAGTTTTCAAACTGAACTATGATCTTTGGTAAACTCTAATCTTGGCAATGTAACAAATGCAACAACAACAAAGCCACTTCTAAAAGGTTTTCTTCCTTACAGCTATGAGTAACTTCCTACAAATCAAACACAAAGCTTAATACAACCTCAGTCATTCTTTTCCCTTTTGGGGGTCTTTGTAACTTGTATTGGTTTAGGAAATTGAATACAGTGACTACCCCACCAGAGATATTACAGACAAGTGGGGAATGGACACTTAGGAAAGATCTCTTGCAGGAAATTTTTTTTGCCTCCCACATATTATCATTAAGAAGTCATATTGTTATCTGGCATATTTGAAATGTTTTAGCCGAAACCACAAGATTCCATTCAAATTAAAAAGCACTACAGACCTGGACTTAATTGTTACATTTTTTTCCCAGAAAATTGCTTTATTGCACTTGATTTTGTACCAAAAATATGTGTACATTGCAACATGATCATTAAGATACTTTCTCCAGAAAACTTTATTTTAATTACAGCAGAGGGATAGCTCATGGCAGAAAAGCAAATGGTTGTTCTGCACCTGTGATTCTGGGGAGGTGGACAGGAATGTTTTTACTGGTGGAGTCAAGTAATCTTTTGCCTACAATCACAAAGGTGTCTGGCAATTAGGTCTTTTTTTTTTTTCCTTTTTATTGACATAAAGTACACCAAAATGAGGACTTTTCTGTGCTGCCATGTAACACCAAATATAGCTGCATGGGAAGATTCTATAAGGACTATAGAAAGAGTGAAATAATGACATTACAAGAAATTGAAAGCTGAGAAAATGAAAAAGAATTATTTTAATAAAACTGTTAAGAAATATTTGCTTTTATTGACATTTATTTAATACCAATAGCTAAATAATTTTTTTTAAGAAGCATTAAAATAAAAGATCCAACATTTTAAAATCCTACATGAAGGTATCCTACTAGTTACAGGAATCATTTAAAATCTCTAAGAAGTGGTCTACATGAAACTAAGAGACCTGACTTAGCATAGTTAAAAATGACAGTTTTTAAGGGATCAGTAGTTCAGATATTTTAACATTTTCATCACTCTCATCAATTTTTTCAGGTAAAACTTATCTTGCAATAAGCAGTTCAGTCCTCTTGGAATTATGATTATCACTGAACTTTCTTAAAAAAGAATTGACATGGTTTAAGTATAGACAACAATATGCAAAGTGATCATTATTTTTACTCTCTGAATTGCTTTATTATCAGTGAGAGATATCTCTCCCTAAAGAAAGAATTTGGAAGCACTACTAATTCTTTCTAATTTTTTTTCCTGACACAAGTGCTGGCTTGATCCATATTGATAGAGTGATAAGGTAGATTCAGATATAACGCAAGGCCTGACCGAGGCCTGCATTCCATTTCTGTTTTCACTAGTTTCTTCTCAACACTAGGTAAGTGGGGTGAATTGGCCTGATGATGGCTTCTCTGTACTGACTTTGTTTTTGGCAATCCTAATTGATTTGGGATCAAAGTGTTCCCGCATGATCCACTGGGCACAACAGAGAACAACGCTGTCCTATTATCGATTGTAATACACAGGAAGATAAATGAAATGACACTGATCAACACTAAGAGAAATACTTCAAAAACAAACTTGCATTATATTAATTTAGAACATTAATCCTTGCACATCCCCTAATTCTTCCAATTTACAATAGGTCTCTAATCAAGTATAACTTGTTATTCTAGTACAGTAACTGATTAAGAAAGAGGTGAGCTGAGGTTCAGCAAATCAGAGACTGAGTTAATTTCAAAATGTTAGTGTCTAGACTATGTCTACTAAAAGACAGTCCTTGCTGAAGAAAGCATGAAGTACAAGGAGGTGTCAAGTTCACTGAAAAGCAGGGTTTTCCTACTCTCGTTTAAATTTGGTCTAAAGAGGTCTGACAACATTTTATTTATTTAGTTCTAATTTTCACATCCTGAAATTCCAGGAAAAATGACCTGGGTGCCTTGCAGCTGCTGAAGGAATTTAAAGTTCATGTAGCTACTGCTATTGTTCCAACAAATTACCAATTGGAGTTGACAGGAATGACAATTTCACTGAGCAACTGCAGCAGCATGGGTGGGAATCGACACCTGTCCTGGCGCAGGCTCACCTTGCAGGCTGGCCAGAAGCCACAGAACCATGAAACCTATCCTAAAGTTTCAGGATCCCCATGGCAGAAAGAGAGATTAGGCTTCCAGGACCTTCAATGGCAGGGAAATCTCAAGTGTTGATGTTCTGGATCAAGAAATCAATATTTTTTGGCAAATCTTTGTTTCACTGAAAAATCTGTTACTAGCTCTGGTGTGAAGAGGATGTGCTAGGGAATGAGAAATGTCTGTGGGATTTCCCTCTGCAAAATCCCAGGAAATGCATGCCACAGCAACATGCTTCTCTGCTACGCTGTCAAAGAGAACAATATATGTTCCACTCTGTTAAGGATGTAAGTTTATTCTCTTTTCAATCTCCTCAAACACTGCACAACTGTAGGGCATCCCCTATGAATGGTGAGATATGGATTGTGTGAGATATGGATGCAGAAACGATCACTCTGTCATTGTTTAGCAATGCAATAACTACACAGTATGCATAGTAAGAGTCGGCAAACCTTCCGAAGGTCTTGCTGGCATTTCTGGTTTTGTCATCCTGGATGTGTGTGACTAATGATGCAATTATTCTTACTTTCTCACTTCCCGAATTTCAGGAAAAGTTCCAGCATGTATGGTCCCAGATTTTGCTGTCAGGACCCACAAGCAAAGTCAGTCACACAGGTGCTGCAGAAGCACAGCAGGAAGAAATCTTTTTATTGCCATCCCTTCTTTTTCACTGCAAGCTTTGGCACCATCCACTTATTACAGTTCTGCTGCTGAAGGAACACAGAACATTATCAGACTTTGATTGAGGGAGAGAAATAACCAATTCTCTTTTCCTGGTTGATTTTTACTCTTCCATGCATGTAAAAGAGAAGATTATATATATCTTTGCAGATTTGATTAGTCACACCATCACAGCAAACTCACTAAGGACCCAAGAAATCATACTGTAAGGTGAAGGCAAGACTAAGATAAAACTAGTATTCAGATTGCTGCCATGAGGAAAGGCTATTTCCTAAGTCAGTTGGTACAGCTTTGTTTCTCTCCTTATTTACATTAATTTTAATTCACAGTAACTCCATTAGTTTCAGGAGAGTGGATGCTGATGCTGTCAAATGCTAGAGGAAAATGGGTTCCCAGTGAAATTTTCAGGCTTTGATACCAGGTTTCTTATCAGCTATAATGCCACCACCATCCTTTCTCTCTCCTCTCTTTTACCTTCTGCCATGGTTCTGCAGTCATACCACAGAACTTCAGCGACGTGCACTGAAAAGCAATCTGCATCTGTGTCAGAGGCCAGGATTGAATTGCTCTTGTTTGCATTAAGCAATTACACTTTGCTGACTATTTCTTCTCCACTTTTGGTTCAAAGCAAGGTAATTCACCTGCCCCATTTACATACTTGGTGGGATTTTGCAGAGAGTTTACTTTTAATTTGGATTTCTTGACTGGCTTAGTCATAGCCATGGGGACTTGTCTACAACAGACTTTGTTCTTCAAAATCCCTTTAGCTGCCCCTCCCAGAAGAGTTCAAATTGCATACTTGAGCATCACAGTTGTACAACAATCCGATCTGGTTAGGCAGACATTTTTGAACAAACAAAAGAACACGAGTAAAAAATTTCTGAGCAATAATAAACTCATTTTCTTGAAAAAACAGGGAGCATCAAGGATCAAGGCAACAAAAGGAAGAACTTTATATGATTATTAAAATTTTCAAAACTGAAAACTGCAATGGGAACAGCAACATTTGAAAATTAAAATTTTCTTCCTTTTATTACTCCTTGACCAAGTGGTGTATAAAAAGGGGTCTTACAGCATGAATGATAGATGCTAGTGACTATTTACCTATTCATTTCAGTCTGCTGACTTTTCATTTTGGAACTAGTTTAAATGTCCTGAGGCAAAGTCTGTAGTACTTTGCTTTTCCGGAGACAAACTCCAGTCCCCCTGAAGTTTCCCCTGAAACTCTGATGCCCTACTACTCACCTGAGGATATAGTCAAGTCAGGATTTTGAACTGTGAGAGCAGATAAAGAAATTACCACCACCGAAGGAAGGGAGCTGCACACCTAGTGCTACAAGTTAAAAAGCACTTAAACCACTTTCAGTGGGAATGTTTCCCACTGTTGCCACAACACAGTAAGAACTCAAATGACCCCAATCCAAGTCAGTATTTCTGAAGTAATCTTTTTTCAAAAACATAACAATACAACTTTAGATGGAAATTATGGAAATATTCTAATCAGCCTCAGATTTTCACTAAAATGAAGTCATTTGGCTCAGAAAGGTGGCTTAAAGCACACCAATCTTGATGTTAATGTCAAATCCCTTTGCCTGAAAGCAATAGTATAAAAGTCCCTTGATATATGTAGCCCCACTGGAGGAATCTGCAGTTAGGAGGGACAAACATTGTCTCAAACTCCAGAACAGACAGATAGGAATACCAGTGAGTGCTTTTCCTTATCAGGCTTTACATTCAGGAAAAAAACAAAAACACCCCCCTCCACACACACACACAAAAAAAAAAGTGCTCCAACAGAGTCCCTTGGAAAAATCTGCTAACTAACAAGATCGGATAAAGCCATTCAAAATCCCTAGTGTGTGAACCACGTTCCCTAACACATCTAGTTCCAGCAGTGTTTGGGGCAGCCACTCGAACTCAGTTTGATGGTACAAACAGAGAATTTATTTATTTGGGCCCTGTGTTATAGTTCACCTCTGAAGCCCATGTGTCTCACCCCTGTGAACCACTCATTAACAAACAAGTTGGGATCACTCATACGGAGCACATAGGATTCTCTTTACACTATGCCCAAGAGGAAACATACTTCAGTGCATTATTTATACAGGAACAAAAATACACAGAAACCAGACAAAAGTAATACATAACCGCATTTCTTAAAGCTAGTACCCAAATCCCTGAATAAAGATTTGTAAGTTAGATGGCAGATGTCATGTGCTTTTACAGCACGTCTCAGTAATTGGTTAGAAATTTATCAAAGCAGGATGTTAAATGACAGTTTCTTTTCTGTTGAACCACATCTAGCTGCTATGAAGGCTTTTGTGGGATGGGTCACCTTTCAAAAATAATTTATGTATCATAGAGACAGGATTATTAACAGACAATTAACAGTCCCCTTTTGTTGGACTTCTGCTGGCATTTTGGCAAATCTACATGAACTGCTACAAGGCATATTTATTTCTGTCATTCACTATCACCTTTTCATATCTGTGGACAGACTTCCTATGAAGGGCTTTTGCCAGAAGGAGATACTCAGTTGTTTAATAACTAGTTTGACATCAAAGTGAGACAGACCAGAAAAAATGAGGATATTAGTAACCATAGCCAAGATGAATGGGAAATTTGCTCCCCAGCTGTTGTAGTAGACTACCTAAACTTGCACACATGGGTTAATGGAGCAGGTCTCTTTCTCTCTTGGGTTTTCACCTGCCACTGTGCATAAGGCTTAACACTTCATTACCTTCTGTATTTCAGGACAGGGGAATATTGATATTTCCGATGAACCATGACTACATGGTTCTATGGCCAGTCTATCATTAATCAGAGAGCAAAGGGCCATTTCACAACCTTTGGCTCTTGCCTGGGAATCTCTCTGAATAAACTAACACTAATGTGCCTGTGTGGAGGCTTAATGATCATTTTCAGGAAGCTCTGGGTCGGTCAATGTAATATTAATCATAGCTATTTGTATCCTGTAAGTTCCTCAATTATTGATATAAGGAGAGCATATGAGGTTATCTGAAATCCCCTCCACCCTACTTCCTCAAGAAGAAGACTAATAATGTGCCCTAAAGGCTAACAACCTAAATTGGTGGAGACAGACAAACTGAAAAAGGTAGGGTATTCCATCAGGTCTTGGCCTCCACCCTATTGTCTCTAAGTTATTTTCAACTCAGGAGGTCCAGCAAATTGCTTTTGTAGGTAATAAGATGCAACACTTTCTCAGACTTTCCACTATCACAGAATCACAGAATGATTGAGGTTGGAAGGGAGATCATCTAGTCCAATCCCTCTCATCAAGCAAGGTTTCCTAGAGCACATTGCACAGGACCTGTCCAGATGGCTTTTGAATATCTCCAAGGATGGAGACTCTACAACCTCTCTGGGCAACCTATTCCAGTGCTCAGTCACCCTCAGAGTAAAAAAGCTTTTTGTTATATTCAGATGGAACTTCCTATGTTTCAGTTTGTGCCCGTTGCCTCTTGTCCTGCCATTAGGCAGTAGTCTGGAGATACAGCTTTAGCAGAAAGGAGTGCTAAAGCAACTGAGGAGCCTATACATACTTTCTAGTCTAGGACAGTACAAGTACAGACATATTTTGCACTGCAAAATTCCATGTATTGTAGAAATATACCACAGAAGCCTCAAAGAACATCATGGTAAACAAGCCCTATTTACTGAATACATTAAGTAACAAATAGCACTAATAGAATGTATCCACATTACTTTATAGCTTTATAGAATGCATTCATATTGTTTTATAGCTTTAGGTGGCCACAATCAGATTCAAGCAAACACTCCTAAAAGCATTTCCCACATACACGATGTGGTAAGTAACAGCACTATATAGTGGCCCTGAAATATACCACTGCATTCACATTAGCAGCCAGGCTCAGATCTGAGACAATACTGGAAAAATCTAGATACAAAAAGGCCATCAAAAGGCTATTGCCCAAATCATTGACTCTTTCATGAGGATGCAATCCCTTAGAAAATAAGTCTTATTCTCTAAAAGTTTTCTGCAGCCCATTCTGCTCACTTTATTATCTGCCTAGTTTGACCTCATCCAGAATCAAAGCTCCACCCATCCCAGGGAAAGCAAAAGAAACAAAAATACATATTGAAACTAAATGTCATCTGCATATTTATGAAACTAGAGCTCTGGAAGTCTCAACATTTCACCCACAACTAAATAGAACAACACAAAGCTGATTCAGGAATATCTGAATATTGGTCAGCCTTCTCCTAGCACTACTGTAATGGAGGATCAAGCCTCTTCTGATATAGTCTTCCCTATTCAGTATCATGGCTAACTGCATGCACTTAAGGCCATAAATAAAGCCTGAATATTCTTCTGGAAGCTAGATTTTACCTTTGGGAACAGCCCTAAGCAAAGGTTGGTGTTTAACCTTCATTATGGCAGTGGGAGTCACAGGAAGCACTGTGTCCCAGAGACACACCTCAGGGGCAAAACATATACCTTGTTTCCTCATTGCTCTAGGGGGGTAATAATTTACTATTCCATCAGCAATGTTGGCCATCATCTTGGGGCATGTAGGAGGTAAAGCTTAGACTTTTTCTCCTCCATGTTTTCTACTGTCTCCATGCCCTGAGATGGTTGTGCATGTTAACATGGTGGGCAGCCTGCACAGAGAGAGGAAAAGAAGTGTATCTGAGAGGGTCTTTCTTCCCCAGGTTCTTTTGCAAGTGCCTAGTCCAAGTCAGTCACTGGAGATCAGGATTCTCCCACTGAATTTATGCAAAAATTCAGGTTTCCACAAGGCCTGCTACTCTCCTTTTGATGCTTAGTTCATATTTTTTATATGAATTAGATTTATTGTCTCTTTCTAATTCATTTTTTACCTAGTTGCAGGCAAACRTGTAGTTGGAAGTATTTATTGGTGGAAAATGGTGGCCAAATAAAGCCCGGAGGGAAGAAAAGAAGCATATTTGTTCTGCATGTTTTAATTACTTAATACAAGTAAGCTTAAAAGTAAGACTTTTATGTTGGGCTTCATTTAATTAAATATTAAAAAAATAGTCGGAATCATTTGTATAATCCTAAGAAAAGATAATTATTGAAAAGTAACAAAAAAATATTATAAAAGGTTGAAGGCTCCACCAGAACATATGAAATAGTTTGAATCCAAAAAGGCTTGCTTTAACTAAGATTTTCTCCAACCGTAGCCAGAAACAGCATCTCAATATCTGCTTTCCCAGTAGGTTTTGCTTGTTTGTTTGCTTGCTTGCTTTTGACTTTGAGGTAATCAAAACCGATGAATCCTCCTGGAGGAAGAACACAATGAAGACAAATTGCTTCAATTTTATCAGAAAGGCAGTATCCCTGTTTCACACTCCTTAACTGTTAAACCTGAGGCACTTTATCTTCATTGTATCTTTCACTTTGCAATAGTCCACATGCATTTCTCTCTTTGAGATAAAAGATGAACCTCTTTTAAGGAGTGAAGGTAGAACCATGATTTCTATACTGTTCTCATAGACAAAATTGGAGAAAGTCTTAGGGCTATAAGCCTTACAGGTAAACAGCTAATTCCTAGCTTTCTATCACATCTTTGCTGGTTGATGACATCAAACTAAGCTTAAAGAACTGGTTTCTTTAGCTCAACAAACATAGTCATAAAGATTCTTGGATGGGATCATGCTGTAACATGACTGTTAGAGCAGGTGTCCATAACCCTCAACACTGGCCACTAGTTTGAAACATTCCCTGCATACTAATTTTGTTCCCAGCACCTATACTGACTTGCAGTATGTGTTACTGGGGAAAATTTGGCCCAAACAAAATGGGCTCCAAAATTCCCATTGCTTCTGGGGTGTCCAGTGCTTCCCCCCTAGGCACGAGTTATGTTTAATGAAAATTTTTTGCCAGCAAATTTCTGGAATTTCTGAATATTGACCTTGTGTGCAGATTGTCCCATCTGGTTGTAGCTTCTTTCAAGATTCAAGATATTGACTCATTATTACCATTGTACATAAAGCTGTAGACCTTCCTTGTTCTTTTCACAGCTCTTTTTTGTTCTTTTCCTTACCTTACCCAGTCCTTTGATCCTTGAAAATAACTGTGATGAACTGAACAATGAAGTGTGGGTAAGAAATCCAGAGTACAATCTGGCAGGATGTGTTAAAACTTTGACCTAACAATACATGGAAAATACATGAACTGATATTATACTTCAATTTCCTTCTAAATCTGTAAAAGAAATAGCAGAAGGGAAGTGACTGGTATGAATAAAAGCTGATGTGTTTTTGTTTTATATGTATATGTATATATGTATATACATATAAATATGTCTCCAATACAAACAATAGTTCAGACAGATCTAAACTGTTGTCTTATCTATCATAGAGACTACATGGCAACTGGATAACAAGTATAATTATGGCATTGCAAAAGTTGAGAAAGTGAACAGTGGTCAACAGGTGAGGAAAGGTTTTATAATCAGGTAATTTAGAACCTTTTGATTATTATTTTGTTTTTCAATAGACTATTGATTTCCACTGAGTAAAACTGAGGAAGGACACCTCTGTTAATTATTTTAAAGAGTTTACCAACCCAGCTGAAGTGGGAGAACTTCCAAGTCTGGGCACTCCTGAGGTAGTGTCATTCTTGCCAAGTGATGCTTCAAGAAAACCGGGTTTGAAACTTTTGAATTTCTAAATTAAAACACAGGGAGATGACCCCTTTCTGAATGCAAAATATATGTAATGTGTAATATCTAAACTATACTGGTATCAGTGACCAGAAAAAGTGCAAGACTACTCTGAATCAGTTTTCAACTTTTGTTTCAGAGCCTTTCCCTTCAGCTATAAATCCCACCACCAAAACCACAGTGGGTTGAGTGGGATGTTTTTCCATTTAATTTTTTTCCTATGGATGCCTAAATCTTTTCCTCTTATCAGCCCTGAAGCATAACAGGAAGTAATATACTAAAATTTGCCTTATCTGAGTGCACAATGGACTGGTAATCATAAAACCAAGATTCTTCCAATATGAAAACCATCAGATCATTCCTGGAACTACAAAAAGACAGCACTTCCTTTACTGATGGGCAATCTTGAGACCAGCAGATACCAAGCCAAACTATTATTGAAGCTTTAACTGAGGACTGAAGCTTTAATGTTTCAGACTTGTGGATGTGAATAAGGAAGAACATATGTTGTCAGGCAAGAATCATTCTATTTGCTTTTTTTAAATCTAGACACCCAAGGTATGTATTTTAAATAATAAGTAAAATTCAACATTCAGTGTTCTGAATGAAGATATTTTAGTGTATTGGGAAACTACATATAGGTAAACTTATAATATACTAAAGAAAATGGTTTTGATTAGAAGAGGTTGGGACAGAGTGGGAAATACCTGAATGAATTGTAAACTTCAGTTTGCATTTTATGCTGAATATACGTGTTAGGTTGTCTGCAACAGTTAACATCCTGTATTCCTGACAGTTGTCACACTGCAGGGAAGCTTGATGCTTCCACGGAGAACTTTGCCTGAGAAGCAATTGGGATGACAAATTAAAGTGGCAATACAGGAAACAAAGTCTTGCAGGCAAAAGAGCTTTGCCTATTTGGACTCACAGAAAAGGTGAAATCAGATGAGGATAAGGTGTATCTCTAACATCTAAGTGTTTCAAAGACAAAACGACTTGACTTGATTATGAAATTTCTTTGCTAAATCTCTATTCCTGACTTTCCAGTTACATTGTCCCTAAAGTGATTAGCCTAGAAGCTTGGGAATATGACCTGTAATTCCACTGATAGAAACAGTGGGGCTCTACATAGTCCCAGTTGGCAATGGTAGCGCTACTCACAGAAAAGTTTGTATGCTTCTCTGCTTCAAACATGCAAATCACTAATGAACAACAACAACACAGAAAAAAGGTTCTGAAGATTACTTTTAGAAAGGAGACTTCAATAGGTACTTTTCCTCTTTTCTGACAAACTGTATTTACTCCTTAGCGTATTCTAGCCTATTCATCGGTAGCTTGCCCAAAGAATTTTGAATTGAAGTTGTCTGAGAGCAAAGAATCTGTCATCTTAGATTTGCCTAATAAGTTTGACATTTTTTTAGGTTTCTTTAGAAACAGAGTTTAGCAAAAAGCAGCCTAACAAGAGTCACTTAGTTCATACCTTTTTTCATTAGCAATTAGTGTTGTGAATATAAAATTTACATTGCTGTATATGTAAGTCATAGAAGGTAATACAGGCTTTTAGCCAAAATCGTTCAACAATGTGTAACTTTCTTCTAGAACATGAATTACAGTCAAACTGTGCTTGTTCTTATTAATGAGTGTGAGCCATCCTGCAAACCACTGCATTTTATGAATTCTCAAGCACGTCAAAGAAATGAGAAATGTTAGATATTTTTATTGATATAATCCTTGTCTCTGCAGAACAGTCACTGTACTTTCAGTCTACCTGTATAATTAAATGTAGTTTTATATTACAGTTTGAGCCAAATTAATAATTTTTCATCACTTATAAGGAGAGGTCCCACTTCCTCTTTCCATCTGTTCTCCACCTTCCTTTCCTAATCAAACACTATTTTTACCTTGTGTTAACTCTGACACTTTTCTGCTTGCACTGTGAGCTCATTCAATTTAAGAAATGCTCAGTTGGTGAACTGAGTCAGCCTACAACGTAATCAAAGGAGCACTGGCAAAAGGGTGGAGAGGGAATTACAGAGTGGGGAGCAGGGAGAAAGAGGAGCAAGCTGTTCATTTGTCTCAGCCACAATGTGACACCAACCGCCCTCCCTCAACTTCCTGTGAAAGTTTATTGATAGTAAACCTACTATTTTAGGAAAAGCTTGTCACTGCAGTGAGGAACTGTGTTGTTATTGATTATATTATATATTGATCATACTATTATATCCCACCTACATAATTTTTTCAATACAAAAGCTTGCATAGACTTGACCTGAATTACAGAAACTTATTTAGTTTTCTTTTACAACAAATAACCATAATATGCAAGTCAATGCTTGGTAGTTTATTTGATAATGTACTTTAGGTAAACCAGTACTGTATGGGTAAATTTTTCCTAAAAAATGGGAAGAAAACTTGCAATTTTTTTTGTACTCATTATAAAGTGCTTAGATGGGGAAATGAGAGGGAAAGAGGTTCTACTGTAAATGGAGGATTGGTATCAAAATAAATATTCAATGTAGACAACACAGTTAAACATAACCATCAAAGCACCCATTGTCTCCACTGGCTTTTTAAATAAGCACACATAAAACAGGACACTTAGAGAAAAATTCAGTCAGTATCTCCTCAAACATTGGTAAGAAAATTTTCACAAAGAAGCAAAGGAGCTAAAACATCCACGTTACCTTCATCAAGTGACTCCCTAAAGCTTAAGTATCTGTAAGGGCTTGAAGTCAACCTTTGATATCTCTTAAGCACTATATAGTCTGAATCTAGCACAACTACCATAATAAGTTTTCAGGATGAAGAGGAGAGAACAGAGCTGTGCTGAATATTGAGGAGCTATTGGAGCAAGTCCAGCAAATGGCTACTAAGATGATGAAGGGACTGGAGCCTCTCTCATATGAGGAAAGGCTGAGAGAGCTGGGACTCTTCAGTCTGCAGAAGAGAGGGCTGAGAGGGGATCTTATCAGTGTATATAAATATCTGAAGGGAGGATGTAAAGATGATGGGGCCAGACTCTTCTCATGGGGCCCACTGACAGGATGAGAGGCAACAGGCACAAACTGAAACACAGGAAGCTCTGTCTGAACATGAGGAAAGACTTCTTTACTGTGAGGGTGACAGAGCACTGGAACAGGTTGCCCAGAGAGGTTGTGGACTCTCCTTCCTTGGAGATATTCAAAAGCCATCGGGACAGGGTCTTGGGCAATGYGCTCTAGGTGACCCTGCTTGATCAGGGGGGTTGGACTAGATGATCTGTAGAGGTCCCTTCCAACCTCCACTGTTCTGTGATTATGGGATTGTGTGACCCTTAATAAGGATAAGGTGGACTCTACCCTTTGCAGGGCTGTGATAGCTGAGTCAATGCTCCTTGTGGGGGAAAAGAATGATTACTGAATAATTACTGAAACCAAGCAGCATGTTTCTTTTCACATGCATCCCTGGAAACATTTGAATTCAAGTCCGAAATTACAAGCAGACCTTGATTAGTTTGGAAATTTTCCCCTTTCTTTATCCCACATTCCTCTTCAACACACACTCAACAAAACAAGGTGAAATAATAAGTTAGCATTGCAATATAGAGTACCTGTATGCAGCACAAGGCACAGCCTTATCAAGATACTTGAGCTAATTCAAAACAAATTAGCTAAGGTTTCAGCAGGGCAGCCACCTCAGTGTAAAGCTCTGTGCTGGGCAATTAGTCTTACTGGGAGACAGGATGTATCATTGAGAGCAGAGCCTGAGCTAATGTGATCATATTGCTTTGGGAATCAAAGCTAGTATCTCTGTATGGCACTGAGCTGCACTCTGCAAACATACCAGCTTGCTCAGAACTGCCTCCAGCTTTGCTATGTAAAGCTACACTCCGGGATGCAGACATATCCAAAGCTGCAGGCTATGGACAGAAGGATCTGCTTTTCAGTCAAAGCAGGATTTCACTGTATTGCATTCCACCATCATCTGGAGGAATCTTGGTAAAGTAATGATCTATTTATTTGGCATGCCATGGAAAGCATCAGGTTGCAAGTTCATCTCTGTTTGCTGTTTTAGGCAGTACAACCAATCAAAGCTGTTAAAATAGTCTTGAAGGAATCAGGGAGCCATTAGATGAAAGAGAGAAATCATGTTGCACATGTGTTGGGAATATCCAATTATTCATACTACATCAACTCACTCATAATTGAGGGGGGGAGGTAAATAAGCAGATGGGCACAGCATTTCAAAGGGATTCTCCTTACAGTCTGCTGACTCAGCACATCACTTGATTTTGGTGAAAAATATGAGCCATCAGTCCAATGAAAATACAAGAAAGATAGACTATAATCAAGGAACTGAAAAACAGAGAAGCAAAATGAGACACTCAAGTCAGAGCACTGTTTATAAGAGCAGCCGCCCCTCAAAATAAATTGACAACCTAACTGAACTGTTGGGTAACATCTGAGAAAGGGACCCACCACTCACTGAAAGCGATGTGGAACCTTTGATAGAATAACCAACAAAGCACATTTTGCTGAGTGCAACCGGATGGAAGTCCTGATAATCCCTGTTGGAGAAAATGCCTTGTGCTGTGTGATACAAAAGCCTCATGTGCTGCATGCAAAGCTTACAGAAGGTTGAAAGTAGACCTAGAGATACTGTTATTCTGTATACTGTATGTTAAAGATACTGCATACTAGTAGGTATTCACACTAAGAACATTCAAAGAGGTATGCATAGACTGGACAGCACCTGATGTGTGCATTTTCAGCAGGTGTTATCCTGCAAAGACTTGTAGTGTGGAGTGTGTTTCAATGCTGTGGAATGTCAGTTTGGCATCAACATCATCATGTTCAGATGTGTGAAAGTGATTTATAGGGATTTAACCTTCAGAAGACAGAACAACTCAATATGGAATCATTAGGTTAAAACAGGATTACACTACTGCTTGGCATTTCCACAGACTTGGTAATGAAGAATTGAACAAACAAACAAAAAAAAAAACCACCAGCAGAGTAAGTATACGCAGAACCATAGAGGACCTAGCTTTTGGGGATACTGTGCTATTGAGCAACACTTCTGAAATACTAGAAATAAGGACAAATAACCTGACAGAAATAGTGGACTAGACTCAAAATCAATTCACAAAAGCTTACTTAAACCCCCACAATATCATACTAAAAGGGAAAATATCAATAAAGGAGAGTTCCAAAGCCACCGCCTTACAAGTGCAGAGAAAACTCAAGTACATAGCACATCAGGGTTAAGAAACCCACTAGCAGCATTTACTAAATTATTTTATTTCCTAATGTGTTAAAAATAACATATTATTTTAAATGATAGTATATATATTTATATAGTCTAAATAACATTTTGTTCTCAGAAAGATGCCTTCCCTTCATAATTAAACTGAACTATGAGCAAAAGCCATGGGACGCCTTTACAGATTAACTGTCCAGCTATTTCTTTGGATTTTGCTCAAAAGTAGCTGATTTGTCTTCTAGTGAGGAATGATTTAGGAAGTCTTTATTCAACAGACCAGCAATCACTTTTCGCTTTCCTAGACAAACTGCATATTACTATTCATCAGCACCTGAATGAAAAGACCTTAAGTTTTGCATCATAAGCTAGGTTTTGGCACTATACATATGGCTACTTGCAACAAATTAGTTTTGAAAAACTGAACAAATTATTTATTGCAAATTTACATGTGCATCATAACTTGTTAATGTTATTTTATCAGTGTTAAGTCCTTCTGAATACAACCATTCCCCCAATCGTCAGACACATAAAATCATCACCTTTTAGTCAAACTCATATTATAATGCACTGAAATTTACAACTCAGATAAAAATCAGAATGAAAATTGATATATGTGATCTATAAACAATCTAGGTACCTGAGTGATATGTTTCTGTCTCTATCTAAATCTGTATTTTATCTAAGATAAACTACATAATCTCTGGGATAAAGAGTGTCTGAGGTTGTCAGTTATGATGAGGATATTTAGACCCCGGATTTATATTAAATGGAGAAGCCAAACAATACTTTCACTTAGGTCTTACATGAAATTTTTGAACATGCTCTGGAAAGAGGTCTTAACCATTATCATTTGAAAATCAAGATAGGACGCGATAAAATGGACTGCATAAACTCACTGACCACCTCAGAAAACTGAGCTGAGACCAGCCCTGCCCTGCCCTGATCATTGCTTCTGAAACTGCTAAGGTATTTATTGGAGGGAAGGCTGTAGCAGGGGAGAAGATAAAAGGAAACCTCAGACCAGAATGCAAGGGGGGTGCCTGGGGTCTGGCAGGTATCTGCTGTCAATGCAGAGGCATGTGCCTGCAATGTAATTTAATGCAGGTCCAATGACGGGATGCAGTGTCATCAGATGCAAGGGTTGAAGCTACATCCCTCTTTCATTTCTATTAGCCTAGAGCAAACTAGCTAAGGTGATTTGGCAGGATTATATCAGCTGGAAAGCTGTGTCTAAAAAAAGGAATTGGTTTTACCTTTTCTAAAAAGATGCAGCACTTCAGCCAGCTTCACAAAACTTTGGAACAAAACCTTGGAAGGCAGGCTGTAAGTTTCAAAACAGAGTTATTCTTTTACAGTACACACAACCTGGGAAAGCTAAACTTTCTCTTAAAAGATCTAGGGACAGCAGAGCTGTGAGACATCTAAGAATTCCAAAAGATAAAAAGCATTATAAAAGCGCCACCATTGTTCATTTGCAAAAAAAAATCTGTAAACACAAAAAAAGGATTTCCCGCAAATTAGGTGGGGTATTCAAAGCTTGTAACTGAATTAAACTGAGTCAAAAATGCAAGATTACTATAGACACTTAAACTCTAATGTAAGAGAATATATCTGTGTCTATATGTGCACCTGTGAGTAAATAATATTTTCTACCTCTTAGTTTCTATAGACTATATAACAGTGTTTGCACAATAGTAGTTTCCTGTTACTTATATTTACACATTTTCTTTTTTGTAAGTGCATTTAATTTGTGTATTTCAGGAGGACTTTTTCCTTTATGGGAATGAGAACTTCCTGAAATACATGATCTTGTGAGGAGTCAGCGTAGTAAGAACCTTATTTAGCAAAGATTAAAACTTGCACCAAATTTACTAGTTCCCTCCCCGCCCCCATCCTCATGAGCTCCAATTACAGCTGACTGACAAATTTCCAAAGCTATTACCATCAGGTTTCACTGTAGGTGAAATGTTTCTATTAGGCTCCCAAGTTTCTGTTAGGAGAGACTTAAAGGGCCTGGGCCTGCTCTTCTGCTCAGAGTGGACCAAATCAAGAAGTTCCAATTTGCTTTCTAAAAGCAGATATTTAACATAGAGAAATGTCCCACAGGCCTTGCCTCTTGTTGAAGGATGGACAAATAGAGGTCAAAACCTCAAAATTTCCTATAAAAAATAAAACTTGATATGATGTCTGGCATGATATCAAGACACTTGACATCATGACTGGTCAGTTTTGTTAAGCTTATGTATGTTTTGGAATTACAGTCCTACTTATAATTAAACAAAACTCGAAATGTGTTTGTTTCAATATGCAGATGGATCACATATCTAATTTATGTAGCACCACTGTGAAAATGTCAGGCTTACAATTTAAAAGAGAGAAAAAAGTGCTAGCTTGTGGATTAAGCACAAGTCCTTAGTTGCTCTTTGATTTTAAGTAAGTGAATTACTCAACTATTTCAACTTTTTCCTTTTGAATAAAATAACATTTTATTTTATTGGTGAGAAAGCGCTCCAATTTTTTAAATTGTAAGCCTGACGTTTCGCAACACAAATTAGATATGAGTTCCTTTCTCAGTTTAGAGGCCACGTTTACGGAAAGTATTTAGGTACCCAAAGATGAAGATAACTACCTCATCTGGGCTTGTCATGTTTAGTAATAAATGAGGAAGACTTAGTCTCTACTCTTTTTGTACTCATTGCTACAAATTCTTTGTTGTAGAATTTGGAAGATCCTTAATCATTTAATATCAGAGATTAAGGGACCTGACACATGAAGCACTTCCAGAAGCATGCTCTGAGATATATTTCTCTTTAACACCCTAAATAACCCCATAAGAGGTTTTTTTAGCTTTACAGTAGTCAAAGCTATCAAATAATTGTGAACTAACCAACTGACTCAAAAGAAAAATATGCATAAAGCATTTTGGGTTCAAATATGAGTTCCCTAAATAGTGAGATAAATTATTTAAAACATTATAAGAAACAACTTCAATTAAAGCCTTTAATGGTGAAAACAAGTGGAAAAAAAACCATGAAAATCTGTTGCAGGAAACAGTGTTCTGTCAGTTTAAAACAGTTAAGAATGAAATTCAGTAAGTCACATTTAAAACTGCTTATCACCTTAGAGGAAAACAGGTATATATCAAATTATTTGTCAAATTGTGTGAAGTATGTATATAGGAACATATTTGGTCCTTATTGCTTTGTGTTTGTATATTGTATTACCAATGGTAATTTTTAACAGCTAATAAGCAGATACTGCCATCTATTGGAAAAATTATTACAATACAAAAATTAAATTATACTGCTTACAAGGGATCTGGAGTACAATATTCTTTCTGGAGAGACATGTTCTATATTCTATCACATAGAAAAACTGTTACAAGAATGTTACAAGTGGCTGTTAGCTTAGATTGATCTATAGATAGATTACAGGTAAGGAAGTATAAATAAAAACAAATTTTGTTCAGCTCCACTTCAGAAATATGGTTAAAGCTTGCTTCTGAAACACAAAGCAATTGTAATAAGTTTCATGCCCATACTCTGCAACACACCACTGTGCTGATTGCTTCTGAGCTGCATATCATATCTGTTCTTCCACTTATGACAACTCTTCCGAACAACATGATGCCCTTTAACATAATATAGTTCAGCTTTGTGGCACAGCCCATTCCCTTGAAACTTGTTCCCAGGGGCAACAATAGTGAACAAGGAATTTACAGCAGCCAGTTGCAGAATTTGTTCTTCCTGCCAACTTGGGCTACAGCATGAGCAGAAGCTGATGGTATGGACCAGTGACCTCAAGCAGCTGAGAAAACAGAACTTACCTGGTGACCACTCACCAGCTAAACTGTTGTAACTGAATATGTGTGTACTGTTAGCCTGCCCTAAAATACATTGTGAAGGAAAATGGGATCTCAAATCTTACTCTAAGACTTGCTGAAAGCCAGGAAAATAAGATTCATCTCTCTTAATTTTATACATATTACATAGGTAATGTGAGTACCCTATTCACCCACAGCTCCTTTTATAATCCACAAAGAAACAATCATTACAAAAAGGTGATTCCTACAACTTGTCTTAGATAGCTGTCCTATGTGATGAATTATTATGCGGCTATGCCTGTTTCTCTTCATGGACTACAAAGGGAATTTAGATTTGAAGATCCAACTTCAAGACGCCTCAGCATAAGCTAAGCTAAGTTGATGCTCACTGCTGCCAAAGGGAGGAGTTTTTGCTCCCTTCCACCTGTGTCCCCTTCCCTTTCCTGTCTTCAGCCTGCCCCATGTCTTCAGCTGCCTGTGTTGGGTTTTTGGACCTTTCCATGAGTGTTGTTAGTTCACAAGAATAACAGAAACCCAGTTTAGCAAGAAAGTAAAGTCAGATAGTTTTCTGCCTTGCTAGTGAGTGCCTTGCTCTTCAGAGGGTCTGAAAAGCACCAGACCTGCAGAAAGACAGTAGCGTGTGATCAGGAACAAGGGAGCAAAGGGAAGAGCAAGGCAGGAGAAAAAAAGCTGTAAGACATGCTCCTTTCAGGGGAAAAAAAAGCATCTGATGAGCTCAGCCACTTGTAGAACCTGAGATTCACAATCTCATTTCACATAAATGCTTTGAAAAAGCCAGCTTAAAAATGTCTTTTTTTTTTCTTTTTTTTAACTTACAGTTTAACTGTTTGGGTTTTTTTAATTAAGAAATGAAGGAAATTACTCTGAGAAAATATTAAAGGATGTATGTTTCACTCAACAGACATACGTATACAAAGAATAATATACCTAGAAAGTATTTGGACAGAGAAAACTGCAAACAGGTTTGCTGGTTCTCTTTCTGACAGTAACACTGGGTTCCTCACTTGTCAAGTACACTTAGAGCTTGGGTACTCACCTAGGGTGAGCTCCACAAAGCCAATTTTTGAGATATAACCTGGGGCTTGAGTAGACACAGTAACCCCAAAAAATCTGCGAGCTATCTTAACTATGTTAGTACCTACCTCTTAGACTACGAAATTCCCTAGATGGATAAATGTCTGCTTCTACAGTCCGAACATCTGTCTAAACTGGCTTTATTTTCTAAATTTAGATTACATCCAACTTCTGTTTTAAGTCAGTGTTGTTGTAAGTTGATTAAAAATTTACCTCAAAAGCTGAATCCAAATATATCAATTGTGGCGACTTGCAGGGAAACTAAAAACACTATAGGCATACAAATATTCCCAAGGCTTATGCATATTCTTAGCTTTATGTTCTGTAAGTCAATGTGACTATTATCAAAAATGGTTAGCAGTTTGATGGATAGCAAAGTAATTTTTCCTGTAAGAATGAAAATAACAGGGATGTGTACTTAATTTTTTATACAGTTTAAATACCTGGGGATGATATATGTGACATGGAGAATGGAGAGGCAGGAGCAGGAGTTTTATGATCATCAACTGGAGGAGATGCTCAGTTTCAGTGGCTGGCTATTTCAAGGCCTCTGGCTTTTTGGAACAGATTATTGTTCTGAAAGACATTAGTTGCTTCATCTACTAAACTGAACACCTGTTGCAAAACGTTTAGTGTCAGTGTTCTTGCTGCCTCTTTCTGAATGGTTACGTTTCCTTTGTCATCATCATCTTCCTCAGATGAATCAAAGTCAATCAAATGAATCAAGTGTCATGTACAGAAAAACACAGTAGTGATGACGTTTCTTCGAGCATAGTATTAAATGACTGGTGACGGAATTCCAAAATGATGGATAGAAAAACTACTGATAGCAAAGTGATATATTTGTATGTCACTGTACTTTGTCAGTAATTTTAATAACTTTTATCTAGATAAACTGAACACAAGCAAAGTTCTAATTGCTTACCTTTCTGTGAAATTATAATTAAAAGTAAGGTAGTTTGTGTGTTTCAGAGAAAAACCCTGATATTAATGAGAAATCTGTGTTAACCTCAGAACAAAACTAGATTAATTAAAATGAGATACAGTAAACTTCAGCTAGTGATCCCATGCTGCAGCAAAGCTAGTTGAGATTTTAACAGTGATCAGAACAAACTATTCAGTATCTTAGAGTCACACACTGAATTTTGAAAAAATTAAAAAAATCTTTTATTTCAACAGCAATGTTAGGATAAATTTTCAATTCAATTTCAAAGACATTTTCCAAGGTTATAGTAGCAATAATTTCATTTTCCTCATTCTTCTGTAATAAAGTGCAGCATCCTTAACATTAAAAGGCATGCTTTTCAGTCTCTAAACTGGCATGTCACTGAACATGATCAGCTCATCAGGCTAATCTGCTGTTCACTGGCAAACCGATTGCCATATTCAAAATGAAAATTCCTCAGAAAAACTTGTATCTCAGAATGGTATTTGAAGAAATGAATCAAAACAGCCCACAATACAGCCCATTTTTGTGTGGTAGAGAGTTTGTTACTTCCCTTTTATTGCAACATGCTTGAGAATAGTTGGGGAATCAATCCTACCAAACTCACTATCACTCTGAAGAGGTTTGGCATTATTCTGACCAGTCTCAGTCAAGAAACAGTAACAGGTTATACAAATGTATCACATGTATATGTTTCCTCTGGGTTTGTTTTTGGGCAGACTGGTTCRGTGTAGAGCACACTTGGCAGTGAAACACGTGCAGGAGGGAAGAATTTACCCCTTCCAGGGAAAAGGAGTTGTTCACTGGTCAGTCAAGTACAAGAGACCTAGCAAGGAGATATCTTCACTTTCAAGGAAGTGAAATGATGCTCATTTTATTTAAACAGACTATCATGTCCTGAAAAAGCAGGGAAATGAGTAAGTTTTCATTTCAGGAAATTAAATCTTGAACTCCTGGAACATTTTAAAGAAGAAATTGAGTATGAGGATTAACATGTTGCACCAAAAAACAGGGTGTTCCTTGATTAAGGCTTCACATATTAATGTATGGAACATGAGATGGAGGGTAAAGAGAGTATCCCTGAAAGTTATTTATCATGGAATGATAGAAGGTGATCTGGATAAAACAGAAAGAGACCCTTCTAATTTAATTTTGGGTGTGGTTTACTTGAATGAAATAAATAGATCTAACTCCTCGTTCTCCTTGAAAGGGGTAGTTCCTCTAACCTCCCCCACATTTGTGTACCCCTGCTCATTCCTGTTGTCAGCATTGCGGCTCATCTGACCCCTTGGTGAGCCTAGTATGCTGGCAGAAACGTTGTACATTTTTTATAGGTTAGTTTTCTGACAAAATGCCAGATGTGTTACAAGGAATTAGATGAATACCACAGTCAGTGCAAGAGAGAGGATGGGATAGCAGAGACAGGAGAGGTGAGAGGTGACCATGTTGGTGACCCAACACCTATTGCTCAGGTTTAGCTATCTTGTCTAACCACATAGTGGGTATGAATAGATTAAATAAATGTTGTCCTTTCATTCCATTTCCTATACCCTTTACATATCCTTTTCTGTTATCTATAACTTACTTTTTCCTTATCTTGCAAATAGCAAAAAATAATTTAAGACTTCAAAAAAGAGGGAAAGGGAAAGATGGAAGGGAAGCAAGGATCAGGCACATGGAAATAGGAACCATTTTCTCCTCTCTCTAACCTCTCAACCCTCTGATCTTAGGGTACGTAACTGCTCCACTCCTTACCTCCACCCTCCTCCTGAGACTTCCTGTGTACTGACACCCCCCCCCCCCCGGCACAGAATGCTCATCCCAAAATCCTTCCTGGGAACAACAACCCCTTCATCACCAGTTGGGCTTCCTCCTCTCCCAGCCAAAAGCTGGTCTTCCCTGTTAATATCAGTCCCCTCCAGCGTTTCCCAAGCTGCTTCCACAGCAGCGGAGAGATGGAAGGGGACTAGCACCAGAAAAAGAGAGAGGGAGCAAGTGAGGTCATGATAAAAGCTGTGGAGAACTGAGCTTGCTGCTGATGCTGTCATCAGGAAAATGAGGAAAGAATGGAAGAAAGTGAAACTGCTGCTGTTATGAAGGATGTTTTGTCCACACTGTAGTGAATTTGAGTTTTCCTCAACTGTTCATATTGCTTAGCTCTAAGCTGAAGACAAGCTCATCAGAAAGTTAGATCCATACCCACTACATAGGCATTGCTAAATTTAAAAACAGTGTGAGACTGGTGCGACTGGTACATATTAATCACCTGAGAGCAGTTAGGGCTCTTTACTACTTTGCCACTTTTTGGTGTACCTATGGTTGTCTGCYTGGAACTAAAGGTTTTGTTCTAGGGGTGGCTTAAAAAAAACAACAACCCACACTTCCAACAAATTCACGTATTGTCAGTAGTGTATGTACCGCAGTCTTGGAAACCTACATTTAAAGGATGACAAACTTACTCCAATTGCAGGCTAACAAATACATTTACTGCAATCAAGCTCTGTTTGCTATTTGAAAGAAAGAAAGGGGCAAAGGTTTGTGAGAGATTTGCTACAAAAATCTTCTCAAATTTTCCCACTCTAAAACTCGTTATAATTGATATTATGATAAATATACCACAAGTGATTCAAAACAATCAGTTTCACACACACTACAAATAATCTTTCAATGTCATAAGAACACATTTTCAAAATAACAAAGTAAACATGTAATAGTTCATTTACCCAGATGAATGCCAAGAGCCACTAGGACCCAGAAAGAAATGACATAGGGTACATGAACCTCATGCCAACTGAAAGCAAATAACTTGAATTCATGGCTAGTGCTACTTCTGTTATTTCTATTTCTCTGTCTAGAAAATTAACCATGTCTTGGAATGTTTCAAATGCTGTAATTACAGCACTGAGTAGGAGACACGTCCTGCTAGTTCCCCCGACTGCAAAACAGTCAGGCCAACATCACAGGTTAACGGAGTTTCAACGTCCCTGCCTTTGTTGTCAACAATTCTACTATAGATTTGTCTTTTCCTTGATTTTAAATTTTCTTTCCCAGTTACACCTTTTCTGCCTAATAATAAACCTTACTCAATATGACTTGATATTGCTTCCACTTATCTTGATGCCCAGTTGTTTTTTTTTAAAAACTTGCACTTTTAAAAATTAGTTTTGACAACATTTAGAAGTATGTACTGTTTCTTTGGTTGAAGTCCACTTGTTCTGTTTCTCTAAATTCCTTAACTGTGCAGTCCCAAACTTTTGTTTGTTGATGCAGTGCTGGAAGTAAGAATTCTAACCAAGAATTATCCAACTCTTTTTCTTACCACTGTTTTTTTTCCTGTTTTAAGGAAAGAGGGATGTCTCTTTTTATACATGAATGTATCTGAATGGAAGGGGCTTACCGACACCTACCAGTATATCTCCTTACAGTAGTAAGTTAAAATATGCAAACATTTATGATGAAACTATTTCCTCTTATGCATAAAACTTTTGACATAAGTTGAAAAGATAAATTACATAAAATTATATAAATTATTTTTCATAACAATTTTAATGTCACAGCATTTCAGAGTGATAAAATGAGGAATGTGCTACAGACTGTCCACATTAAAGTTATACAATATTAATTTTTACATCTTATTCAAAAATATAAAAGTAAAAGATTCAATATACCCTATTCCCAGATCTATCCAGACCACATTGTGGGTTCTCTTTCCTTATCTACTAATATTAGTAACCATCTACTATGCTGGTAAAGCTAGGAGACTAGCTCAGCATCATCAAAGAAAGTATAACATTAAGGCTGTGTTTTGTCCCAGAACATCATTCCATAGGGACCCTAGTGAGGAATTATGAGCCAGAAAGAGACTTTTTGCACCACAGCAAGGCAAATGTGGCAGAACCACATCTATCCATGCACTATTCCATCCATTTATTTGCAAAATAGTGTACTGAGCATGCAGTCCTTGTCCCTAGCAACTGAATTCAGGCCAAAGATTTTGTGTGACAACAGTACTAAAAAGATGTTGTCATGTGCCTTTGCATAGCTGTAGTGGTCTAGAGGAAAAATGGAGTCCTCGGAGCGAACTTGCATAAGACAAACTGAGCAGATCTCAAGGCTTACCATTGGTGAATGGCTGTCTTGCTCTTGCTGTGTGCTCATGGTACTTCTGTTACCCTGGCTTTAGCTGTGCAGACAGTTTGCTGCAACATTAATGAGCTGAATCAATCATGGAAAGGTCCAGCAAACGTTAAACCTGGTAGAAAGGAGTAGGTGGAACTAGGCAGCTGGAAGCAGAGCCAGGAGCAAGAACTCCCCCTTCCAGCAGTTGCAGTTATTAGATTGGCTCAGCTGTTTCATGGAACTTCCCTATAACAGATTAAATTTGATTTGAATTTAAAAAACAGAATGTTTTATTTTTTCTCCATACATATTCTGAGAAGAAATGAATGAAGCAGGCACTGATATTTACAGAATAACTGCAGTTCCTACACCTGTGGTATCCTCAGTTTTAAGTCCATAAAGAAGACTTTTATCCATGTATCTTTTTTTCTGTCCTTTGGAAGTTACATTAGGAGCTAACAACTCATTTTACATAGGCTGATCAGTCACCAGTCACTAAAAAGTATTGCTGTCCTACCACCTTTAATGAGTCATTTAGGAAAACAGAGATTTTTGCAATGTACAATAGGGAAAAACACCCTTCAGTGTGTGAGGTGCAGAACTATCCTGGGAGTGAGGAATATAAAAATAAGTAACTTTCCACTCTTAACACTAATCTACCCAAAACTCAGAAATTTCTCCTTAAATCTATCAGGAGTGTACAAGGAAAATGGTTATAGTCCTCTCAGACCATTTCTGCATAAGGAAAAGAGGGAGCAGACAGTTCTAAGGAATATGTTTTCTCCCATACAACAAAGATGGACAGTTTTCTGATGGAGCTGTGAGTAAAACTGGCTCAGAAAAAGTCTTCACAAGTGCCCCAGCTTGTGCAGTGAGAAGGAAGAATCACATGGTCAGGAGTGGGGATGGAGAGGAGAGTTACAGCAGCGGTGAGCTATTGGATCAATTCACCGAGTCTCATGGAAGCATACAAGTTTCAGTGCCACACTTTACATCAGCTCATGGTTTAATTTGAACTAGGAGTAAAAACCTACTAACTGCTAGACTTAGGAACAAGGCCTACGCAGGTGGTTGTAAAACTCTTAAACTACATCAAACTTAAAGATTAAAGTCCAAACCAGCTAATTTCCTTGAACAAATTTACACGCTGCGAACTATATGCACCATGAAATAAAATGTTATGGAAGTGTCTTTACACCACAGTCCGCATCCATCCTGCAGACTTGAAGTTGACATATTTTGCCTATGGTACAAGAATTAATGGGAACATTACTTTGAAAGCACGTATCATTCCGGCTTCTCTGAAATTATAATCACCAAACCTGTTGTAATGGATTGTAGTGAAACAGCTTTGATTAAAGGAATCAAAGGATGCTGACACATAATCAAATGTTGATTTAAGAATGATTCCCAAACTACTTGCAGGTATTACATTGGTGAAAAAGCTGTACATCAGGGATGGCCAGTCAGAGCCACACATGGCTAGCAAACATTTCAAATACAGCTCCTTTACTGGGGCTACCCACTTCAAGTAACCAGTTGTGCCAGCACAGGGAATACTAAGTAGTCCAAACCTCTGGCTATAGGAGAAAGAGAATTAACAAAATTTCCCCAAACTGGTATTGGGGGATTCCCCTGGGAGACAAGTCACATGCCCAGCTGAGCCCCATCCCACATTGAAGCAGTGAGAGCTCTGATAAATCACTGTCCTCTTCTGGAAATGAGTTCCTTTCAGAATTCCTAGCTTCATTCATTGTCCCAAGTACATGACAAGCTTGTTGCAGTTCTCTGTCATAAAAATATGTGATGTAAGTCTCCAGGGTTAGGAAGGTCGGTTCTCCATTACTAAATTTATATGTTTTGTAAATGAACAGTAATCTTGAAATCTGTTGAGATCATTAGAAAGACTCCTTTATCTGGCCTTAGGAAACCAGCAGTCTGGAGCAGCAGCTCAAAGAAAAGAAAACAGAAAAGCAGAACTGATGTCACAAAGTGTGCCTAAGCAAGGTTATTGCTGAGTTTCTGAACAAAGAAAAAGTCAACCCTCTAACTGTGAATGAAAAACTTGGGGAAAATAGGTAGTTAGAATTAACTCAGAATTTTATCATAGAGATAAGATGGAAATACACATATAATAATGATCCAACATACAAAGAGTTATTACAAACAAAATGGTACGTCATCCAGATACCTGTAACGAGATAAATGTAAGTCAATTCTAACAGTCCCAGTATACACAAGGGATGATATATTAGCTGCCACTACTTGAAGAAGAGATTGTAAAAAGCAGATTAGTAATGAATATTAATGTAACTGATTTACTAATTTTTCATGCTTCATCACAATTCAAACACATTTTATATTAATTACATTAGTTTACTGTGAATTTATCATCACAAGCATGAACCCTGAAAAGCTGCACAAGAATGTGATTACTGATTATACACTCTGCTAGTTCCTGCCTGGTCACCGTACTTATCAGTACGTATTTATTAGTGATATGCTTTCAAGCTCATTGATCTATAAGGATCTGCAATAACAAACATTTTTTTCTATTTTTTTATGCAGCAAAAGTCATTCCTTCCATTATGATTAGTAAGAGCATTCACCAGGTAGCCTACTCAGCACTTCCTACTTATCTGTTCAAATCCCCCCAAAAAACAAGATGTGAATATCAAAATAAGAACAAATTTGCTCTCAATATCATATGTGTAGTTTCTAATGCCAGCTGAGTCTTAGGTAAGACAGAGTTCTAGGAACCATCGTAAGAACAGAAATAATCAGCTGAAACAGGTAATTTTAAAATATCCCTGTTGGAAAATGAAAGGCTTTCATGCCTTTCAATGAAAGGTGAAGGGCATGCTGAATGTCTTTATGCTTTTAAGACACAGAAGAATCACTTGCTTAATTTCAGCTAATCTTGCATCCACCTAAAGTATGCTAGATAAGAAGCACAGGAGATCCTCAAGTCCTTGACAGTACTGGATTAGTTCTTGCTATCTTATTGCTTAGAGAGCTATAACTTTAATTCTTTAGAAGGCTGTAAATGAAAGAATATTAAAGTGCCTTAATAACTAATGCCAATTAGTTACAGGTATCAAATATTTATTGAATGGCTCTCTTGTTAAAGTGAGTAGTAGTTTATGCAAGAAAGCAAATTATTCGTGCATTACATGAAATTTTGGAACAAACCACTGATCTTAATGCTTCTGAGCAATTTACCCCTGTTTGTCCTAGAGGCAAACAAATTTGTAAATCATGCTGACATTATTTGACATGGCTTCTCTTTTTCTCATGTGGGGAAAATAAACTTGTTGGAAAACTTTTGTATCATTATCCTCACACACAGTGTTTGAGTTAAACTAGTATCTCGTGGTGGACTAAGAGAATTATGACTGGGATAAATTAGACTGGCAATTTATCTCAAAATGATTCCAGTTCTCCTAATGCACCATTCTTCAGGGAGGAGTATCAGAGTTAAATATGTGTTAAGTCAGAGCCAAACAGAGGTCAAGCCTAGAGGTAAACTTACATTAAACTACATTAAGACTGGGTGAATCAAAGAGCTCATCACTCCAGAAAGGAAAAAGCCCACTCCCTTCACTTCCTCCTCCCAACCCTACCCTACCTCCTAGTTGTGCCTTTCCATCATTTATCCTGCACTGGTGTTCACCACACCTTGAGTCAGTTCTTTCCAGCTTAAATTACTCCATGGTTCTGTGATGATCCTGGTAAGAACTGGCACTGCAAAGAACAGCAGTGGAGGAGGAGGAAGCGAGGTATCCCCCTGTCAGGGGTAGCAAGCTGTCAGATCACATTGACTCTATCATGTAATCTCACCTTTAGGGTGCCATTGGGTGAAACGGCTGAGCTAATCTAATAATCCACCATTTTGCAACCCCCTCCATGCTGTGTACCTCCACCCGTATTCTTGCACCACCTCTGCAATTGGCCTAATCTTTACCTAAGCTGATTCAACGGTGAAAGGGAAAAAATTATATATATATATATATTTAGAAGAGAGCTCACAGGCAAGGAGAGTTGGGCGGCCTATCAGCCTGTTGTGAGCTGTTAGAATGGCTCAGTTTGTCTCACATAGATATATATACATGTAGAAACACAAAATTTATGAGAAAGATGCAAGACAGTCTTGGGGTGTGACAGTCTATATCACTATTTTAAAAAAAAAGAAAGGGTGGGAAGGGAAAAAAGCAGCAGGAAGCTTCACCATGAGATTAATTGTTCCTGGATTTGCTCAGCTTGCTATCACAGCTGCAGAAGAACAGCTATAAAGTGTCATTCAGCCCCAAAGAACTCATGATCAAGAAAACTATTAATTAGAATAATTATTCAAGTAATAGTGAGGACAGAGATTCAACGATAGGAAGCATACATCTGCATAGGCAGGCAAACATTTACTTTGCCCACACTCTAAAAAAATTTAGACATGAGATAGCTGTGTAGTTTCAGTTAAGGCAGTGCTGACAGGCAGGGTGTATTAGCTCAGTCTTAGTATTGAGCTTAACATTGAGCTTAGTATGGTGCCCAATTGGCTTGGGGCATGGGCAAAAGACTAGGCAGACATTAAAAAACATTCTGAAGGTAATGGCTAGAGACTCTGAATAATGTACTGTTTAGATGTGCTATTAAGTACAAAAGTTAACTGGCCCCATTGTAAGCATGGACACACTAACCACACCCTGCAAACATGGAGGATGAGACAGTCACTAYCCACAAGTGAACTACATTTGTGTTTGCTGGTAAGGAGTTGCAAGCAGTCAGTTCTGCAGAGTGAGATGGTAAAACTCGCACGAAGAAACAGAAAGCAAACAAGCTTCTCTGAACACCAAGTGTTTTAGGGGAGCTCCATGCAGACATTTCTAAGTACCCTGGTGGGCATGTATGCCAAATATTTAGAGATATTCACATTATTTGGTTTTCATACATGCTTTTCCCCTTTTCCTCCCCACTCCCATGACCACTGCTCACTGTACATGGACAAAATTGCTGACAGTCTGATACTGGCTCATCACTAGCTCATGTGCCTGCCCCATCAGACATTTTGCCCCAGCCCAAGTGAGTTATTTCCTATCTCTTTAAACTATGTGGGAACTGAACCCACATTGATGACATGTCAATAAAAGGTTGCAGATATCAGCTTCTTCAGTATACCAGGATGAAGTTTTCTCCTTCTTCCCTGTTGAAACTACTCTTACATTATCTGGATTATTAAATACTAACTGCATGAAACTGTATGAAGTGGAATTCAGTGGGGGCAGTGAAAGATTTATTCCACAGTATGCAGATATGAGACAGTAGAGACCTGTGTTCAAATACAGAGAAACTACTATATTGACTAATATTATGATATGGCAAGTAATACTTTCTGCAGGTTAGAGTATTCTGTCAACCTTTTTTTTTGGTTCAAGTGTATAACTGTAAAGTAACCTGTCTCAGTGCACTACAGTTTCAAATGTTATTTAGTGTGGACATGTTAAGATAATCATATAATTAATGGATAATATGGATAATAATAATTAATGGATAATAATGATACAATTAACAGATAATAATTAATGGATAATATAAGAGCATATTTCTGAGAATATGTATCTCTGAGCCTGAGAATACAAATATCTGAGCCTTTTAGGAAGGCTCAGGTGCTTCTCGCATATTAACTTAATCAGAGACTGCTGTAACCACCTCTTGCTTTTGCTAACATTTTTTAAAACTCTATTCCTGCTTAGGAAAGTTCTAGAAAATGCTTGCTGTTGTTGTATCAGTCAGTTAAGCATTAAGAAAATGTTGCACATAGTGTTAAAAATCACTTTACAAAGAAATTGGTACTAATTCAGAAAATGTGGCATTTTCCAGCAGTCAATATGAATGGAGATTTCTTTAAACACAATCAGCAGAATCACCAAAGAACTACTGCATGGTAATTTCTAGACATTTCCATAGGAATTATTTATGATAACTCTTCTTTAGTTATACTGCACCATAGGACACTGTGTATTCACATCGTTTTTCTTGCATAACAGTGCCACATTCATGACTGAACTGCTGTTTTTCAACATGTGTAAAGGCTTACCTATTTTGAAGAATAATATTGTAAAGAAAAATATGTAAATTAAGACAGACCTAATCACTCAGAATAGATAAGGATGACATTTACAACATTATGTATACTGTCACCATACATTCTACTTCATAATGGAATAAATCGCAACCAGCTGATCTGACATGAAATGAAATGATTACTGCTTGTGCTACATGCTAAACTGTGTTACCTTCACTTTCTTCTTTCAGCTGGTAAATGGAGTCAGAAGCCTTGTGAAGTAATAACAAATTAAAGTTTGAACATTTTAATGATATTAATCTTATTCCTGATCTCTACTACAACATGCATCCCTGATTGCTACCTGCTACAGGGCACCTGTAAACCTTGTCTTTGAGAATGAAGAAATGAAAGAATAAGAGCAGCTTTACTTTATAAGTTTCACATTTTTTCAAAAGAAAATTTATGATCGTCAAGCACAGAATACAACATTTGCAACATATAATCTTTGCCACAAGCAGAATGCACTCCAAGCACTTTTTATGGTAACAGGTTCTAGGGTGGCACTTGTTTCTAACAAGCTATTTCAGAATTTCAGCAATAAATATTTTTTCTTCCCAGCCTATCTTAAAAGTATATGGCATGAAATGCCTTATGACTTGTTTTAGTTTCTTATGAATAGCCTTAGTCAGCCTAAAACTTCTATCAACTGACATGAAGAAGGGAGTCAAAACTCTATGGTATGCTGCTGATTTGGATGACATACTCCTTTTTGGATTTTATCTAGCAAAACTATTTAGAAAACTTGTGTTGAAATACTCAAGTTATCTCACTACTTTCTAGTTATTTACTCTTTGCTCTTGCTAATACATTAATTCCTTTAAGCAATTCTGACATCATATTAATCATGTTCATTACAGCATATAAACTTAGTGGTTATCAAAGCCAAATACTACCTTTTGCAGGCTGATTAAAATCTCCAAAAAATCTCAAAGAGAGAAAAGTGAAATACAGAACAATAAGAAAAGATAAGGACTTTTTATTTATATATACATACCAGAATTAACATCAGAATGTAATGGAATTCAGCAGCATCTAATTTATTATATGAATTCAGCCATGAAACTTAGATTTTTAAGGGATTTTAGTGGAACTAGGCACATGCCTCTCATTGAAATTCAAAAGAAATCGGCACTTATCTTGCTTAGAAAATCCTACTCCCAAAGCAATACTGCTTATCATAATATGGTAGTGAGGACTCTAACTGCTCTATACCTTTCAGTGTTCTGCTCTAGACCCTAGGGTACAGGGCACACTGTATTTCATTTCTGGTAAACACTGCCTGAAAACATGTAGAAATGGCCTTGGCAGTATCACCTTCAGAACAGTATACTCTCACTTGACTGAAAGACAAACCAATTTTGAAAAGCTACACAATGTCACAGCAGTCTGATTAATTGGTGGAAGAAAACATCTGAGTAACTAATGCACATAATCATTGGATATTAATCCTTTTATAGGACAGTCTTTGGGTGACCCAGACTGATACAGTGTACTCAAATGGACTCCCTCAAATGCAGCTTTACTAGATTAAATAGGCAAACTTCTTCAGGTCTCCTCTCATAAAATGGACTCTTCAGTCTTGGATGCCTTAACAGTCCTTCTTAATGATAGCAAAACTGGAATTGTATCAGCGAAATAATGGAACTCTGCTAGAAATGTATCACTCAGAACATCCTAGGGCTGTATTTTCCTTTTCCACAACTGCATGATATAAGCTTTTCAGTCTGTGAGGATCTTCTCAGTTACTTCCACCTGACGAATTTTCAGCAGGTAGCTAGAGTCTGCTACAAGTCTCCACAACCTCTCATCACGGTTTTCAGCCTACCTATATAGGTCAAATTTGCAAGGTCATTTAGTATTTTATATACAATATTCCAATCTTCCACTTTATTGACAGTGCTCCCATTTATGTGTCATAACTGGAGTTTAACTGGAATTTTCCTTCATTATGTACCAAGATTGTTAATAAGTGTTAAACAAAACCGATACTGTGATTGTTCCCTGAGGAACTACACTGGTAAACTTCCTCCGACTTGATATTTTCCCTTCTAATGATAATCATTGCTGTTTCCATATTTGTTTACCCACCACACAACTTTTCTACTAACCACATCTCCAGCTTCATCATTTTGTTTACAGCATCGTATCAAATCATTTGATAAAGACCTGACAAATGAGCTGTGCCATAACTCCTTTCTCTGTTGGGTTGGTCTGACATAATCCGTTTTGATAATTTTTCAACATTCTTTCAAAAATTTGCTAGATTCTCACATATTGCAAAGGTTAGACTAATAGGTCCATAGATTAATGTTTTTATCCTTTTAAAATCTACGTACTATACTTCCCATTTTTTGTAATGTTGCAACACCCTGTCTTCACAGACTTTTAAAATATACTTGATTTCAAATATGCAGTTTCATAAGGCACCATTTTCAGAAGTCTTAAATGGAGATTATCTGGTTCTTCTGCTCTTCCTTTCATTCAAATGCATTGAGTTCTTTAAATTTTGTTTTCAGTAAGGCCATAGTACTTTCCATTCCCACATCCTTGTTCCCATGACCAGTCATGCCTTTACTCTGTATTCAGAACTCCCTCCTTATTGAAAATGAAGGAAAAGTACTCACTTATTACCCTTAATCCCTCTCCCATTCTCATTGGAAAGCAGTCCCTTTTCAGTTTGTTGTTATTGTTCTGTCCTTATGTATATATTTAGAGAATCTTTTGCTATGTAGCATTTTTGCAAGGTCTAGTTCAGTTCAAATTTTGGAAATTCTCAATTCATTCTTTTATATTTCTTAGCCTCTGAGTTTCATTTAATGAACTGTCCATTCTTCCATTTCCTGAATATTCATGGCTACTCTGAAGTCTCCCAATAATGAAATTCAAAATGGTGTTTCTCTCATAATCAAATATGACCCAAGGGGGTTCCTATCATAACTTCTTCATTCCTTCTTAAAAAAAGAATCCATGGCTATTTTATTTTATTTACATCATCTGTTCTTATTTTTCTATCCTCTATTACATCCTCAATGCACAATGCTATCCTTCAGCTTTACCTGTATTTTTATCTTTCCAAAATACTGAATATCCCCAAAACATATGTGTCTATTCTGCCACATTCCTGTTATTGGTAGAGTACTGTTGCACCAGGGGATGGGGGTGGGGTATTAACTCTGGGTTTATTGCAAACAAGTCTATTGAAGATGGCGATACAGTGTAGTCATAGCAAGCAAATCTTACTGCACATTTGCTATTGCTTGAGTCTCGGTTTCTTACCTCTCCAACGGTTTCTTGTCAGAGGTTCTCTTAACTCCTGGAGAGTAACCTCAAGAGGTGTCCCAACTCAAGGGGAGATTGACTGCCCTGCAGCCCAGTGCAGTGCAGGAGAGCTCAATGGGCTCTAGGCTGCAGCGCTATTTATGGGCATGGAGTTTGACTCATGGTCATACAATATTCGGTGTGGAGATACACCTTTTTTGCCGACCTCATGCCCTGATGGGGAAAATATACCCTTTTTGCTGATCTCACACCCTCTTCTGGCCTCACCAGTTGCAACCAGTATAGCCTAGTTCCTCCTGGTCAGCACTGGGTGCTGTCAGTTATTTGTGGTCAGCTGGGGCCTGAGACTGGAGGAGCGGGGTGGGGGGCAGTTGTGCTCTGCCACAAGTACCCAATTCAAAAGTTGCACTAGCTCAAATCACTTGGTTTTGTAACATAGGCTCGGGGATTGGGATAAAAACATTTCAGTTGTTTCATACAAACTTTACCCAGTCTTCTAGATGAAAATGGCTGAGAAAGCACAGCATCAGCAATGATTCTCATCCATCTTAACACATTTTCTCTCCGTTGTCTATTCTTTTGTCCACTGACACGGCTTTAGCCCTTGTCTGATATTCAGTTTAGCTGGTGTTCTTCTCCTTAGATATTAAAAGTGGCTTCAGAATTACACATATTCTCTGAATCTTTTCCCTCAATTTCTATTTCTGCCCCCCAAAAAACTGAGGCAAGCACTTTGTATTAATTTTATAGAAGACTGTTTGTTTATTAGTATATTTAACTGTAGGCTAAGATAAGAATAATCATATTTTATGGTGCACAGTTATTTAATATCTTGCAAGGTTCTTGAAGAATTTTCTTCCCAAAATAATTATGGAATTTGTTTTTAATTAAGTGTTCTGGAATTTTTCTACATGCCACTGATATGTTGTATCAGAGTGTGTTAGTATAGAAGCCTGCAAGACTTGATAGACACAGAATGGCATTCAGTTGTCTATTTGATAGACACAGAATGGCATTCAGTTGTCTATATGCAGGCATCTTGGGATGTTGTAGGTACATGAAGGTAACCTGCTGTGGTTCCAGCCACTGCTCTGTAAGGTCATTAATCTCTTAGATATCCTGTGTCATTTCTCCCAGCCCTGATAAGATGCCTTGAGATATTATAAACAGTCTAAAATGACATTTGCTGCCTATGGTTAGGTACATGAATTGTTCCTGTAATCTACTTTACTATGAAAACCCATTTTTTTCAGGAAGTTAGAAAGAATTTTGATGCAGTTAACAGCCAAAGGAGTAAATAAAATAAGCAAGGTGAAATTCATTCTGTATATCTCACAAGCTTAGAACATTTAATAACTCACATCACATCTGTCTCTTTTTTACAACATTTCTCAATATTGTTTGCAATTTAGAAGACCACGTTTCTTGTGACTAATATAATAACTTGCTTCCTGTGCTCTATCCTTCCACTAACGTGAAGAATTTTCAATATTATTGTACAGGCCCAGTTCTCCAGTGCTTTGCATATATATATCAAGAAAGGGAAAAGTACGTAGAAAAACCTTAGGAAAACATAATATTCATTCTCATGGAAAAGAAGAATGAATTTCGGAGAAACATCCTCACACAGAGCAAGGGTGACTAAGCTTCAAGTCTGGTGCAGAGAATCTCTCAGACCCCCAGTACAGAGGCAGGAATGAATTCCATTCTCTTACACAATCCTTAGAAGTACCACTGTTTGTATGATACCTCCTACTTTATCATGCAGCATGTTCTGTGGTGTCAGATATTTTTAGATGTCCTTAATCCTCCTGTCTTTATTTTTCCAACCCAAACTGATAATTGTTTCCTGGAACATGAACTGACTTTATTTCAAACATTATTTTAATCACCTTAAAACTAAGGTAACATATTTGTAGCTATTTTAATGCCAATATCTAGAAGCCACAGATATTTTTAACCATTTTTATAGACTCTTTTAACCTTATCTAATAACTTCCAATTCTCCCTTTTTCTTCTGACCAGTCAAGTCTAGTTTAGCATCTTCTTCATTGTTTTTTCCTGAACTAGACTCTTAAAGAAAAATGTAGTCTTTTCTCTTGAGCACACTATATCTTCTACAGCTTTATTACTGCTCAATCCAGAAATTGCTTTTCTATAGGCCTTCCTCATAAATTCCTAGGGGTACCTTTCTCAAAGGCAAACATGGCAGATAAGGAATCATCAAGCAAAATTATTGACTGCTAGGTCCCATATGGCAGGGGTGCCTTTGAAAATTTCCAGTTACTTACACTTGCATGAGAGCTGCGGTTAAGCTAAGCAATCATGGGATAAGAGGGAAAGTTCTTGCATGGAAAAACCACCAGTTTAGAGTTATAAGACTCAACTGTCGGTTCTCACAATGGAAGAAGTTCACTAGTAAAGTCCTGAAGAACTCTGTGATAAGACCTATCCTGTCCCATATGTAATGGTGGATAAGGAGGTAGTTAGCAGTAACGTGAGAAAGTCGGCTGATATTACAAAGCTATTCAGGGTAGCGTGGAGTATGAGGGACTGGGCAATAAAATGACAGATAAAATTTAGCATTGGTAAATGTAAAGTGGTGTATGTGGAGAAAAGTAATCCTGATTCACAGTCACCACTAGCGTATTATCACCACTCAGAAATGAACTCTTGAGGATGTGATATATATTTTGCCAGAACTATGAGCTCAATATGCAGTCAAAAAAAGTAAATCAAATGTAAGGAATTCTCAGGAGAGGAACAGAGAACAAAATCAAGAACATCATTGCACCACTGTACAAACCTACAGTTCACCCATACTTTGAAATCTATGTGCAGTCCTGGCTCACTCTAACAAATAATATATTAGAACTAGGAAAGTTTGAAAGAAGAGCAACAAGGATGATAAAAGTTATAGCACACCTTCTGTTCAAGGAATGTCCAACAGGGCTAGGGCTCTTCAGTCTGGAAAAGAGGTGATTTAGAGTGGATATACTACTTCAGAAGAATATGCTTCAGAAGAATAAGAACTAACTGGTCCCTTCCAGTACAAAAAACTTGCATGCCACCAAATTAAACCAGTAGGATCCAGATTCAAAACCAACAGAAGAGGCGGTTCTTTGCACAAAAAATAATAAATCTTCTCACCGAAGAATATTATGGAGACAAAAAAGTTACACAGTTTCAAGAGGAAACTAGACAGCATTTGGAAGAGTGGCTCTTTGAAACTTAAAATACAAGTAAGCCACATCAGGATCAGAAAATTCATGGAAGAAAATACCTGGGAAAATACTTGGGAAAAATATCATCATATGCTTGTCCTGTTCTTAATCTCCCATTTCTGCCACTGCAGACCACTGGTTTTTTTTTTGTTGTTTTTTTTTTTAAGCAAAATTTACCATCAGCAAGATGGGTAAGGTTACAGAGTCAGTATGTTCCAAAGACATCTACATAAAACAAACTTGGTCATTTCACACTCATGAAATAAAAATCTCTGGACCAGCTGCTTCTTCCTGTATTTACTCTTCTTCTCCTCAAAGCAGAATGCAGAAAGTCTTTTGCAAGAGCATGTTTGTGTGGAGGCAGCTGCAGCCTATTTAGAGATGAGATATTTGGCTAGACGGACTCTTGATCTGAACCAGTATGGCCATTCTTATGCTCAGAGGGTAGAAGATGGTGCAGACTGAGAAAAGCACTAATTTGTTTGGCAGAGGAGCATAACTATAGGGATTGTTGCCCCACACACACTTGAAGTAATGGCCATGAAAATGCACGTGGCTATATCCAGACCCAAGCTGGATACAAAGACAGAATAACAGACATTAATTGCTAATGGCTATGTGTCCTTATTGATAGCTGAGTGAAAAAGAAGCAGACAAAATCAGTTCTTCAGAAACTATTGTTTTCCTGAGCAGGGGGAAGGGTGAGAGCTACTAACAGGCAGTGTTGTTTCAGATGGTGAAATTTCTAGTTCCAAGTCCTGCACTTAAGCCTCGAGGCCACAATGACAATATAAAGAATCTGGTCCCTTTTGCCTTAATTCTCCCATTTGTTTAAGTAGGTAGTATGTTGTCTGCGATGAAAATTTCTGTAAGAAACAGGCTATAGAACTTTGAAAATCTTGCATTTTTCATGTTGTTCTGAACTATGTATGGTTACAAAATGATATTTCTGTTATGAAAAAAATGCTAACACACTGAAAGTAAAATGTCAGTTTTAACATAATGACTCATCTTTGGCTTGTAGGTATTTGTTGTAAAATCCTACTAAAAGTACTATAAACAGTCCCTGACATTATTATCTTAAAATTATATTTAATGAGAAACTTTTTAAAATTGACAGAACACCCAAATACTTCATCCTGTGCTTCCATCACATAATAACAAAGTTTTAATTTACTCCTTTCTCCAGGCTCAAGAGCGGTGCACCCCTATGAGTAGGAAGTCAAGCAAAGGAGGCAGGAGACCTGCATGGATGAGCAAGGAGCTCCTGGCAAAACTCAACCGGAAGAAGGAAGTATACAGAAAGTGGAAAGGGGGACAGGCCACTTGGGAGGAATAT
>NW_020450815.1:585295-611435 GCF_003343035.1 Apteryx rowi
TCCAGAGGTCCCTTCCAACCTCAGCGATTCTGTGATTCTGTGATTCCTTTTTCTTACAAAATCTGCATGATTTGAACAACTCTGATTATTATCAAAAAACACAAAAAAGAACATGGATGAAATGCATTAACCCTTCAGTATATGAATGAACAGAATGTAATTTGCACACATATGTGTACAGGTCCGGTAGACTATTTTTCTGTCTGAGCCACTCTAGCCAGGAAAAAAAAAATCCAGCAAAAAAAAAAGACTGAATAAAACCATATTCTCTTCTTGTGAATCTTGGATTTTCTATCAGCAACTCTCAACATCCATTTAAAATCCTGTTTTGACTGCATTTTGTTACAAGGACTTGTTAGCTCTTTTATATGCAGTGAAGGGAGGGAGCTGTTTGTTTTTAATAGGAATGCAACAAATGTGATGTCAAAAAGATTTGGAGAAAGCTAGATTTCCGTTTTGCCTAGTAAATGTCCAGTAAGACTGCATTCTGGGATCTAGGATCTGATTAGAAAATGTTAATCTTGTAAGAATAACTTCTATTTTACTAGAGTTATATTTCAAATTTCTACAATGATAGGCATACTTTGATTTTCTAGCTAGGTATAAACAAAATCAATTTTTAAAAGATTAAGTCTGTGAAGATTTCTCAGTCTCCATATCCCCTAGTACAAGGAACAATGAAACCCTGAACCATGAAAAAAAAAAAAAAAAGTGATGAACCCTTTTGCTCTTTAAAAACAGTTCAGATGGGCTATTATTCTCATTACCAAGTATTGAAGACAGTCAGGAGTGGGCCAGTAGAGAGGAATATTTGGTGCTGACATCCACACTATACATTTTTCAAGGTGTTTTTATTTCAGTCTAGCTAAGTCTGTTACCATCTATTTGCATTTGCACCTTCCAGTTGAGTTCCATCCCAAAACAGTGCTACATGCTACAAACCTAAGCACTGTAAAATGAGCATAATCAGTAGGCTCCATTCAAAAAATGTATTCCCATTATGAACAAAAGCACAATGTAGATGAATTCTTAGAGTACGTTGCTGTATTTGGTCCTCACAGCAGACCTTTTCAGTGTTCTTTTCTCCTTTTCATTTACATAATCCCCATCGCGTCATTTTACAGCATGAAGGGATACCAGAAAATGTCTAAAGAGATCTGTTGTGAGGTTTACAGAAGAGTATTCCTCCACGAAATTACATAATGTGCACTTCCACTCAAGGGACCCTCTACTTCCACGCAATATAAACCACACAATAATCTCTTGATAACTATTCTTTCTGCAGTACAATTCAATTTCTTATTCCTTTAATAAAAAATATTTTCTCAACCCAAAGGTCACCCCATGTTTGCCTGGAATATGCATTTATAGCCATTCCTTTATAGAACATTTTCCTCCTATTCTTGGCAAAGTTCATGTGGTTAGAATAAAATTGGAATGAAATATATATGCATTGAAGGTGACTGGTTATTATACCCAGCAAATATATTCTCTTCATTTCACTTGCTTTAAGTTAATACTTTCAGAGTTTTATATGAGATTAGGATTAAACCAAAAGTCTGGAAAAATCTTTGACAAATCTGCACCAAATAGCCATGGGATAGCATATGCCACGGACCATTCCCAATAGCCCCTGTGGTAAAAACTCTGCTGCATTTGGCTTCCTCTCCACTACATAACCATCGAGAGGCCTTCATGACACACCCTAATCATAAAACACATACTTTTTGTTCCATTCTGCGGAAGCAGCACTCTGAAACAATATGAGGGCTATGTTGCCCTCTAGGAGTAGAAAACAGCCTCCCTCTATCCTATTTAGCAATACAGACACGACCAAAAAAACCACCTGGCTCCTCCAGTCCAGCTCTCCATAGTCATAGGCATCCACAAAAGCGGTGCCCAGTCCAGAAGAGTCCACAGAACATCTACTCCTTAAACCACGAGCCATAAAACACTACTCAATACAAACATAAGAGCTATAGATCATCAAAGCAAAAACTATAATGTTCCACAGGAAGGGAGCAGGGAAGATTGAGACAACATTCTTCCAATTTACTTATGTATATATCACATTACAGACCCAGATAATCCTAGGAAATTAGTACATTCCATACTACAGAGAAACTAAAAACTTAACTGCTTATCTTTGCTGATCTACCCATTGCACTCATTATGAGAGACTGATATACTTATCTTTACTGGTGAAAAATGGACTGAGTAAGAAAAAATCTATGTAAACTACTCCATGATAACTTTGGACCATTCTCAACTTTATTCAACTTGAAAAGCCTATATTGTTCCCTGTAGTGTCACAGATTTTGGTTTTTCATTCCATTTTTTCACTATGAAAGAAAAATGCAGCTTTACTCTTTTTTAATCAACTTGGCACTTGTCTGTTTCACATATTTTTAGTTTCAGCTTTCACCTAAACCTTCCTCCCCTGTAAACACTTTGATTTCCTTCTCCCCATCCCCCAATTCATGTGAGCGTTTACTCATATTTTCTCTTGATGTTATCTTTGCACCAGTCATGCAGGGCCTTATCCTCCTGTCATCTAGACTGGTACAAACTAAGAGGTGCAAACCAAGGCCACCACACCTAGTCCACACTCTAACCGGTATACAGACCACAGGCAGAACCTGTGGTATAATTAGAGAAACACATGAGAAGTAGCTTTCTTCCACTGCAGAGACCTCTTCAAACTCTGCAGAGTTGCAAACTCCTTAGAGAGGCGCTATATGGGTGAAAGCAAACAGTCCTTTGCTTAGAATGGTATTTACAATAAACCAGATTAGGTTTTATTATATATGCAAATATTATATCTATGTAAATATATATAGATATTTATTATACCAGTTTAAAGTATAAAATGACTTTCAGTTTTCAATATGTTCTCCCTTCTTCATCTCCCAAGAAATAAATACATACTTTTCCATTTTAAACCAAATGAACAGAAATGCTGCTATTCACTGAAAAATTTGGTGTGTAATCATTTTCTAACACTTACAGTCTATGTATATTCCCTATGTTCATATTTATATCAGTCTATTTTAAGAACGTGTTTTTTTCTGAGCCAAATTCTGCTTCCATGAAAGTAAATGACAGTTGTCTAATGGTTCAGAAAACAACAGGTTCCAGCTCTTTTTATACTAAATGATGTTTGTTTCATCAAAAATGGCCAAGTTGATGTTCTAAGAAGCCTATCTTTAAAAATATTACAACTTAGGAGAAAGAAATAATTGTATACTTTGAGAATAGTAAAGCCTTCAGGACTTACTCACTAACATGGCTAAGACTATATCAGCAAAGGCAGAGGGAGCGGTGGCTCAAGCCCTGTTCAATTCCATATAATATCTCCCTTTTTCAATAGACCAGTGCTGGTCTGTTCCATTTACTGGATTATTACTTAAAAATACTTTATTCAAGGGATTTATCTCCAATTAAAATCAAGGAATATTTTTATAGAAGGTGGCATATTTAGTAGTTCATCATGTCATAACTTACATTTCAATTTCCTCTGTTCTCCAGCCTTATACTTACAGTTTGGATACTCAGTTCCACTTCCAAAGAAATATTGTTAGGAGTAAGAGATGTTTTATTAATCCTACTGTATGTGGAGTATTATCTTTGTCTCAAACTTTTCTTGATGTTGCTCAAATTCTTAAGCATTGAATGCTTATGGGTTATTTGGACATTACATTTTCTAAGATCCAAATTTTACTACTACTAGAGTAAGTTGAACTTTATTCTGTGAGTCATCCTATTCAAGCCAGTTATTTCATAAGCAAAAAGAAGGAATCACTAGGGGACCTACTAGTAAAAAGTGTCAGATTGGTTGTTTTGGAGCTAATGGAAGTTTAGACAGGAAAAAAATCTGAACCCAATTTTGAAAGTTATTTTAAAGGAGGTTCTATCTGGATTATTTGACTCCAGCTGCTTTTCAAATTTGACTATAGAGGTTTTTAACTTGCATCCTAGAAAATGCAAATGAAAACACTGAGTGTTAATTTCATAGTAATCTGATAATTTCATAGTAATCTCCCCTTTAATAGATCAATTAAAAGATTAACAATAAAATACTATTCTATTTCCAAAAGCTAAAACAGAATTGAAGAATAGTGTAGTTACATGATCAGCCATATATTATATATGCATGGAAGTTAAAAATTAGCTCTAATTGTCATTGATGAGAAAGAGGGCAACTTCATAGTATGATTTTTATGGTATTACTCACAACTTTTCATAATTAATTGCATGTGGTAAAAATTTTAACTGCTTTTCCTCTACAAACACATTTTCTTGTGCTTGATTGCAACATCTGACAGTCAACAGTTGGCTGATACCATTCTGAGTTATGTGCTGAGCAAAGCATTAACATCAGATATATAAATGGCAGCTGCTGAGTAGCTTCAGTTCGTTCTTAAAAACTCTTCTGGAAGAACAACTTGAGGACAATCATGACATCATATAATATTACTTAAAAACATTCTCTTGGCCCCTTCGTTACTTTTCCTGTTAACCTGAGCATGCTATCACATCTGTACAAAAGAAACATTTAAATCGGTTTAAGTCTCACTGGTTTTAAGAAGCCACTGTATGCTATCAAAAATGTACTGTTCTTTTAAATGACTTTTATGTCTTATTTTTTAATTTGTAATTTGTGGAGAAGCTAAAGCTGAAATCAAGCATTTAAGCAGTATATGCAATAGTTAAAGATGAATGCAATAGTTCTAATGAAGTCAATTAAACTGTCATTTTTATCAATAGAGGAGCTGGCTGAAAATCTTCTGTTAATCTTCTCTAATACCTTTTGGCTGAAATATACGTTATCACAGTTGCACTATGCTTCTTCCTTACAACAACTGATTTTTTTAAGAAATCAGCTTGCCTGTCAAAGGTTATTTCTCATTTGCTCTTAAGACACAAGCATTCTGAAATCAATCTCAAGAATCACAGAATCACAGAATCACAGAATCACTGAGGTTGGAAGGGACCTCTGGAGATCATCTAGTCCAACCCCCCTGCTCAAGCAGGGTCACCTAGAGCACATTGCACAGGATTGCATCCAGGCGGCTTTTGAATATCTCCAGAGAAGGAGACTTCACCACCTCTCGGGGCAACCTGTTCCAGTGCCCTGTCACCCTCACAGTGAAAAAGTTTTTCCTCATGTTAAGATGGAAGCGTCTGTGTTTCAGTTTGTGCCCATTGCTTCGCGTCCTGTCGCTCGGCACCACTGAAAAGAGTCTGGYCCCATCCTCTCGACACCCTCCCTTCAGATACTTGTACACRTTGMTAAGATCTCCTCTCAGCCTTCTCTTCTCCAAGCTAAACAGGCCAAGCTCTCTCAGCCTTTCCTCATAAGAGAGATGCTCCAGTCCCCTAATCATCTTTGTAGCCCTTCGCTGGACTTGCTCCAGTAGTGCCACATCCCTCTTGTACTGGGGAGCCCAGAACTGGACGCAGTACTCCAGATGTGGCCTCACCAGGGCTGAGTAGAGGGGGAGAATCACCTCCCTCGACCTGCTGGCAACACTCTTTCTGATGCAGCCCAGCATACCATTGGCCTTCTTGGCCACAAGGGCACATTGCTGCCTCATACTTAACTTGGTGTCCACCAGCACTCCCAGGTCCTTCTCAGAAGATAGAAGATAGACCTTAGCTAAATATTCATATTTCTGATTTAATTTAATAGTCCAGCCTTTGCCCAGGGAATGCTCCTTTGAAAGTTCTGCCTGTGTGAAGTATTGCCATTTCTATTTATTCTCTGAATCTTGTTCTGATCAACAGAGTTCTGCTGGGTTAGGGATACATTAACATGACTTGAAACAATCTAAATAGAACTGTCCTTGAAAGACAACTTTCATGTTTATGAAGTTTCTGTTCTAAATAAAATAGAATGGTAAATCAAATAAAAATATCAGGAAGGACAGGTAAAAGATGGGAGAGCTGAAACAAGAACAACAAAATGGTTAGGTAAATAAAGGATACCATGTGAGGATTGCGGACCTCTAGTGCTACAGCTACGTCATTTATTTTCCTTAAGATCAACAGATAACTATGTGTCTTCCTGCAGCCACGCTGTTTTATATAATTGATACTCACAGTGATACTTCTCTATTTATTCACCTAGGATTTACAGTTTTTCTAATTTTGTCATTACTGACTTGTGGAGCTACAACTGCACTGTGAGTTTTGCTTCAGTACTTGCTAGGCATGCAAAACACAACAATGGAAAGGTAAAAATTCCTAAAATAAGGAAAAGGGAGATGTTATAAACACATTCTCCAGGAAAACATTTATGCTACCTCAAGTATTTGAGCAAGCTACAGTGTAAAAATTACAGTAAGAGAAATTTACCATAACTGCTGGTAATAGTCATACTTACTATCRTTCTAAAATATCTAAAGCAACAGAGTGGTTCAAATTGGCTAATTTTTCTTCCCTTTCACAGTCGTATAAACAGAGAGCAAYTCCAGTGGATTAGACGGAGCTATCCACAGTAGTATAAAACCTATTATAATGGTGTGACTGACCAAGAAACCTCTACGATGGGAGAAGGCTCAGAGGTGATGGGCAAGGGCGAGGTGCCCCTGAAGCTCAGGGATAAATGTAGGGAGTGACTGACCATGGCTGTTGCACAGAAAACTGACTTTATCTCAACACAGAGGGGACCCAAGGGTGGCCTTTGTTTTAGATAAACAGCTGTTTCAGTTGAGTGGTCAACTAGTGGTATAAATGTTTCTCCTCGAGTTCACGAAAAGAGTGCGAATGTCTCTCTGAGTTGGCAAAACCAGCATGATGAGGGGGCTAGACCCAACATAGAGTATAACACCTGAAGAACCAACAAAACAATTTTGAAGAGAGCAATGGGCTTGAGCTGGCTTCAACCCACGTATTCCTTCCTGGCGATTGGGGATGCCCAGTATTGTGATGGTGAGCATATTATAAAGACTGAAAATGGGGATCACATTTGTATGGAGATTGAATTGTATGTTCCAATTGCTATATTTTGCTAAGTGTAACTTACACCTGTGTTGTGATTTTGGTGTATCGCTGTATCACTCTGCTAAATCAAAAATCCTGTGCAACATCAAATACCTTCAAATAAGTAAATTTGCTATTAAACATTACACCCTCCATGCGTGGAATATCTAAAAGAACCTGGTCAGAGAATATTGGACTCTGACATTAACTGGCATCATGGACAGGATACTCCTGAGGGTGAATGGTATCTATTATACTGATAACATTTTGGCAATACCAGGATTTCTGATTTAAGGTTATAGTCATGAATAAGAGCTTAATAGAGGTGACTTGCGCTTATTGGGAAGGGTAGTGATAAGACCGGCTGCAGATGTGACTTCTACCATTAAAGAGAGTACAAATCACTATGAATACTAACAAAAATGGGAAAAAGTTAGCCAATCCATTTGAAAAAGAGGAATGGAAAAATCCTATCATCTGGGATTTTTCATGGATAGAACAACATTGCACTGATCCCAGTGATATTTGGGATGAATTTGAAAAATGGAAAAGTTCTAAAAGGTTGAAGAAAGGAAAGGGAACAGCAGGCCTATGCTGGCTGTTGCTTGAGAGCAGTAGTGGAGAAGCTAGAAGAGGAGACAGGTAAGAATAACATGGTAGAGAGAGAGAAAGAAACAGTTATAAAAGATAAGATGATGTATAAAACGAGATACACACAGCTAGAAAATCAGAATAGGTTCTTAGAATCAAAATTGCAACCCCCATATAGCTGATGCCCACATATGTAGGGATCACTCAATTGCAATCTACTCAAATAGACCCTGTTAAAGTAATGGCTGCTATGTATACCGAGGATGATGAATGGGTGGGAGATAATCTGGCTTGACCCTGATTCTCCCAATCCTGGGGGAAAGGAGCAAATCAAGTTACCCTCACCATGGCTGTGGTTTAGTATTAGGAGCAGGGATTCTCTTACAAACCCTTACACTGCAGCAAGCAGATGCTGGAGAAAGTAAATGGTTGTGGGAGAGCGCTCAGGAGTTACAAACTGCCATGCTAAAACCTGCTATCTCAGACATGCTGGGTAGACCAGAGCCTGTAGGTCAGAACAGGCAACCCCCAAATATTGACCCTTGGCAATCCTATGCCACTTAGGGGGGTATGTGTCCTGTAGTTAAAGGAGCAACTGCAGCACTTAGACCACTTGTTCTTTCTACAATGACAGGAATAAATGCAGATACTCAGTGGCAGACAGTTCTGCAAGCAGATGCTGTCTGCTGTACCCTTACACGAAATGTCAGGCTCTAAGGTAAAGACTAGGATCATACAGACGGTTAAACCCAGCAAAACTGCTCACCCTCGACTCCAGTCAAGAAATACTAAAGGCAAAAATTCTCCAGACGGTGAGTCTGAGGAATGTAGTCGTGTTTGGCAAAAATGCTTAGATAAAGGGTTAAAGAGGCAGCAACTGCATGGTCATCCAACTGCAGTGCTAAAACAATTAGCATGAGAAACTCAAGCACAGCTATCAGGACCTACACCAGCTCCCCGCATATATCTGCAGTTAGAGGACATCACTCAACACTTTGAACAAAGCAATGCAAATGAATAGGGGAGCCGGCTTGGTTCTGCTGTCCTGGCTGCAGCTGCCGAGGCAGTTACACGGAACCAGAATCCAGAAATGTTGGCCACTGTAAATGAGAAGTATACCACAACATTTTTGAGTGATACAGGAGCACAAGTTTCAATCAATAATAGATCAGCGTACCTATGAAGGTAAAGCTTCTTTAAAGAAAAATCAGTTTCAGTAGTAGGCATTAATGGTGCAATAACACTTAGTCAGTTGTATGGGCTAAATTAACAGTGTCCAATGGATGTACTTATTGTTATTGGGCACAATGAATATTCTGGGAAGGATATTCTGAAGGGACTGTCTTGGATAGATAGCTGGGGTAAACGGGAAATTGGTAGTCCTCCAGTTACAGGAAAAACTAATCTCTATATGATTAAGCCTATGAATCTCCTACAAATAGCCCCACTCCTGCTTAGCAGCAAACCAGTTAACATTCCTCAGTATAAGCTACTTGCTCCTGCCATAAAACCTGTGACAGAATTAGTCAAACAATTAGAGCAACAGGGTATTATAGAAAAAAAAAATCACCATATAACAGCCCAAAATGGCCTGTTAAAAAGCCGGACTATTGACTACAGGGTTTTAAATAAAGCAACTGGCCCTTTAACAGCCTCTGTTCCTGGCATGGTAGATATAGTTAACACAATAAAGGAATGTGTTTTTCCATGGATGTGAGCATTAAATATAAAAGATATGTTCTTTATGATCCCACTACAAGAACAAAACAAGCCAAAGCTTGCTTTTATTGGGGTGCAATACAACACACCTTTAATCACCTAYCCCAAGGCTTTAAACATAGTCCCACCATTGCCCATGCTATGTCAGCTAAAGAACTAGAATCAATTATCCTCCCACCTGAAGTAATAATTTTACAATATATAGATGATATTCTAATCGGAGGACCAGATGAGGTTTGCCAAAGTATGAAAGCTATTTTCCAGCATTTACAGGAATTAAATATTAGCATTCCCAACTCAAAACGGCAAGGCCCAAGCCAAGAGGTTATATATTTAGGTACCCAATGGATAGAAGGATGGAAAACTGTGCCAGAATCTATATTAGCAGAGATACAAACTATTCCAGCACCTTCTGATAAAAAAGAATTGCGGGYTTTATTAGGAACTTCTGGATTTTGGAAGTCACACATTCCTGGATTCAGTATCCTAGTAAGACCTCTGTATGATTTGCTGAAGAAAAACGCAGTATGGAACTGTGAAGAGAAACATCACGAAGCATTAACTGCTTTAAAAGATGAACTTTTTACTTACCAGTTTATGGGACCGATCCATCCTACACGCCCATTTACACTACATATAGGCATAGGTGATAAGGGATATCAGTGGGGATTACGGCAACAAAATGTGCAAGGTAAAAAGGATTACCCTATTACCTTTGGCTCTAAATCCTGGCAAAGCTCTTAAGGGAACTACACTCTGTGCTATTAACAGCATATGAAGGGCTACTAACTACCAAGCCATTAACTCAAGAAAGGATAATCAACTTATGTGTGCCTAATTCCTATTTAAAAACAATTTTAACTGGTAGGCTGTTACCCCTCAGGGTACAGGGTAACAGCACATAGGGAAACAGTAGAGAGGCCAAGCCACAGCTGTATAAACTGTAGAGTCGAGAGAAGCCTTCACTGAGGAAATCAATGGCTTGGCCCAGCTAGCAGAGCTTTGGGCAGTGGAAATGATCCTGGAGCAATGAGCCACTTGTGTCTATAGGGACTCATATGCCGTACGGGCTGGAGCCACCCAATGAGTAGAGAATTGGGTGAAAAACAATTGGTAAGTAAATGGTAGAGGTATATGGGGGAAAACACACTGGGAAAAGATTTATGATACAGCTCAATCTAAAAACATATCTATAGGACATGTATCTGCCCACCAAAAACCTAAAAACCCCGAGGCAACGTGGACTCAGATGGCTAATCATTTGGCTAGAATAAATGTATTACAAAATTTGGAGGCAGAATGGCTAGGTACATGGTGACATGAATAGCTAGGACACACTGGGATTTATGATTTATTTCAACAGGCTGCAAGGAGAGRATGGCCTGTGACAAAAGCTCTGGCAAAGCAAAACAGACACATGCCATTTCTGCCAAACAATGGTACAGTGTGTGGCAAAAGGACATGTTTGCCAATCTTAGGAAAGGCAAACTGTTCTGGGAAACTTGGCAAGTCGATTATAATGGTCTCTTAAAGTGAACACCTGCAGGCTGGAAATACACCCTTACAGGAGTAGAAATGAATAGCAGTATAGGGAATATGCACCTCACCTGAGCTGCAACTAGTCTAGCAACTGTAGCTGGTTTAAATAGGTGGTTTGCTACTTTTCCCTTGCACCAAGAAATACAATCTGATAAGGGATCACATCTGAAGAACAAAGAAGTGCAAACTAGGTGTTCTTCAAATGGAGTACRATGGACTTTCCACCTCCCTTATCGACCTCAAAGTAATGGGATAGTAGAAAGGTAGAACGGACCACTACCACAACAGCTACACAAGAGTGAATCTATGAATACCTCTAAGTGGGGATCCTACTTGTGGGAAGTTGCAAGTTGGCTCAATAAGCAACCAGCTCCCATGGGAAGTCCCATATACAAGGGGTTCATGCTAGTAGCTGCATGAATTCCTGTTAAAACAGAAGTAAAACCCTATGGAAATCCCAGAGATGAGGTTGTGGCTGAGCACCCAACTCCAGGATTAATGTGGGTGACTGTTGTTTTGCAAAGGAAAAGGAGTACGGGATGCTGTAGACACTAAAGGGAGTAAGTTAACCATATTTGGATCATGTCCAAGACCTAGGYGTCTCCTCTTGCGGGAAAATGTGGTGTTACCTCATCACCATGGGAACACTGATAACTGGATTGCACACCTGAAACCTGTCCCTAGCAGGCTCCACCTTTTCACATTGTTCAGGGAACAACTTGGGTATTGAAGAGAAGCCACAACCCATCTTTATAACTACAGCTACAGGAGGAATACCAGCTGTAACAGCGCCACAGCAAGGACTGAGAGTAGGCACTAACGTTACACTAACCCCAAGTAATCTAAATTTAACTATTTGCAATAACCCTGGACGGGAAGCAGCACATGGTGTTGACAATAGAGTGAAACAGGCACCTACAGAGGCAGAAAATCATTTGCACTGCACTACTAATGACACTTATGAAATTGGTAAACATTGCACCTACTGGCTATCGAGCTGAGGATGGATAGTCGCATCTCTCCTATTCTCTCCTTTCCCTTTTACTACCACTTGCACAGTTCAAGGCCCAGCCTCTACCCTCCATGTTTTGGGTGGAGCACACCCCACATGTACTGCGGCACAACTGGCCATGACGCCCCTGTGAACAGGCACGTTTCCCCTTCCCGCCACCTGTCTGCCTTCGCCGTCCTGGGTCTGGGCACACGTAGCTGCGGCCGATGGCGTTGCGCCTCGGGGCCACGTCTCCCTCGGCCCTGCTGGCTCCCCCGCTCGTGGCACACCGCGGGGGAAGTGCTGCGCCGCACTCGGCAGAGAAGCGGCACCGCACGCACCGCACGCGCAGTGCCAGTCAGCTTGAGAGGAGGGTGGCAGTTACGGGACGAGGCTGACGGGTAAACCCATTGGTCGGGAGGCAGCGGCGGAGGGTGGTCTGTGGTCCCGCTGAGGAGAGCTCCGCGGGTCGGCGGCTGTCCGCAGGTCCGGCCCGGCCCTTCCCACCCCCCCTCCCCGGGAGAGGGCGGCCCACGCTTGAGGGGACAAGCATGACTGTGATACAGTAAAAGCTTAATTAGTCTCCCTTTTCCATATATGATCCTGATAATATGTATATTATACTAACTTAAGAGGGATCAACAATTAGTTGATTAAATGACTTTACAACGGTATATATATATGTATCCAGTTATATGTTCAGGTGCACATACATTACCTAGATATACACCCAGAGGGAGCCTGTTCAAGGGGTGAGTTCATGCTAGGATTTTTATGTAAGTATATATTATTACATGAATATATGTATATATTCATGATCTGTATCGTCAGAATAATTAACAGATAAGTGATGTATGGAGTGCCTTGTCTTCTTTTCCATCTTTCCTTACTGCTCTTTCCCTCACTTTCAGTACCGTTTCTTCCTACTTTGCACCATTTCTGTCATTCATCAGCTCATGTAGTAAACCAGTTCAACTTGCTAAAAAGCTATTGAGTAATTCTAGTTTAATTTTCTACCATTGCATGGCAACTTGTTTTAATTAACTTAGTGCCAGAGTAAACGCAAAATAAGCAACAGGAGGATGTGGCCAGAAGAAAGAAGCTGAATGAGGGAGGAGTAAGACTTGAATTTTCTTACTAGTAGTAATCTGTGAAAACAACTCAAATTGTCTTGTCTTTCTCCCTCAAGTAAGGCAGAAGGCCTGGAGGTATCAGGGTAGGAACCGCCATTGTTTCCAGCCCCTTTCTTATCTGTTCTCAGGTACTAATGAAGTGCCGACAGCTGGTACCCTTTCTGCTTGGGCTGGGCTGACCTTCCCAACCCCTTTCCTCTACTAGTAGACTGTAGGAATTAAAAGAAAAAAAAGGCACAGAAATATATTTGGTTCATCCCTCCTAGTGCTTATAGGTAAAGGAGAAGTTAACCAAATTGTTAAGTAATGGTAAACTCAAGCTAAAATGCAGCTTAGTGGCTTTTGGGCATCTAATGCGATAACCTAAATGTGAACCATCTAGACAATTCTGAAGAACTGTTACAAAGACAGGGAGACACTGGACAGGGTTTTGAGATACCTGAAGTTCTTCATTCCTGTGCAGCTGAGAGAGAGGGGCTTTTTTTTTTTGCCCTGCTTAATTGTTCAATACAGAATGAACATCTGTGCCAAAATCAGATCTGTGACTGAGATTTGACACTACCATGTCTGACAAGTGCAGTTTTTTCATTCATAGTATTTTTTTTCTAGCTCTTTTTGAGATTATTGATATTTTTAATTTGGATCCAAAGGGAAATAATGAATTCTGGCTTGTGTTCAGTATTACTCCAGATAAGAGCTAACTTAATTTAGATGTGCCATTGGTGTAGTTCAAATATTTTGTATTTAATTGGGTTTTGAACTTCAAGTAACATGAAATGCAAACAGAGTTTCACTGTGTTTTTTTTTTTCATTGCCTGTTGTTGAAAAAGAATGTTATGCTCACACCCCTCAGGTTGCTTAGGAATATCATTCCTAGATACTGAAACTAAGCTCATTAAGACTTATAAATCTCTACAAAAGAGGATGGTTTTTGTGTAATTTCAAATCAGGGGATGGGTTTAGAAAATGGTATTTACATACTTTTATGTTGGGAGCTCCCTGTTTAGAAATGTGTGCTTCCTTATTTGTGAGACTTATGTCCTCGAAGATCTTATCTTGGGTGCCTTATGCTCTATAGCAAGTACCTTTTCTTTGCAATTGTTCCTGTGGAAATAATGTCTTTATCTAAGAACATATATAGTATATATATAATATATGTAATAATGTTCAGCAGGATTGGGCCCACCACTACTGGAGAATACACAGACCATTTTCTCTCTCTACTTTTTTTTAAAAAATGTTAATTATCACAGGCTCAGAAGACAAATATGAAAAGGTCTTTTGTGGTCAAAACCCTCATATAATTAGAAATTGAGGTTTTTAGTGCAATTGTTCTGTGGGTTTTTTTGTAAATGTTCCGTAGCTTCTTTCCTGTAAAAGAAGAGATGCACACATCTGTGTAGCTGAAGTGTATTCTCCCTGTACTCAACATGACAGTGACTTAATTTATGTAATACACACCTGCTAGAAATATAGTTTATGTTTTCAGGCAAAAGTGAGCATTAGATATTATTGTGTCCTGGAGAATGGACGTGCAGGGTTCTGAGCAGATGCTACCCTGTTTTGAACTTGGTATAAAGTGTCTTTTGGAATATGTAATACTTCTAGCTTCCTGTTATAAGGGTTACCATATAGTTCTGCTGTTAAAAAAACAAAAAACAAACATCTTCATGCAGCAACAAAAAAATCCATCCTTTTCTTATTATTTTCATTTAGTACTAAAAATATTGTCCTAGTTCTTGACATACTGCAGAATACATTTGTCCTACATTTCATATTAGGCATATTAGATATTTAAAATTGGTAGAAAATATTCCCTGCTTTTCTTGTAAATACCTAGAAGATGCTACTGGGTTATGCAGCAAAAGCTTTCAGGTTCTAGCTTTGTAGTTTATTGAAGTGATGTACCAATGCTAACTTGGTTTCTGTATTCTGCATACAGGTTTTCAGTGTCTAACCTTTTCAGAAAAGCTCAACTGTATCTCATCATTATCAGAAGTATTTAGACTTCATAGCTTAGTTGCATGCCAAGATTTGGACCTGTGGTTGAATCCCATTTTAAAAAATGAGTCTGATTATTGTCTTTTTGTAGTGCTCATGTTTCCTAGGTTTAGACAAATTTAAACAATGCATGTTTCCTTTGTAACTGAATTTCTCTGTTTTTACTGGACGGGCAATTTTAAGGAAAGTGGATTTTGGGGTCGGGAGTTTGCTTAAAAATCTTACATGTAGAGATTGTAACCATGTATTTCATGCTTTTTGTATGTGAGATGATGTAACCTTTGTAATGCAACCATAGCATTGTTAGAGTCAGCTATTTAAGTAGGAGATAAAAATACTAACTCTTTTGCCATGTGTTTGTTTGGGGCCCTTCTGTCCTTTTTTTTAAGTTCAGAACAAAATACTTTTACCACCCATGACAGATTCATAGTAAAGACTAAATGAATGGTCAGTAGGGTTTCTGATCTCCTTCTTTGTCTTTAGCAAGACTGTTAACTGCAATTCTTTTGGACAGGCCCTGTCCATCTGTCTTGTCTAGGATGTGGGGAATGCATGTTTAGTTCTCTGCTGTGCTACATATTTCCATGTTACCTTAAGGCTCTGTCTCAAGACCATACAGGCTGCATCTATGCTAGTAAATTAAACAGTCCTACTATAACTTCAGTGGTCTTAATTACTGTAGTATGTGCCCATGCTTGCCTTAGGCATTGTAACAGACAGAAAATGGCTTTCAGAGCTGTAGTGTGATAAGTATGTTTTGTCAATAACACAAAATGACTTCAAGCCCCCAGCTTTACAGGGATGCTGTTCAAGCGACATCACCAACGTGATCTGAATTAAGGAGTACATCAGTCAGTGTTGTGGCTTGTTAGCATGCTGACTGTAGCAGGAGTGTAAATAACGGAAGCTGAAAAGAGGAAGCAAGAAACTCCCTTAACCTAATCATTTCAAATGTATGGTGCGTCAGTTTAAATAATATGAGATTGCTCAAAAAATCCATCAACAACAACAACAAATTGCAAAGACTTAGACATTTAGGGTTAAATTACAAATGATTTCAGCTTTGGCATGAATCTTATTCGTGTTTTGGGGAAACTTCTCTGACTTTAGTCAAAAAAGATGTTTTGAAGCAGGGATCAAGGTAAAACTCATGGAATACAAAACAATATTATATTCTGCACTTAAGCTTTTGTGCTACTATTTTATGAACATGTGATTCAATTAAATTCACAGGTACGCACACACCTCATTTACAGATTAACTGTATACACAAATGTTTTGATAAGACAGCTTGATTGTTTTCTTTCTGTTTGCAATTTTTTGTTTGAAACTACTTGATAATATGCTTATCCTGCGCCCACAGCAACATAAGAGAAGAAAACTAGATCCTGTTTCCGCTGGGAAGCTGTGCTGGTTTTTCTTTTCTTATATAGCTCCACAGAAATTACTATATGCTTTGTGAACTTTGATCTGCCATCCATATTGCAGTTTATTGCTTTGTCATTGCTATCAAAAGCCATAGAAAGTGAAGATAACAAGTCAAACACTATAGTAAGATGTATGTTTTTTAAGTGTGTGTTAATTGAGAGGCCTTGCTGTGTCATCTGTGACTTTGTTAAAGAGCTATTTCTGTAACGTTTTGCATGTAATGACTTCTTGTTCATTTTTTTCCTCTTCCCAAGCTTCATGAGAATTTCATAGCAGACAGTTTGCATGAATAAAATCAGCACCCTTTCAGATATAAAACTACATGTTAAAAAGAATAATCATGCTCCAATTAAGTCTTTAGAAACTTTTTGATTTCTACATGAAGTTTCTACAGGGCTACTGAAGTCAGTCTTCACTTTTAGCCACTGATTTTATTACTAAAAGAACAATTCAAACTCTCATTGCACAATGCCAACCTAAACTTTCTAAATGGCTAGCTGTTGCCAAGGTGTTTCTCCTATTTGTCACTGCCCCTTGTATCCCTAGGTGAAATCTAAACTTAACATGCAAAGTTAGAAAGATTTTTCCTACTGCTTCCTGTACAGCTGTAACATTTGCTATCAATGTGAGATGAATCTCAGCAACTGCTTTTTTTTTTTCTAAATGTCAATCAAGAAGTAACATCTTGTAGATCTGATAGAGATCAGCTGTCTCCATAACCTGATCTTTGCACTCAGGGAAGATGAAATGCAGTTCAGCGTTTCTCTTCCAGCTTAGATCTATGTATTTTTGTGAAGTTGGGGGGATGGGTGCAAACCCCCCAAAAACTTGGTAAACAAAGTTGTAGATAAGAGGAAAATAATACTGTTTCTTTGGCTTTTGTGAGGCTCAGATTAATGCAGATTTTAAAGTTCTACATCTGAATTAAAGTGTGAGTTAAGCTTAGGATTTCTATAATTTTACTTTCAAGTGATGAAGGCAGCTGCTGATCATACAGTTGTTTGAGACAGGTTTACATAAGACACATCTGTGCCATTTGTAATCCATTTTATTTTTATATTTTTAACAATACTAGTTTTAAAATTTTATTTCTTGAGGTATCTGCAAAATTTATGATGTATGAATGTTGCAAAGAATAAAAAGTCTGAGATTGGACCTGCTTCTCAAGTATGGAAGCAACAAAAATATATACGCCTATGGTAGTAAATAAGTAGACCTGTATTATCATTAGCTATTTGGTACAATATTGTACAGAGACTTCAGGAAAAAACATGGCACCTGTGTAAGTGTAGAACTATAGAAATACCTTTCTTTTGTTTATAGATGAAATGATCTTAAATGTCTGAACTTCTCTCTGGGATACTCACCTTTGTTCTGTTTTCAGCCTGCTATTTACTTAAAACTTGAACGGTGGGAGCATTTCAGGTCACAATTGAAATGCATTGTACTGTTGTAGGAATAATCTTGCCTTCTGTTATTTGGCCTTGCCTACACCTTCCTTATCTCTTTCCTTAATACTTTCATTTTGTATTTTGATCTGTAGTCATAAAACTTCTCACTGCTAATAGTAGCTCCAAGGGTATTTTCATGCTGAGGTCTTCTGCATTGATGACATCTCTGGTGACTTCTGCAAGTTCAGTTTGTAGTTTAAGACAATTAAACTGAGCAGCTTGGCACTACCTGCTTGTTTCCAGGTAAACCTTTCTCTTAAATGTCAAACAAGTATATGGGCTTTTTGGTAGTGTTTGAAGGTCAACAGCTTCAGACTGTTTGGGGTCAAAGTCTGGTTTTCTGTCTGTTTCTTTAAGATTAGAGATGGTACAACTGATATTTCCATTGCTAATAAATAAAGTAGAACCGCATGGAAGAGGAGACTAGTGCAGGATGTACTTCACATTCAACTGTTGGCATAGCATGATCTTTTTATATCTATCTGCTTTACTGGCTAACTGTAAGTACTCTTCAAGGTGATTGGGTCCTGAATAATTTAGCAATCACTATATTTTTTTCTTTTCAAGTAAAATTATCATATCCCTGTAAGGAAGTGAGATTTCAGTGCAAGAGGTCTGGTGACAGTTTTCTATGAGGGCTATTTGCACTACTGTCTGTACTTTTGCAGGGAAGACAAACTAAGTTTGTTGGTGGTCTTTTTTTTTTTTTTAGTTTTCTGGAGGTTTTTTTGTTAAGCAAGTTTGAGGAAAAAGTTCGCAAAAGCACTTTAAGATTCCGATCAGCCCATGATAAATACGAAACATGACAGTGAAAAGATTGTAAGGTACGAGGTCCTGAAGCCAAGTTTTTTATGGAATTAATTTATCTCCTAGAATTTTGTATCACTTCATCAGCAAAAGGACATGCCGTCCAGGCACCAAACATTTCAGTGTTCTTACAGAATCTAAGGTGGAATACTGCAGAAAAAGTTGGCATCTTCAGCATTTTGTAATTTTCTTTTGAAGGGGAGAAAAGGGGGGGAGGGGAAATGAGGGGAAAACCATGAGCATCCACTTTAACAAGCATGTTTCCAAATACAATTTGTCAGATATACTTAGATGCCCTTGAAATAGGAAGTTCAGGTACCACTAGGAAAAGATTACCTCTCATAACACTTCCTACACAATTTTTAAAAACTGGGCTAAGTTTACATCACATCCAGGTATTGATTTTGGAACTATAATTCTCTTGCTTAAAGATCCTGATTACTACACTGAAAATTATTACTCTGTGTAGTATATAAATATGTATGCGTCTATGGCTGTTTAGAGTTGTTGTCTACTTTGTTTATTGTTCTGTAACAGTCAGTATCTCTCGGAGAGATATCTATAATCTCACTAATGAAAGGGAATTCAAACTCAGTCCTTGAGTCCGAGGAATTTTTGTGCTCTCTGGTGTCTAACTGGTGTCTCCACTGAAGGAAAGACCCTGGGTATCTGCTTTTTGTCTGCTTACTGTCTGGTCATGGTGTATACGTGTTGCGGCTGGTTCTGAGTCATGTGCTGGCTGGCCAGAGAGTGCCTCTGGCTTCGCAGGGAGTGTGCCCGAGGGTACTGAGGAGCAGGGAGGTACCGCTCAGGTCAGCACTAGGGACCTTGACTAAGAACTGGAGGGAGTGCTGTGCAGGAGGGGAGACACCATGGGCTGCGTGAAAGAGGATCTTAAGCTCATGTTGAGTGTTGATGTGGAAGGTGAAAGAATGTAGAACAGATCTGTAGATATAAGGTGTCATAGAAACTACCAGATACTGAGTCTCAGTTCCATTAAAAGATTGGTAAATCTCTTCTGTCCTGCTCCCTGCTGACCCATAATGGCCATGCAAAGGGCATTCTGCTGCTGCGGGAATGGCACAGAAGCAACATACAGCTCTTTGCACTTTATTCCTCCTGTGTGATAGAAGCAATGGATGTAACCTTTGGGCTTCAGCTCAGGGTCATATATTCGATATTTAGGTAACTCAAACTCTCCCTGCTCTTCTCTAGGAACAATATATAGGATAGGCTTTATGAGAAAGAATCTTTCACCTGAAGAAAGAGCTCCCTCCCCCAGTGTAGTCAGTGAATGTGCATAGAAGTAAATTTGCCTAACTACAGTGAGGTAGAACTGGCTTGGGTTCTGGACTTTTCACTGAGGTTTAGCCTCGGTACTTTTATCCTGAGAATCTTTTATTTTTTGTAATGACATTTGTTTTTATTGAAAGCAGGCAATAGATGGACCTTTGTTTTCCAGGAGGACCTTTTCCCTTTCTGACCTATGCCTTGTGCACCACCTAGTGGATTCTTGTAATATTCCCTTAAAGATTCATCCCTTGGCAAATTCATGAAGTGCAGTATTTGCTTGTTTCCAGAAAAACAACCCACATACTGGTTACCTGGTCTAGTTACAAAATATTTCTTAATCCATACCTTTTTGTTTACATTCCAATTGTGTCTAGCAACACAGGAGTTCTCACTTTAATATGTGACACAATAATCACTACTGGCAATCTAGTTTAAATCTTGTTTAAATTTAATCTAGAACTAGTTTATATTAAATTTAGCCCCTTCATCAATTTCATATGAAGACTAGATAAGCAGAAAGGACAAATCTTAAATACTGTTTTCATGAAATTATGTGAAACAAACTCATTAAGTCTCAGAGGTGAAGATTTTTTTTTTTCCAGTTAAAATTATAAACTCAAACCTTGATATCCTTTCTCCCTCTTGTTTAATGTCATACATACAGTTATGTTTAATTATTTTACATTTATGTAAATTTAAATTTGTGGTTCAGTTCTATTTACTACAGGTAAGAAATATTACAAATTACTCCAGTAGTCCATATGTGCATTATTTTTCCTTAAGTGAAAAACTTTTTATGTTTAGTAACTTGTATGCAAGGTGATGGCAGTGTTTGAAGTGGTGAGGAATACATAAAAAACTCTAAAACAGATAAGATTTTACTGAATGAACTAAGCTTTTAAAGATGAAAATACGTATACCTGAGAACTGATCTGGAAATATTTTTAATCTCTAGAATTAGTTTCAAAAAAACAGTGATAACAGGAAATAAAGGTTGATTTTCATAGTAAAAAAAAATCAAAACTTGATTTTTGAAAGTCATTAGAAAGAAAGACATTCTATTTATGTTACTTTTTCTTTTCTTTTCTAGACTCACTAGAAATAGCTGGATTATCCACTTCTTTGAAGGAGCACATGCACTCTCAGGAGAGTTCTAACATGCTCTCACTATCTGGATTGCCCTGGAAGAGAAAATTGTACAATGAAACAGACCAGCCTGCTGAGAAAGGAACTTATTTTGTAGTTTTGCAGAAAAATAATGAACAACATTATGCTAGAGTATCTGTGCCTAAGCAAATATTCATCACCTCTCAGGAATCTGGACCTGAAGGGCAAAGGACAAAAACCAAAATTGCCAAAGAGGTAAATGCTAGAAAAAGAAAAAGCTGAGTATTGTGCTTTATATATCTCAAATGTTAAAATTGGCTTTTAATATTAATATCACGCTTTCTTAGATTGCTTTTCCCAAACTGATGTAATTCTGTCACTTAGTACTTTTTGGTTGCAAAAATAAGAACTACTGACAACGCCTTTCTCTGGAATGCCAGCGAGGTGGCTTATCTTTGGCTTAGGAATGTCTCCTGTTTTCATTCATTTTGGCAGCAGTCAGACTGTGGTGACAGTACGCCAGTCTTATGTGGAAAGATCCATCATCTTTTCTTGTGCATTAAATGAACTTTTGCCGGAGGGCTGTCTGACTTCTGTGGAACAGTAGTTTGTGTAGTAGCAGTTTGTATTTTACATATACTTGCATTAGCTTTAGTTCAGCTGATGTGGAAAGAAATCAGGCCATCCTTTCTAGTTCCCAATCAGTGTTTTGTTCTGTTCGGTGGAGACTTGCAAAAAAGAAAAGAAAATTAAAAAAAAAAAGGAAAGAAAAAAAGGGGGGAGGAAGCTTTCAATGAAAAGGGGTAAAATGAATATTTCTTTTCTTCTTATTTTTGTATGATCCCAATTTGCCTTTTAGTGAAATCAGAGATGGAATTGCATTCATTTTTCTTTTCTTGTTTGTTTGGGTTGGGCAGGTTTATAGTTGCAGCAATAGGAACTTCATTACAGGAAAAATTACTGCTTTCTAAAATGAAGTTGTTAATGCACTGTGCAAAAAGCTTTGCTTAAGGCCCTCTTTTTAGTCCAAAAGGTTCATTTTGTAAAAAAAAATGGTCAAAACCGGAGGAATGGGAGTTTTTAAAGGAACCTTTTCAAGAGCTTTAATAGTAGTAAATGCAGCAAGCCCCTTCCATCATAATATCTTTTTAACTTAATGGCCAGCTAAATGGTACTTGAGCTTTTCCCTAACAAGGTCAGTGTTAAAGCCAAAGCTAGACATAGGCATTCTCCCAGCTGGGAGGAAGGAACCTTTTCAAAAGGAAGTAGAAGAATTACAGAAGAACCTATATATATGTGTGTGTGTGTATTTGTGTGTGTGTGTGTGTATATATATATATATGAGATTTTTTAATGAATATATGAAATAAAAGATTTTTGCCAGAACTATCTGATTGCATCTCTTTAAATTTCTCTTTGTTACATATCACACTTCACAATGAAAAGATACTATGATTCCAGAGGAGAAAGAAAAGCTTACTTCTTGAAAATAAATAGGGCTCCCCTCCCTGGGCAGTCAATAAACATGTATAGAAAGCAACACTTACAAATCATCTGGACTTCATGGGTATATATACTGGAATGGTATGAAAATGTGTGAGAGTGCAGTCAATAAGGGAGGAAGGCTGGTGATCAGAGGAGGAAAAGGGCTGATTCAGTACAATCTACAAGGAGAAGGCAGCATAGGAAGGAAAAGTGTGAAATGAATTCAAGTCAGCAGGAACAAGCCAAAGGAAGTTCTCTAACTCAGGGCAAGGAGAGTGRAAAACAAAAGACCTTTGTAAAGAATGACAACCATGAGAGTATTTCAACTGCCTCATTTTTTAAGGTGCATTTTTGTTCCCTTGGGAAGCCTGCTGAGAAGACTTCAGAAATGAAAATAACAGGTCATGGATGGGATGAGTGATTTTGTTGCATTGTGTAATTATAATGAAAAACAGGTTTTGATTTTCTTTGGTTTGAGTGAGGTTTTATTGCTTTGTTTGCATTAGGGCTTTTTATCACAAAAGCCCGCTTGGGCTTCAGTAAGCAGAACTTGTCATGAGACTATGGCTTTGGTGACCTTTCAAAAGGAGCTTCTGACCTGCAGCCAGATGTGAGTCCTGTTACAAATTCTGCCACCCCCTTCCTGTGCAACTGTAAGCAAATAATTTCACTGTAGATGCTCTTAGTGGGATTTAATTAAATCTTACGAAGTGCCATAAAATTCTTATATCAAGGATGAAATAAATGTGTAAAATTATTTTATTGCATTATGCTGTTTCACTGGGGCTGTGAAGGGCTGTTTAACTCTAGTTGTTGCTTGGAAGAGAGCTCACTCATAAGCTTCGTAATATGTAGGCAGAAGCAGCAGGTGGGACAGGTTGGTAGTAGGGTTAGCCACATGCAACAATTACCACATTTTAAAAGTGTAAACAGAAGGTAATTGAAGTCAGCTCAAATTGTACCAGACAGTATAATTACTGGTTGGAAATCACTGATTATGTGCTTGTCCATAAAAGGACAGAACAGGTTATCAGCAATACAGACATTACAAAGCCGGTGCCCTTAAAGAATCAGGGACCAGATTTTGCTCAAATTTCTATTACAGTAAAACAAACAAATGATACTGAAGACAAAAGTAAAGCCCAGTTTTACCTCAGCATAGCTAAGCACTTGCCCTCTACTTGCGCTCTTCCTCCTTCCCTCTCCCCACAGTGCAAATGTCTACTGAATTTGGAGAATCAGCATTTACTATCTTCTTTCTAACTCTTTGAAGATGGCTACGCCAACATGAGATTTCTTACTAACCTTCATAAGAATGGGGAGGATACTTCTACATTATCTTTGGCTGAAATGAGAGACTGGAAAAGTGACTGCAAGTTCCATGTGTTTAACTATTGATTTAAAGTGTTAGCAGAATAAAGTAAAATATTTCTTTTTAAAATGCATGTCCTTACTTCACAGCTAAGTAACCATAATATGTCATACATATGTGATGTAAAAACTACAATTTGCATTCCTCTTTGGCCTATTGCTGACCTTATAAATATGTATTCATATCTATTAAGCACTCCTGATTAGAATTAATATTAGCACATACTTAGAACTCATTTAATGAGTGGGGGGAAAAAAAAAAGCTATACTCCTACATAGTCAAATTAACTATAGCAAAGATCTCTAAAACTGACTCAGTTGTAAGGTGGAAATGTTTAGGGGCTTGGAGTGGCGACCTGAATCCTGTAGGTATTCTTAGAATTATCTTAATTTGACTGTTAACTATTTTTTCCTGTATCTATACTTTACTTATTACATGTGAAATTATATTTAAAATTCTGATCAAAAATATTTAATGATATTTATCTTCTCATAGTTTCAGAATTTCATTCTTCAGTGAATATATTAAATGGCTAATGTAATGATAAAAGACTAGGTTAGGATACATACTTATTCAAGTGAATACAGTCAGATTGACACCAAACACAAAAGACAGCTGATGAAGCAAGCCAAAAAATAATCTTTCATCCACTTTTATACATTCATAAAATAAGTGAAAAGGTATTTTTGTGCTAACTTAACTAACACAAAGTAAAATCCTAGGCTGCCTGTGATGTGTAGGTATCAGAGAAGTCAGAAGGTCAAGGTACATCGCATTTTGTCTTTATAGACTTTACCTTTTGTGAAACATAGTTACTAATCCAAGGCAAAATCCTTATTATGATTTAAGGCACTACATTGTTAGTTAATGTAAAAGGTCATCCCTCTATTCCATAGAAGCAGGCTTAAATATCATCTTGCCTTAGCTGTTTACGAAGCAAAGGAGAAGGTATGAGGTATACCCTGTATAAGAGAAGAAGCAACAATCCCGTTGCAGCCTTTCAGCTGTGGAGCAATCACATGGTTCATCACTAAATAAATTGCCTAATTCACTTGCTTTTTTGCAAATCATTCCCAGTTAATCAGAACCTATTTCTTAACTTTAAATAAATGCTAAACTATTTGACAAGTAAACTGTGCCCTGTGGAGTTCTTGCGAGTAGTTTGTCATAGCTTTTGGCTAGTCGTTACTAATGCTGCAATTACTCATTTAATCGTGTGCTTCTGTTGCTGTAGCCTGATTGGATCACTCAGGCTGCTCAGACTGAAAAGTAAAACGGAGAAAAAAGTGCTGACATTTTAGCAATGAGTGCTAGAATTTCACATGACTTCAGGTTTAAAAAAAAAAAAAAAAAAAGCTTTTAAAAACACATCCTTAATCATCTCAGTATAGAATGTATCAAATACTATAGCTCCCCAAATAACAGATAGTCACAGCATACAAAATAATCTCTGAATAAAGATGATTTACTATTTAACATCCCCTTAAACTATAATCCCTTATCAATAATACACGTATACATATATACACACTATATAATACCCATAACTGTTTAGCTATATAACTATTACATGACTGTATGTATGCCACCCTTCTCATCCGCTTGCTGCAAATGGGCTGTAGCAATCTCCTTTAACAAAGTGTTTGGAACCAACCCTCCCACCAAATAATTTTCTCATATGCCCACTCCAATATTAATTTGTGTAGGACAGCTTAGTTAGCGGAGTGCTGTTTACAGGACTATTACAACTGAGTGGTACTCATCACAAAAAAAAAGTCTGAAATTAGGAAACTAGTGTTAAAGAATGAAAACACTAAAAGGCAGCAGGCTTGTAGTCTTTCTTTTAAAAATGATATTGAACAAAGACTGGATCTACAAGGGCAGAGTTACACCACTTGATTCACAACTCCTGAGAATCCCAAGAGAACCACCCTGCGTGTGGGCTGGTGTGCGGGGGCAGGTGTGTGGGGGCAGCGGGAAGGGAAGGACAAGCTGCTGCAGGGCACAGCTCCATCCCCTCCCCAGTCTCTCAGCCTGGCCAGGGGCAGCTCAGAGGCACGAGTGAGCCAACGGCAGTGGGGACCCTCCAGCGGGATCTCCCAGCTGACCCAGCGTCACAACACCCCCACAGGGCCAGTGAGAGGAGAAGGGCGGCTGCTGTGAGGGCCTCCCCGGGACAGGGGGATGCGGGGGGGGGGGGGGGGGGGGGGGGGTGCTGGGCGTGGCTGTGACACCGCCC
>NW_020450816.1:0-3972 GCF_003343035.1 Apteryx rowi
ACAAACCTCTCTAGACAAGAGGTCAGGTCGGCAGATAGATGCCTCCGTCCCCTGCAGCAGGGAGTCCCCCACAACAATCACCCGCCRCTTCTTCCAGGCATTCCGGCAAGGCACAGGGTCTGTTGTCCCAGTTACTTCCCTTGCAGCCATGCCCATGTCCTCCTCATCCTGGAGGGCGCTAAACCTGTTCTTCAGCTGCAAGTCTTTGGGAGGAGTAGGAGCCTTTCTCCTCCCACGAGCAGTGACCAGTTTCCAGCCTTCTTCTACAATATTATGATGTACTGTTTCACGCTCTTGTTACTTTTATCTCCAGTGTTTGTTTAATAAAAGAAACAAACCCCCCCCGATGTCAATTCCTCTACTGTTGATGAAAATAAAAGAGAGTGTGCCTCAGTAATGCTGCCTGTGCAGGATGGCTTCAGAATCCTTGTGCTTCGTGTGTTGTGATGTTTATATTTAAAGCATTAACCTTTTGTATATTTTCATTCAGTTGGTTAACACTGTGGGCTGGCAGGTAATTGTTTTCCTATTAAATCTGATCATGTTATTAAAGCCACTGGGAAGGCCTGAGATGAACATGAAAGGAGATTAAATGCACAGTTCACCTCTTCATATGAGTTTCCATCTTATGGCCAGGAATCAAAGATAACAATTTCATATTTTCTTCGAAGTCTTAAGATAATGATCTTGCTAATAAAGCAGGTTGGAGACTTTCATTCTGATGCCTGTCTAAGGCCCTGTCTAAGGATCTATTTTTACATTTCTGTTAGGTCTCTTGTGTGAAAGACTCTCTTGAAAAATTCCACTGTATTAGTTAGGTTAAAAAAAAATTAAAAAATGGGTGTAACATCACTCTAAGATCCAGGTCCAGAAGTGCTTTGAGAAACTGTTGAATAGAGTAGATGGAAAATAAGAACAAATTCTCTCAAGCACTGTCTTGAAAATACAGTTCAGGAATTCAAAGCTTTGTCTAAAATTCTGAATACAAATCCTTCTCTCCTCTGATGTCCAAATTCACATCCAATCAGTTATCCATAGTAGACAAACCTTATTTCAAAAATAAGTGGCTGCTTCTGTTAGAAGATCGATGCTGTATTTTCCGTTCTATTTGCTCCTGCTTGGCAGTTCAATTTTAAACAATATTTAAAAACTAAAATCTGAATAATAAGTCCCCCAAATGCAAAGCTTTGTCTGTCAAATAAAAATGTTCCTTTATTTTAAACAGTTATGCTTGTAGATTCAGTCTCTGCATTGATATTTTCTAGCCCAGATATGAAATAAACTAAATATGCTGAAATAAACTAAAATAAACACTGACTGAGGTCTTTCCATTGCATATTTGAAGTGTTAAAGAAAAGAATCACTTATGAAAATAGGAAAGTTTAGGAAAATGTCTAGAAGTGTTGTTCGGACATTTAAAACACTGAAACATGCTTTGTAGGAAGGCAACAGTGTGGGACTCGGACAACATGGATCCTCCTTTCATTTTGTCTCAGAAAATACTGTGTGATTGTGAGCAGGTCACCACCACTGACAGCATCAGGTTTTTAACTGTAAAATACTGTTCTAATAGAGAAGGGTGAATTCATTGATACATACCACGTATGGGACACTGACTGTAATCCATCTATACATCAGTCATGTATACAAGGTTCTTGTATAGTAGGAATGATTCCCATAGCCAGTCAGAATAGAAAAATACTTTAAAATGATATGTAAGTTTTATAATCGAATGGTTTGGAGTGAATGGGAAGCCATACTTTACCAAAGCAGAGCTAGTCTCATGCACACAAAATTTTCTTTGTACATTTGAGCCTGCGGTTAACAACATTGCCTTTTATACGTATATCTACATAACCAAAGAACTGTATGTGCTTGCTGCATCTTTTTGAACATCCAAGCATTAGAAACACACATCTCCCTAAGGTATCTAAACTTGGGCTCTGATTTACAACCATGTTTTGTAAAAATCCATTATCTTCTCTGTAATGAAATATGATCTTGTTACTAAGTTTCATGGAAATTAATGGGAAAAATCTGGATTCATAATGAACATTATTGGCTTTTCAGTTATGTTGAATATAAGGCTAAAACAAGCCAAAAATGAACTTTCTTAACTTTTTTGTGGTAGAAACCTACAGTATATATACAGTGTATATATAAACTTGTTATAGTTTTTGACTATGGCTACCATTGTAAGAAGAGTTATATATCAAAAAAAGCCTATCCATCTTTCCCTATCAGAGCAAAAATACAATGGATTGCTGACGTGAAAGCCCAAGTAAAATGGTGAAGATTCTTTTCCAGCAGAAATGCACAGGAGATAGACCTGCAGAAAAGGAAGTGTTTCTTGTTTTTGTTCTGTTCTGTTTTTTTAATGACTTAGCTGATAATATTTACCTCACAGAGACTTGTTAAATGACATTTTTTCAGAGAAATATCTCAATAACATGAGAGCCTAAAAACCTGGAGTCCAGTCAGTGTGTATCAGCAATGGAATAGATGAAACATTGTAGCTGTCTTTTTTTTTTTAATATTCTTAAGACAGCTTTTTGAAGATTGCTGGAGTCTCCCGGAACTTACTGAGAACAACCCCACAGCATTCAGCACAAGCAGGTGTAGTACTAAACACTTTTGGAATCACATTGTTTGTTTCAGATGAAATACAAAATAGTGGAACTTTGTGCTTGTGAAAAATTCCATGGAGTTGAGCTTGGGTGTGTTTTTTTGTAAATTTTGCTTTGTCTTTATGCTGGTACTGATGTCAGGCTCAAAATCCAATTTTAACAATTCCACTCAGCCTCTTTCAAATTCCTTGGAAATGATACAGTAAAAGTTTGTCCTGCACCAGAATGCTGCTGTGTCCTGTTAGCCTATATTTCATTTCATGAACTTACCTCATTTCATGACTTAAGTCATTTCATGACTTACCTCATTTCAGACATAGATGAAGTGATTCTTTTGTTAAGCAGTTTGCAGTGCGGTCTGAAATTCACAGTAGAAGATGTTTTAGGCGAAGAGGAAGTCATCATTTGTGTAATTTCTCTGTAGTCCAGCTGGTTACATCAATAGAACCCAATAAATGAAAACAATTATTCAAATTTTATGAATTCATAAAATTCATAAAATTTGCTTATTTTGATTTATACAGTCTTTTATTAGTTCAAGAGAGGTCTAGAAAGTTATTTTTAATGTGTAAGAAGCAGATTAAATAAGATATGGAGGTAAAATGTTAATGTTTTTCCTATAAATTATGGCATTTGTAGGTACATGTGTTAAACAGACACATGCCAGTTAAAACCAATATGATTTATCTTGTTAAATTAACCTGAGAGCTTCTGAAAATCTGAGCCCTAAAAAGTGGCAAAATTAGTCAAAGTAGTGGTAACAGTATGTTTCAGTATAAAATTCACATTTACTTTTCCTGGTATCAGAAATAATAATGAAAAAAATCTCCACTCAAATTTTGTTCCTGAACAGGCATTAGCTGTCACCAGGATTATCAGAGTTTATGTGAAGTCAATAGAATTGCATTCTGTTAATGAACAGGTCATATGGGTTAATTTTCCTCTCACTGGTGGCTTGTGCTGGTAGAAGAGTAAGGAGAATAAGGCCCAGAAATATTTGTTGTTCTATTTTTAGAATTTTTCAAGTTTCAATAGCATCTATTCTGTTACTTTAAAATCTGCATCCTCTTCTCATCTTCCTTCCGTGCCCTCTTTTTTTGGTGTAATGTTTACTGTATGGGCTGTTATTCAACAACAACATAACAGCTCTGCAACATCCTACTTGTGACAGGTCCTGTTCTAGAGATCAGCCATCCCAGAAAAGAGTTCTCTTCCTTGAAAGAACATGTCCTTTAGGCAAAGGCCTGCAGTATCCTGTGAAGAATTATTGCAAACAAGGGTGGTTTCAGAACAGAAGGCAGAGCACTTTGTTGTTCTCCAGTGAAATAGGACTGCTGATTAAATG
>NW_020450816.1:4466-100799 GCF_003343035.1 Apteryx rowi
ATATTCAAAACGCGCCTGGATGCAATCCTGTGCAATGTGCTCTAGGTGACCCTGCTTGAGCAGGGGGGTTGGACTAGATGATCTCCAGAGGTCCCTTCCAACCTCAGCGATTCTGTGATTCTGTAATTGTCTTCCAAACTGAGCCATTTGCTTTCCTTCTGTCATCTTTTGTCCAATGATATTTGTAATGTTCTCAAAAGCAAGTGGTAAGTGCTACATTCTGTTTCAGAGAATGCATGATTCTCTCCTCATTTATGTGCAGTGTGTATCAAAACATATGAGGCCAGCAGTTGAAAATGCAAGAAACATGGTAACGACGATAAAAGCAGAATGCTTTTCACTGCTCATAGACTCTAAGCAAATTATTGCCATACTACTCTTATGATCCTTTTAAAAGTTAATTAAAAAGTGAAATACAAGAGCCATCTAGTTAGCAGCTGCAATTCTTAAAAGGGACTTTGTAGTTCATTTATACCACAGTAATTAGACAGGTAGTATGTTAGTGTCCAAAAAGAAGGGAAGGAGTGGGGAAGGGGAGATAATGATAGAATAATAACAATACAAATTCTGCAATATTCAGCTTCTTTTTTAAATGCTGTAAGAAAAAGCTTTATACACAGTCCTTCAAGGAGTTTCACACTTATCTTCCATACAGTTGTTCTTTACTGAAGGCAAAAGAGCTACTTACAAAAAGGTAACTAATCATGTTCATTAAAGCATGCTGAATAAATTTGCATGGCATTTATATGCAAACATGAAAATTCATCCATGTATCACATTTTAAAATCTGCTGTAGTTTAATATTTCCAAGGTCTGAAATTTCAACTGGAGAAGACTACCAATTTTCATTAAGCTCTTAGCCAAAAAAAGAAAAAATAAACCAAAAAACATTCTGCAGAAAAGGGGGGAAAACAAAAGAGAGGAAGGAGAAAAAACACAACGGGTGTAAATGGGACTCAGAAAATACCTTTTAGACAAAAAATCTAAAATATGAGAGAAGCCAATAAATTAAGGGAATAAGAAGAACACTTTTACATTAAAACAAAACTGAAATGAAAATAATAATTTATGTAACACCATTCAGCTTTGTAGCATGCATGCATAGAGGTTCAGGTCCAGGGTATTTTTCCTAATTGTATACATAGTGATACTGAAAGCAAATAGAAACAGAAAATAAATAAAGCTGTTTTTTTCTGAAAATTAGGAGAGGAGTCTTTAATTTGAAATGTAAATATAAAGATACAAGAAGGTTAAAGGATCAGTTGTAGCCAGATCCCTGAATTCAACCTAAAGTGACAGACTCCAAAATTTATTTTTTTTCTAATGGGTGTTTTTAAATCAGTTGGTAGCTTGTATGTCGTGTGTTCCAGCCCACAGTACAGTATCCCAGCACACTGTATTAATGGACCACCTGCTGACAATATCCCAGGGGGCTGGTTTCAGAGTACCCAGAAACAACAGGATTGTCTGAGGACATCATGTTCTTGCTCTAGTTCAGCTCTAAAGCAGTGTACTTGTAAGAAAACAAAATGCTTTCTTGCCACACTGCACTAGTTTTGTGATTGGACAGAACTTTTCCTAGCCCAGAATTTTCAGTCTGTTAGGTGCAGTCGGAATATTTTTATTTCTTCAATCTGAAAGTGACTATTGGAAGTGCTTGAGATGCGGTGTGCCCTAACAATGGAATACATTCCACCTGAATGTGGACTGCAGCATGAGGCACAATGTTTACAGCATATGCTTTGTTCGGCTTTTGAAGTTATGCTCCTTTTTTAAAACACATCCAGCAAAATCCATGCAATGTCCAATGTGGCATTGCTTTTTTAGCTTCTAAAAGTTCCCACTCTGATTCTCAATGTCTCAGAGTACAGGCTGTCAGTATATGTAAACATACTCAGGTATGATTCCACTCCTGGTTTCTCCGTTCTTTTGTACTTTTGATTCTTTTTCAATAATATAGTAATAATCTTAAAACGAACAGGAATGGTTGGTATGGTTAGTTAGCTACTTTGTTTCATTATTAAAAAAATCTGTTTTAAGTTATGTGATGCAGGTGAAAATACAGTGTAAGTTGAGACATTAAAATCATTCAGCTAGTACTCTTTCTCAGATGGCCCTATCACAGTAGCATCTCCAAAGCTTTAATGTAATTGTGCTTACATGTACATCACGTAGGATGTATACAGAATTAACATAGATGCAGTGAAACTAGTGGTATTTACAAGGAATTGCAAGAGGTATTCTGGAAGAGTGACTTGAACAGTGACTTGATGCTGAACAATGGATGCATGTGCTTAACCCATTGCAAATGCAAAATCAGTTTAGTATAAAATACCATGAAGGTATTTGGCAGAGTTTACAGAAAATCTGTGAAGATTAAGGCTGTTATATTTTGCTTTATAACTGGGGTTAGGCAAGGAGTATGTACGTGGACAGTTACTATGGGTCAACTGACAAGGAGTATCTTCTTAAACAGAACTACATTTAAAAATTCTCTATCTGTCCTGCAAATGACCTAAGCAAAACCATATCTAGTGTATTTTGTTTATTAAGTTTGATTGTTCCTGTGTTAAAAGTGAAACTGCTGTAAGAACTTCATTGGTCCTTCTCTTGAATTTGTTGTCCTGAGCTAACTTAAATAACAGGTTGAGGAAGTGTCTCGTATATCGCAAACTTGCACCATTTCTTATAATAAATGTACGTTTGTTATTAGTGGCTACCAACTTGTCCGCTACTTTCTATGGGTTCTTGATATCAAATTTTATATGAGGGCCATGGGTAAAAAGACTGCTCAAAGCCTGAATTTTTGTTTCCATGACTATTATGTAATATTATTTTGTATTAGCTATCCCATTATAATATAGCTTAAATTTAGAAGATTTTATTGTGTGATGATGTAAAACATAGGTCATTTATACTGCATATAACATCCGTAAATCTGATTCATCTTGTGTTAGAGAACATAGATAAAGTAATTCCAAAGTACTGTGGTTCTTTCATTTTTATTTCTGACTAATACAACTGTACAAGAAAAACTGAAGATCTTAAAATAATATAAATATATACAGGAGTGATTTACAGAGCTTCCAGGGGAACTGAAGCAGATATTATAAAACCAGCAGACTTCTAAAAATACTCCATTTTTAAGAACACAGGAGCAAATTCTGCGGCATCTCTTCTGAAGTCATGGAAAACTATAGTTACTCTGTCATCTTAAAATCTGAGTATTTTAAAGTTTTCACTAGTAACTGTGTATACTTATTTTATTTTTGACTGAGATCCTTTAGTTGGAAAGAGACTATAGCTAGTAAGAGGAAACAATGAGATAAAAAGATAGACATTGGCCTAGCAATTTTAGCCTTGACAGTGAAATGGTGAAACATCCCTGGCCATAAACCAGTTCTCTCTGGTAGTTCAGCAGTGGGTGACATTTTAAAGCAATAAACTATTTAGCCTTGCCTTGTAATTCTTCTTCCTTTCCTCATGCCTAATGTCTTTCCCCACCACCAAAAAAAGCAATGAAAATGGAAACTGGGTATTGAATTTAAAAATGAAATTTGTGCAGCACAGACTGAAGAATAAACAACAGAGCACAGGAAATTCCGTGTTTTAAGATCCCCATTTCATTCTTCATGTTAGATATTTTCTGTTTCTCTTTATTTTATTTGATGCCTGGGTGCTCTGTTAGTCCCAACTTTGCAAAGCTTTAGCTATGATGTGCTCCAACTAACTGAGCTGTGCTGATTAAAGGAAAAAGAAATAGAAGCTTGTTTCACTATGTTTTGTTCTTTTTAGCTATGTATGCAACATGGGATTCACCAGCTGAGTTCCACAGAGGCTACGAAAGAATGAAACAACAGTGGCAGAGTATTTTCTCAAAACAATACCTTTGCTAATGCCTACATCATCTCAAGTCACAAAAACACATTTCTTCCCCCTCCCCCCCAAATTTTTTTAGCCAACTCCTGATTTTCTGTGTCCGCTGCATTTCAGTTTCTCTCTGTGCATCACCTTTTCCCAGGAAATTGAAATTGCAGGGCTCTTCAGTTCCCTAATTATATGAAATTTATTAATCTGATTTGGCATTATATATGTAGTTAATCATAAGTACCAAGTTTCAAGTAGGTATTTTATATTTATAAATGAAAACTTCTGGCTACCGTGTTTCAAATTACTAATACATTTGTAGAATTAACTACTCTCAAGTAGCTTATTTGCTGAAATAATTGGTACTCATCTCTCATGTACATGTGTCTTAAATGTTCTTAACATGTGCAGGTATGAGGGCAGGTAAATTACAGGGAAGTTTACAACTTGGACACATCCACATTTTAATTTTTCTCAATGTTATCAGGGTACAAAAGTCGGGATTTGAACTTTAAAGAGACAAAGAAATAGGTTAGAAAAGTATACATCTGCTAACTCCTAAAGAATAAACAGCTGGCTTTTTATGTTTATTTCTTCATTGTCCAACTGAATTTGGAAGAAAAACAAGTTACTATGTATGTAAATAAAAAGCATGTGAAATCCCCCCTTCTTTCAACACATGATTTTCAATCTGCTGAATAACTGAGAAAGCAACGTTTAAACTATTGGTAACTAAGTAGAATGTTGCCCATTATAAGACATGTTGCACGTTGTATTGTAGGTCTGCTCAATTCCAGAAAAGGATGTTTAAATGAAATAAGGGGAAAGTTTTAATGAGATTTGAATTTAATTTTGAACACCATTTAAGTCATTTTTTTCTTAGCCTGGGGCATCTTTTCTTTTTGTACATTATTCAGTCAGTCAAGTCAAGTCAGTGTTGTTGACTTATCCCTCCTCCATTGTTTTTGGTATATAGCAACGTTCAGCTAGATGACTGCATTCTTTGTAACATATGCATCCCAAACTGGACGTTTTTTGCCAAATATCACTTCTGACAATCCATTCATCAAATTGGCAAGACATCCAGGCGCATTGGACTGTGTAGCCCTCTGCATCCTCTCGCTCTCCACAGTCACTGTATTGACAGAATCTGCATGTTTCCCAAAAGGAGACATGAGAGAGATGTCTGGCTCTGCCAGCCAGTCAGGCAGAAGCTGTCAGCTTTTTCCAGCAGAGAATTAAGTTCTGTGGAGCCTCTGATGCCATCATCCAAGGAGGTACAGTAACACTTGTAAATTTGACTTCTTAGAGGATATTCAAATGAAGTGCTGTACACGTATGAAACTACCCTTGCCTTTGCATTCTTACTGAGCGTAGCAAATTTCGTTTCTTTCACAGATAGTTGTGATATCATGTGATATCATAAATTACATTTAAATACACTAGTTTTCGCATTATTAAGACGAGAGTTACCATGCCATTTGTAAAGCTTGTGCCTGATGAATGTAACTGAATTCATATTCAGAGCAAGCTCTGGCGGGGGCAATTTCAATCCAAAAGATGAAGTTTTGAAAAGTTGTGAGTTTGTTTAGTAAGAGTTACCAAGCTATGTAGGGACCTGAATTATAGGACTTTCTCGTGGTGTGTACTTATCATTATTAGGTCTTTAAAGTCAATTCCTATATGCTCTAGCTGTGCCTCCAGTGGACAATGTCATTAGAGCTTGTACTGATGTCTGTAAGAAAGGTAGTACCCAATAATTAGTAGATACATGGTATAGCTAGTGCAATTTTATCTACTCCATCTCCGAGCTGCTTAAAAATCCCTGGCTCTAGAAATCTTTTTTCTGTCTTGTGGCTGATACAATAGTGTGGCATGGGGAACCTCCAGATGATGGGTTTCATTCTACTGCTTGAGTCTTTGATGAAGAAGAGGTTTAAGGCAGAAGATTCTTGCCTCTTGTTGACCTTCTGACATTGAGGTAAAATATACATACTTGTATATGCTTAGCTCAATTTCAAAGTTATTTTTAGGTTGGGTTAGCAGTCCTTTTGTCTCCCAGTTAGTTAAATCTGAAATTTGTTTCTTGGACATTATTTTAAATTGCTAAATATCATTCAAATTACTTCAAATCATTCTTTTAAATAATGCATTATTTTAATATTAATACTATGAAGTGATTGTAGTTTTGTATCTGTTAGATCACTGTTTATCCTGATCCTTTTTGTATGTCTGGGTTCAAAACCAGAATTTAAGAAGAGCAAATTTGTGTGACCTACTTAGAAGCGGATCTTAAAGCAAGGTTATCTTCTGTTATCTATGCTCTTCTGTTGCAAATAAAAATGAAATGTACTATGACTTACTACTGTACATAATACATGAATCTTCTCATTTCAATAAGTGCACAGCAATTAAAGTGGTCGTAATTAGCTGAGCACATATGAAGAGGCTAGCGGTGAAATAGATTCCATTCTCCTATCACATAAGGTCTCCCTGTTGCATTTCTCTTATTCATGTTAAACCCCTCAAAGATTCCTTGTCTGAGCCACAAGCTGTGATGTGAGATGATTAAAGGGGATTCACTTGATCCTGGTTTCTGGTCTTTAGGGAGAAAAAACAGCCAGTGGATCAAAGAGAGGTGTTAAACCTTAATAGGTTCTGGCAGAAAGATCTATAATGAAGTGCATAAGAGCTGTACTCAAATGTACTGATATTGATAAGACATACAGTTATTTCAATAATCTATTTAGAATAGCTCCCATTAAAGCAACATGTTGCTGGGTCCTGTGTAGTCAAATTTTTTCCAGTCTCAGAGTTATTTATGTAACTTCATAGTACTGTGGCAAAGGAGATAGAACTGATCAGAATAATTAAACTGAACAAAAGGGAAAAGAAAATATCAATGTTGCCAAAAACTCACCACTGAACCGTAACTGTTTCCTTTTAAATTTCAAGAGGGTTAAGGTAACACATCTGTGTGCAGCAGTCTTGGAACAATATACTCCATTCCTCTTCTTTCAAAGCTTCACAGGCATAATTTGACCTCCACGTACTCATTTCTGAGCCTTATTTCATCAGGCTCCAATTCACTGAAGAATTTCCCACACTACTTCTTTTATGATTGCAGACATAATTAGGAAAAGACATAATTAAAGCCATAAGCCCCTTTTATGGATATTTGATTGGTATAATTTTTGGCTGTTTACATCTGATATCTGTGAGAATTCACTGACTTGCACACAATATAATGGCTTCCAAACAATCTAGATACAGTGAACAGTAGAGTAAAATGCAGTTATCAAATCACCTAAAATGTAGTTTTTCAGCTACTGGCTTTAGGCCTAAAAGTACATTGCACATGCACACAAATAATCAATTAATTTGGTTATATGCACGTACAATTACTGTGATTCTGTGCAGTTTTGATAACTGCGCATGCATAGTATAAACAGGCATAGTTGCATAGGAGAGGTCAAAAACCGTGATCCTATCTTCAGAAAACAGTTACTACTCCCCAATGATGTTCTTATGTTTTCCAACATGTTCACAGTATGACCTACTAGTATCTTTGCTTCTCATCCAGTAGAGTCAAAAACCAAAATAATATTTTTGTGTATTATCAGGAAAGAAGTCATCTTGCTTGGCATTTAATTCATGTTAGTCTCAATGCATGCAGTAGCTCTGTAGCTCTGTTCCTATCAACTGTGTAAAATATCATTGTATTCTTTGGCATTGTCATCGCTCTCTGATAATTATGTTTATTAGATGCAGCCTTTCAGTATATGTAGCATCTTCTACCTAAAACATAAAATCACCATGGTAGCTAAGGCTGTCATTCAACCAGGTAATTAAGGCCTTACCAAAACCTAATAGCAGACCTAATTAAATTCGGTGCATATATGCAGCTAGGCATGGGTTTAAGTAGTGAGCTGGATGGGTCCTAAGGCCATGAAGGTATCAGTGTAAAGCAGTAACCATTTAGCAGAATGAAAACTCAGACTTAATGAAGTTAAGTGAATTGCTTGAGGCTGTGCAATAAAATCAGTAGTTTACAAGACAACCAGGAATCTTAGCTTTTAAAACCTTGTTCTGTCTACTAGGCCACCAGAGTACAGGAATGTCGCTTTTAGGGACAACAGGTTAGAGTTAAATGTAGCTCAGCCAATACTAAAAACGAATTGGAAGAATGGCAGATGTGAACAAATATGCTTTTTGTGCCTGTGTTCTAATGCTAAGCAATATTTTAGGTTTCTTGCAATTTAGTAGCTTAGAAAATTTCCAAAGTATCCTTAAATACTTTTGGAATTTTAACTCAGAAGCCCACAGAAGTAGATAGGTGGTCTCGTTTTCATGCCCCATATTGTATAGTATTGAGCCGTATACAGAATAATACCCTGTCAAATGGTGATTCCATAGCCCAAACAGATCGCTGTAAAGCAGATGGGAGATTGACAGGGGAAGAGACAAGTTGACAGCTTTTCCTCAAATACTAGTCATACAGTGTATTTCCAGTGCCAAGCTGGGTTTGACATTTAATTAAAAAAGTACCTCAGACAAAAAAAAGAAATCAGTAACCCCATCCCCCTGACACTGATACAGCTGCAGAATCAGTTTAGTCTTACTTAAACTGAAACATAGGTGCCCAGAAGGCAGATCTCTTTGTTAAAAAAAAAAAAAAAAAAGTCCTGATGTACCATGGCAAATATAGACAGCATTAAAAATGTGTTTTGACTGGTCTCTGCTATAGGACTTGGCTTTAGGGTTTAGTGATGTTTAATATGCAAAATGAATTGCTATAAATACTCAGCCCCAGCTACTATAACTAGAATATAATATGGATAACGTATTCTGATAGGTTTGAGGACAGTAGCTATGTCATTTCTGTGTACATTTGTGAAATCAAGAATATTAAAAATAAAAAAACTGACACCTTTGCAGAAAATAGTAGTCATAGAGGATGTTTCTGTGCTTCAGTTCTCTGTTCAGATCACCCTAACACCAACAAAAGGCAAGAACAGTTGGCTCCAGTATTCTTCTGATTCCCTACAGATTTTTAGGGCGTGTTCTGGAAGCGGTTTCTGTCTGAAGTAATCCTGCGTTGCTACATTCCCTCCCCATGGCAGCAGTTGCTGGCACTCAGTTCCTTCCTGAGAAGTTCTCACACTTAGATTGGAGAAACATCTGGGTCAGTTTAAAAGACATAAATTGTTGTGAAGGGCTCGGGGCACCTTCCCCAAAAGACAAAATGGTTTCCCTCAGCTCCTTTTTTCATTTGTGGTTTCCTGCTTACACAGAGAACCTAGAGATGGTGAATCTGTGGGTCCACATGACAAATAATGTTAAAGCAGGAAGGCAAAATTGTTCCTTTAAAACTAGGCCATGATTATGATAAGATATGCAAATTTTATGCAGTCTTCTGGGGTTTCAGATTCCATGTCAAAAAATAATAGGGGAGTGAAAAACAGCATAAAAATAGTTCCTTGATGTTTCTGTGTGCCTTGGCACATAAATGCATTATTAACTCTATTATTTATTAAGTTTGTACATCATACTCACTGCTCTGAAAAGGAAATGAAGATAGTTCATTTCCCAAAGGGTTTTTCAATGTGAGTGACAGATGTAGGGAAGACAAGAAAAACTGGCAAGCTATAACTTCAAGGCATTTTGTTAATTTTTTAACTAACTGAGCAACCTTTTCAGTATATGAGGTTTAATAGAAGATATGTACAGAATGTATTCATCACTACAGTGATAATGTAATCTAGTAAAATCCTACACTATATATTTGCTTGACTCTGTTTAGAAATGTAAAAGCACCCACTTCAATTATTCCCATTTCAAAAGGAATTTATGAACTTAAGGTTGACATAATAATGCCTAGATTTTCAGAAGTACTAAGCAAGTGAGAAGGCTATTTGCTGATGTTTTTGGAATTATCTAACGGGCGTTCTTGGCTACTTCTGAAAATCTCAGTATCTGTTTATTTGTGGTTTTAGACACGTAAGTATTCTTTCATATTTTGTCTGTTAGGAGCTTAGTTGTCACTGAAAGTCACTCAAGCAGAGACCTGAAGTGTCTTAAGTGTCTGTGAATGTCCAGAGCTGCCGCTGTCTTGGGAAGTCTGAGAAGCCTAGCACTCAGGCATCTCTGAGTAGAAGGTAGGTGTTCCTCCAACTGAAGCCTGGCAGAAGTTGCTCAAGATCACCAGAGGCAGGGGGAGAAGAATAAGCTCTTTACAAAGTGCAGACCCTTCTCTGAACACGTCTGATCGTGACCCCTTTGATGGAAGGGAACTGACCTTAGAGCATTGACTGGCCACAACATTAAAGTGGTGGACTCAGGCTTAGTCTCGGTATCTTCATACCTCCTCCCTTGTTGACTGTGTTTTAAGAGAGTGACCTCTCTTGATTTTCTTTTTAAAGAACTGTCCCAGGTGCCTGCCTGTGTAAAGCGTTCACATCTGTGGTCCTGCAGTGAAAAGAGATGGCTTCTCTTAGGCCTGAGTGCGGTAGCTTTGCCTCAGAGAGACATGAGATTTCAGAGATGCTCTGACTTCAGCATTTCCTGTTTTCCTTGCTCCTTTTTATTTCCTTATTCCTCCAAGCAATTGCATGGTCAGTGTCATGACTTACACAAGTTCCTTGCTCAGCTAGCTGGTTGCTTTGAATCCCACATAGAGCTACCTACCTCTGCCGGTGTCATGTATATGAGCCTAGACCCAGAACTCAGGACTCTGAGCTTCCTTTTGGGGACAAGGGTCCTTGAAGTTAGTCATCTGGTACCAGACTTGGGGAATCTGAAGCCTTTACTGATATTCCGTCCCTAGTTGTTTTTAAAAATAGCCTTTGGAATCCTGCATAACTTTGGTACTCTTGGAAACAAGTCACCCTGTTTCATTCTTTAAGTCAGTTAGTATTCTTTAAGTTAGTTGTTTTATAAATAAGTACCAGATTTCAGCCATTCTGGTAATTATCATAGTAGAAAGAAGCTTTTGAAACCATTTCTTCTTTCTATTTTCATTTAATCCAGGCTGATATTATTTCATACAGTTGCATACTGAGGAGACGTGCTACTGATTTTGGCACTACTGTCTTAAAGCATTAGCTGTATTAAAATTAAAAAATATGTGTATTATCTAGGGAGCCAGGATTAAACTTCAATACGATGTGCCTCTGTAGAACATTTAAGTCCTATTGACAACAGAATATGAACTTTTTACAACACCTTTGGCAAGAGCTAGTTAAGACAGTCTTTGTAGAAATGCTTCTTATTTTAGTAATGGAGTGAAATTAATTTCTATAGAATTTTAATCATTTTAACTACATCAGGAAAAGATTTTTGTTTTTCTCTTTGATAATCAAGAATAAGTTGTCTGCTGTTCATGCATTTTACTGAATCTTAGATTTAATAAAAAGTTAGCTGAAATAATATGTATATTATACAAACAATAATATGATATAGAAACCTATTCTTTATTTATTCTGGGGTAGTTTTCAAAACACTGTGGATATATTTGTGGATGTTTGAAAAACAAGAATATCAAAGCCTGTGCCCAGAGTGTGTATGGCCTGACATGTAGCCAGTAATGTTCTTGGAGAGAGGCAACGTTCTTGGAAATCTAGATATTATATCAAGTGAATCAATAGGGTCTTGTGTATGAAATAATTCAGACATTAATATTCATTGAACCCTCTTTTTATATTAGCAGTAGTTGAATCAGTGCTGGTGTATACAAAAACCAGATCACTGAACTAGATGAACATTTATCATAGCAGGATGCTCTCCAGAATAGAGATTCCTACAATCAGAAAAGTACAGTTTTGTTATGTTTGGTTCTAGTGATTACATTTTTGTGAATTATTTGAAATCTCTTCCTTTTAACTCAGGTTGTGTGAGATTTTAACTGATAGTTTTATACATTAAGCATTAGGAAATGTTTGTATCTATGTAAGAGAACATAGCAAGAACGAAGAGATCATAAAGGACCTTGTAAATGCAGATCAAAGACAGCAAGTCATTATCACTAGAAATAAAAATGGAAAGCAATACTGAAGTCATAAAGTTGAGACTAACCTAAAATTCAGGAATAATCTGTCTCTCTTTCCACACATGCTGGAAAGAATTGAAATTATACAGTTCATAGCATTTCTCTTACCTGAGCAGTACGTAGAAAAAGTACCATCTTCCAAAAGCCAAATGATGCCTGGATAATTGACAGCATTAGTGCAACCCCATGTAAAAAGAAGATGAAAGGTGAGAAGAAGCAAGCAAATACCAGAATTTTTATGGCTTTATCATTTTTCCTTGAGAACCTGGAGGCATAACGCTCATAAAACATTACAGACGGCAGGAGGTCTAGTGAACGCATATATAGCATCATAAAAGGATGTCATTTGTTTTAAAAGGGACTCTTTCTGTTCAGTAACTACATCTCAAGTAATGTAGAAACCCGAACATACGAGCTGACAACCTAACTCACTAAATCAGAGGGAGGTCATACAGCAGGAACCTGATAATCGTGCCTCGGTTGTGTTTTGATGTAGCTGGGACATGCATATAGGAGCAGCAACCAGTGAGCAATCTTCTAGGCCTAGAAACCTGGATTACAGTAGATTCTGGAGCTACTCCTCATGCAAAATGAAGAGAAAAAAGAAGTAGTGGGATTTACTCATTTCAGAAGAGACAAAATAATCAATGTCTTCAAGATGGTAATACCAAAATAGTTCTTTATTTGCCAGCTAGTTTTAGATCACAGTCACAAATCAGAGAGCAAGCGATTCATTTTTCTATTAAGATATGTCTGTACTGTGAAGAATTGAAAAAGTTCTGTATTATAATAATGCTGAAATCAGACCACTCTGCTTTTCTGTCTTGAAAGAATAAAATTCTTGTTTATACTTATAGATGACGTCAGTGGTGCAGTGGAGTTGTGCCCATCCAGCACATTGCAGTATGTGATAGGAGGCTGTGCAGTTGGCTGTGATAAATGATTTGCAGAAACTGGGCATTATATCTGATTCCACCCATTCCACTGAAAACTGCAGGAAGCATATGGTATGAAAATGATCGTCTTTACAGTTTATATAAGGTATGGCATCTGCAGAACGGCAATACATATCCTGTGCACTCAAAGCTAGCACTCAAATGTTCATTGTTAGCAAGGCATTAATTTGAGCATGTCTGTAGCCTGCAGCTTGCCCAGAATGCGGCAGCAAGTGGGCTCAATGAGGTGAGAGACCAGAGCTGTATTATGCACGCCTGCAGGTCTTCACATGGGCCGTTTACAGAGCACAAGTTATGTTCAGGTTGACAGCACTGCTTTTCTTTAAATCCTAAGGTTTATACCCTTTCTTAATTCAGGCCTTTCTTACTCCTTGTCTTTGCCTCTGCTCAGATATTTTGATGATCTTGCCTATACGCTTTAGGTTGTAAATCCAGCTGTTGCTAATGTGGTCCTGCACTCTGCTCTTCTAAAGGAAAACTATGGAAAATTTTTAGATTTTTATTGTTGTTGAATCACTTCTTTTGCTACTTACTTTCTGCCTTTTGATCCTTCTCTCCTTTTTCTTCTCATTTTTCACACCTTCTGGGTGAAATTATTGGTATATCTTTAGATTCACAGCAACATGACTTTCTTTTGGATTTTTGATTGGAGGAAATTTTGCTTCTTACTAAGTTTTTATTGGGTGGTGAATTAAAATAAAAGCTGTTGTATATATTTAACTCTTTTTGTAATGAAACAACTATATTATATCCTCATGTTTTTTTGGTTCATTTTGAAAGCAAGTATTTTGCTTTTCTATGAGGATCTGGACTAGACCTCTTTGAAAGTTCTGTTTTAGAATGAACAAAACCAAAATGGGTTTTGCAGAAAATCTTTGCTTTCCTCAGAAAATGTTACTGGCTTTTGTTTTGATTTCTCAAAGAAACACATTTTTAAAAGCCTACAGTATTTAGATCCTGACATACTGTCATGCAAGGAAGGAGCTGTCCCTTACCCTTTTTTCATAATTACTGGGCTCCCTCACCAAATCTCTATTTTCCAATTTCTCATTACATGCTGACTCCTCTCACCAAAAAGGTGATTTCCTGTAAAGTCATGGGAGCTGTAGGAACACAGTAAGTTTGGCTCTGAATGCTACTACAGAAGTATTTTGCAGACTAAAGAGTTGTTTTTAATGGTTTTTGTTTGTTTTTGCCAACCGTAAGAAGTTCCTGTGGGAAGAAAAACTGTAAGATTCATTGACATTTTATACCATCTTTATATGCTTTTATTTTTTCTTCTTTGTCTCAGTTGAACTTTTGAAACAAATAAACAAAATCAATACTGAGACATACCCTAAAGTTCTAACTCACCTTGTATTCAGTTAACACTAGTGCTTAAGTCTTAATCAGTACTTCAAAATTGCCTCAGTAACAACTTCAGTATTTCACTCATCATTATCTACCCTTTTCATATCATATAGCATTGAAAGATTAATTCTTTACTCACCTGAATTCAGTGAAACAAGAGAAGGTCCCTTCATTTCTTAGGGATTTCCAGAAGAATACCTCTGCTTTTCAATTTTCTATGTTTAAGCATTTAATTGGGCTTGTGTGAAATGAAAGGGAACGAATGTACAGCAAATAGTCATCAGCTCATACTTTCTTTTTTAAAGCATGCAGTTGCAAATAGGTGTTTCCCATTATAGAGAAGTGGTGATTTTTTTTTTAAGGGTCTGAACAGTACAACTGGTAAAAATCTTTCTGCCTTATGTGAACCTGGGATTCCATGCATTCCTTGTGATGATACTGTTTTCTGTTTCTCTAACTATTGCTGATGCCTATAATTTATTATTTCTTGACCATCCCCTTCTTTTTGTGTCAGGATAATGGAAATTTACATACGGACAGAAATAGAACTGTCTAAACTCATGAACACCTGTAAATTTGAGAAATTTGTAAGAAATGTCCCTTGTTCTCTTTTGTGGAGCACTTTTGATATGCTCGCTACCATTAGATGGCAGCAGTGAGCAGCATCTCCCCACTAGCCATTGTTAAAAGGCGATAATACAGATTTTACTGAAGGCTACAATAAAGTTAACTGACCTACCTTACATGCACCTTGCAATTAGAAATATGTGGAAGGCATATTTAAGCTAGTATTCAGAAGATTTGTTAACCAGTGTTATTTAAACTGTATTTTCCACATGGAAGTAGAAGCTGTATGCGTGTAAATTATGCAAGGAATGTAAGTATTGCAAAGAACAGCTTCAGTGTTAATATGAATAGGTGCAGCCACATAGATTCAGTCTATTTGCATTTGGCCATCAACATGCTCCTCATTTTCAAGTCCTTGTCACAATTTAGGGATGCAATTAGAGGATTTCTGTTCATTTCAGAGAATTTTTTACTTTTTGAAACAATGTAGTTGAAATGTGACAAACTTTTATTACATTCTTAAATATTTTAACACTTTTTCATTTTGGAGTTTTCTTTATTTTTATAGAAATTAGCTTTTTTCACCACCTTTTGCTCCTTTTTGGAGGTAAAAAGACAAAAGAATATAAAAAGAAGTAAACAGGGTGAGAGAAAAAAACTGAAAAAGTTATTGAGAAGAATTGTTTTACTGAAAAAAATCATAAAATTTCAATAAAATGAATTTTATTTTATTTATTTGAATGCATTTAGCCTAATTAAGAAAGGTAAACAAGTACTTCTATATACGGAGATGTATACATGTGTACAATGTGCAGGGAGATGTATACACACACGCACACACACACATACAAAAGCATGGATGTGTCTTGTATGTGGGAAACTTGGTAGTGAGAGACTGAATGTTTTGTCCCAAGTCGTCCGAGCATCTATGATAGAGCTGAATTTTGAAATAAAGTTTTGTGCAAATGTCTGGCTGCTGCCACCAAACATTTCCTTATGTGGAAGAGAAGAGGAACTGCTTTTAGTTTGTTTTATTTTTTTATTGTGCTCCATGAAAATGGTTTGAAAAAAATTCCTGCATACTATTTATTGTGTCTATCAGACTCTGTCCAGCATTTACATGTCTTTTTTCTTCCCTTCTGTTTTCACTGTTAATGAGAATCCATCTGATCCTTGATGTTACTAATGACTAATATGGTGATTTACTACTGATATTTTTTCCCATAATGCATCTTCCTTTTATTTTATGTGAGATATCAGAGGCCCTAGAGTTAAATGTAATGATGACATAGATGACTGTATAATGCATGTGTGAGAATATATGATGAAAGTAAGGAAAGGGTAAATGTCACAGGGAAAAACAGCTGCCAGGCAAAACTTTAAAAAAACAGAAATAACAATGTGCTTTCTCCTCTTCTCCACTTTTAGGTCTTAAATCTTCTTCCTTCTTCCTGTTTCATACTGTTTCAGTTACATTACCTTTCTACTGCTTCACATGTATGTCACCTCCACTTACATTAGTGCAGCCTATTTTATATCATTTCTGTCATCCCAGAATTTACTTCCTGGAACATGTAGAAGGTAGCAGGGAAGGAAAGAAGGGGTCAAAAGCCAATACCTCCTTAAGTTCAGTACCTTCCGCAGTTCTTACTTCCTTGGAATCCCTCTATAAGTTTCACAGTATTTGAGATTCAGTGCCTCAGATTATTCTAGTTTAAAAAAAGAAAACAGTTTTTTGTAGACTTAGCAGTAGGTGACAGAGCCAGGACATGGCTAGGCCAGTGGGCTACAGAAGAATTCTGCCTTGTGATTTCCTCGCAGTAGGGAAGGAGAGAGCTTTGTAAGTTTAAAGTTTTGTTTCATTTGTTCCATGGCCATCTTTCAGATTGTTTTTAAATACTTCTGAAAGTGATCCTGTACAAGGCACCTACAAAATACTGGAACAACAGAAGGCTGTTCTTTCCCCACAGTCTTGTCTTATCCTCTGCAGAAAAAATACATTTGAAGGTTGTTTGGTCTCCCTTCCCAAAAGGATTTGTTGAGGATCAGATTGGGATGACTTGCCATTTTTGGTCAGAGAAATGATAGAATCCAGATAAATGATAGAACTCAAGTCCAGTATTGCTGACTAGTGTGTGAGGATCTCTTGTGTCTGTGGGTCATCACTGTTAGTTGCATTCCAATGTATAGGGGATATGCAGTACATGGTGTTTCTGATTCGCAGCTACTGATAACATCCAGCACTTAATGTTTTGTGAAAGTCATAAAGGTACCCTATTACATTTAGGCATTGGGGAGCCTTACTGCATCACAAAGGAGTTCCAGGTCAGTCCTTATTATTTTTAAATACTGTTTTTCCTTAAGGAGCACAGAAGACCCAAATCTACCCTTACTGTAGCAAGCATCCCACAGATTTGAAGACAAATCGACTAACTACACGGAACAGTCCTTCATGTTAATTTTTATATTACTGTTGTATCCCACTGTGGAATACAAAGGTAAGTGTGGCTGGAAATACACAAAGCTTGCACAGGAAATTACTCGGGTAAATAATTCCACTTTTAAATATATTTTCTAGTTTTCATTTCTGTTGGAATTCAGTTAGTCACTGGACAATCTCTGATTTGTGTGGTCTTCATTATATGCTAACAGAAGGAGCTTCTCACTGAATTGTAGGACCCAGTTCAGTAGGACTGGGGCATATTAAATTCTTTAAACTTGGCAGAAAGAAAAGCTATCTGTTTAGTGTTACTGTAGTGTAAATACAGCGTGCCCTGACTTTTTTGTTACCTTTTTGCTTTGTTTGGGTTTTTTTTGCCAATAGAAACAAGCAGTTTAGGTTCATACTTCATATTCACGGATGTCGAAATAGAGTATCCTCTCTTAAAATAAAATGAAAAAACATATTTTCAGCCTCATATCCCTCCCTACAAAAGTTTATTGCAAAACCTCTGAGGTATTTTAGTTTCAAATGTGTTTCTCAAAGAGGAATTCATTGTTAGGTCTGTAATATTCAAAAGATATTTCCAAGCCATTGATTCAGTGGATGGTGCATCATCTAATGTATAAAATAACCTTGAAGACTAACATCAGGCACTGATGGCACAGTTCTGTGACAGTTCTGTATAGTATCATGCTACCTCTCTTATGAATCTGTTTCCAGACAGATAGTTTACCACAGTGTCCCAGTCTCAAAGTAGGCTTTCAAACCACTGAGTCATACTAATCACTGTGAGAGGTTAAGAAAATGTAAATGTAGAACAACAAATTCAAGGTTGCCTTCCCCTCTCTCTGCATATATTGGGAGCAGGGCTGGTAGTGTATTGCCTCTTATTAAAAGATCTAGGGACTTATATAGGGTCTAGTTTTAGTTGCAGGTAATTTTACCAAACTTAAGTCAGGTTGACCTTCCTCCCTTCCTCCCTTCCTCCCTTCCTCCCTTCCTCCCTTCCTCCCTTTCTCCCTTTCTCCCTTCCTCCCTCCCTCCCTCCCTCTGTAATAGTTTGCAGATACAACCACTCTATTTGCTTAGTGTGAGTTTGTTTTCATGCAGGGATAAAGCAGGGAAGCATAACTGAGGAATGCTGGCAGCTACAGAGATTGCTAAACTGCTTCAATTCTTATTTCTTTCATTGAGTGAAAATACACTTTTCTCCAGGAAATCAAAATAACAACATTGAGAAGGATTCCACATACAACTGTTTAATGCAGAATGGGCAGTGGCTTCCAGGAATTAGAACAGGTGTTTGCAAGTCAAAAATAACAGCTCTGTTCCTAGCTCCACCAGTGGGAAGCTGTGGGCTTGATCTATCAAAATCAAATGGTCTTCATTTCATATCACTGCAGTTCAGGTGCTCTGTGATGCTGGAAAATTCCCTTAAATTGTCAACCTAGATTCGCTTAACTTTAGGCACTTATGTCTGATAATCTCTGTTCTAGAGTTTAGAAGCTGTTTCATCCTAGTTCCCTTTGCAGTCAGTAAGGATTTGAATTGCCCTGTGTCCATTTCCATCCACTAAGCTTCTAAGGAGGCAAAAATAAGTGGCTTATGTAGGCATAGGTGCCTAAAGGCAGATAGGCTGACTCCTGTATATCTTGATTCGCTTGTGAATGCATAAAACATGAACAAAAATATTTGCATCATTAAGAGATATCGTGAGGTTCTCTTTAGATTGGGGAAAGAGCTACTCATGACTAGAACTCTTAATTGCTTCCAAAAGTAATAAATAATACTAGCTAATACCTTGAAAGTGGTTAATCAAGCTCCTATCATCCTCAATTACTACTATTAACAAAAAGCAACAAATTAAATCCCACCATTTGTATTGACTTATTGCCGATAAATGTATAAAACATTTCCAGTGGTGAATATATTAGTTTGTAAGATCTTTTGGTTGGGACCATCATTTCTGTAGTTTCTGCTACAGCTATTCAGTAGAAATATGCTTTATGTATTATCATAATGTGACAGCCTTTAGCAGTCAATCACCAATTAAAATTTTTCTGTCTGATGCCAACCATGGCATGACTCACTGCCATAACTGGTTCAGTAAGTGCTTATTGCTTATTCCTATTTCTGCTGAATAATGGGTTGGGCAACCTAAACTTCAAACTCCTTGTCTGTGTCTTCAAGATCCTGGCATTTAAATGGCTAAATATCAAACTTTATTGTCTTTGTCTGTAAATTACCAATGATTTGTTAATATGCTTCCTATTTTTTCCTTGGTGTCTTTTGTTCTTCAATAGAATTAATTTTTGATTTGCCTGTAAGAGTCCAAGCCATTGCAGGTGTACTTATTCCTGACTTCATGCCACAGGCCATTTTGTGAAGTGAGATTATAGAGACTGGCAGTCTTGAATCCATATTGATCAGCAAAATAATTATGAGGTACAGAACTGGCAAGTTCAGAGTTTTTTCCAAATATTACACTATTTAGTAATTCAGGTGGTAGAAGAGAAAGTTTTGTTTGTTGCCTAAGGCAGCCTACAGACCAAGTGCATGATGTAACCCATCTGTGACAGCCAGCAGTACTAAATTCTGCCGCTTTGTCTAATTATTCAGTCTGTGTCATTGTGAATAGACTATGTCTGAGGTGTGAGGGAAAATCAGTTTTCAGGGTAGGATTTCTGTTGGTTTCCTGGGGAGTTGCGTGACTAAACACTAATTGAGGTTCTGAGGTCTAGCGCTCGTTTCCCAGCAGACTCCTTTTCAGATTTCAGCTTTGGAATTTAAAGCTTCTGTGAGATTTTAAAAGCTCATCTGCATTTCTAGAACAGGGAATTATGAGGTTTTTTGCTTTCAAATTAATACTTGTCATTTTCTGGCCACTCATCATAATTCTCTCCATACAGGCTTATGCTCTTATTGGAAAACTGATACTTGATAGAAGCTCCACATTTGTTTCCAGAGCATTGCCTGGAAAACTTTTGGTTTTGAATGAGGAAGGGGGAAGCAGACTGTGTCTGCACTGCTACAGAAAGCCAGCCTTAGTGCTAGGTAAAAGCTGAATCTGACAGCTTACACTCAGCTCTGTACTAGGAAGTTCACTGCTACTGGCACACACGTAAGCTACTTCAAAGTCAGCAAAGATGTTATGAGAGAGACAGTCTGCAGTTTAGGTGTACCCAGATTGACAGGTTTAGACGCTTTTTTCTTTGTCACATCAGGGGCGAAACACTGGCAATAGAAGTGTCTATGGACGCTCTTGGATGGTGGTACAGAAACTTTCTCAGAACTGCTGTTACAGTTCATGATTCAAAGTGGCAGCAATGAAAACATAGAATAAGCAAATTAGAACTTGAGACCTAAGTTCATTAAGCAGTTGCACTGGTAGTTGTCATTTTCTTAAGAGACAATGTTACTAAACACATTCATCTTACTATTTAATATCTAAAAAAATTAATTTAAAGCAATGGAAATTACAGAGCTGAATGAACTAGAAGTTGTCCATATACTGCCTTTTGTCTTAGAATCAATACTTATGCGATTAAGACTCAGAAGGGAGAGAGGTCATTGCAAAACTATGCCGAAACTGTACCCATACTGTAAAATGTGTCCTTTCATTCCTTGTTGATAGACACTCGTCTGTATCTTTCCCTCTCAGTGGTGGTAGAGCTCAAGTTTGTAGAAAAAATATTTCTGGCATGATTTTATGAATGTAGAAATGTTTTCTTTACTCTAGTATTCCCTTGAATTGAATGTATTTCTCAGTTGTTGTTTTTTTAAGGATTGAGGAAGGTATTATAAGGGGGAAAAGGAGTATTGATTGTGTTCTGCAAGGAGGGAGAAATTGATTTATTTTTTCTTCATGAACTGAAGGTATCCCATCTTGTAGAGCTAATTACATTGTGTTTATTTTTGTTATTTATCTTCTGAAATTTTAAAACTTGCTAGGAAAATGTCAGTTTATCAAATTCAATTATGCAACCTTCAGACATACTAAAACCTTACACTCTTCTACTTCCCACATGCTTTCTATATTTAAACAGAGCCTTTTCTGCAGTAACTAGCCTTGACAGAGATAATTGGGGAAGGAGTTTGCTTTCTTCCTACCCAACTAATTTATGTTTTTAACTTTCTAGACTAAATCCTCACCTCAAAATGGAACACCTCAATTGTAAGAATGGTCACAAGGTTTTCCCGCATAATAAATTGCTTAGAAGTTACTTGAGTGTACACTATGCCATTCATTGCAATCCCAGTGCCACATTGGTTTTAATGCTTCATTTTAAGAACTTCTAGCAAATATGATAAACAATGGGGAAAGGTCTCAGAAGACCCTATTTTAATTCTTAAGGATTTTACAAAGCTATTTTATTCTTCAGCTGCTGCTTTAGTCAACTTATCTCACAGCATGACTTTCTTTTAATAGTCTCTGTTCTTCATTTTAAGTTGTGTACTAGCTTGGTATATCTTCAAGAACAGACTATGTGAAGCGGATGGTATTGTGCAGAGCACAATGGCATGATTAATTGCAACACAGGGTGGCACATACTGGAGCCGCTTGCATAGGTTTCAGGATTTGCATCTTTTATGCTTTTTGTTTCAAATGTGACTGCACTTTGTGAAAAGATTCACTCTAGGATGTCTGCATATTTTTGATTCTCCATAATGAATATTTTTCCATCATAATATCATTTATGAGGAAAAGTTTAGTTTGTTTTCCTTTGTTTTGTTGCCAAGAGATTTTGTAATTAAAGTTTTATTCATATTTACATATATGTAGGGCCAGATTCTGGCACAGACAGTTTTACTTTTCTCTTCAGAAAGGACCATTGCTGTCAACAGGGCTGTAATATTGTACATGGTGTAAATATAGTCCATGCAATTTTTTTTAAAGTAGATCTTTGAGAAAAAAATGCTGCAGAATTTTTTATGGCTTCCCATTTTATCTTACCCATATCCAAGATAAATCTTCATATTCTATTCTTCATATGCTATTTGCTGTAAGTGTATTTGGAGCTGCACACTTCAGCATGTTACTTTTTAGAGACACCGGATGAATTTGAAGTTGCATTGAAGTGAATGGAAATTTTGTCATTGACTTCAAGTGGGGACAGGATATCACTCACCATGGTTATTTTTGCTTTTTTGTTTATTAAAGAGATGGAATTAAAAAATTGACATTATAAGATAGAGTCCTGTCAGGGAATCTGGATTATGAGTTAGCTGCTATTTAGAGGTGAACTCTCCTGATAGTGGAAAATCATTCAAATTAATTATTATATTTCATGTTCATGCTACCAGTATGTGTAATGAATGCTGAAAAATAACATTCATTTTCCAACTTCACCTATCCCTCTTCTGAAAACATGTGAGCTTTACAAAAGACAAGAAGGTTATAAAGAGAACAGGCGGTTGGCAGGCCAAGAGGAGAATGACTAAAACCATAAGGGATGGCATTGTTTAACATTTAGTTCTTCTCTCTCCCTTAGCGTCTGTGATTGTGTACTAGGTGCTGGAGGTGGAGAGTCACAACAAGCCAGTTTGCTGAACCAGGAGCTCTTCCTTACCCAACAAGAAATACTAATAAGAAAGTCAAATATTAATCCTTCCCTTCTTAGGAGTTTAAGTTTATAACTTTAGGGTCACAAAAGGTGCCTGTGTCATGTCATATCATTCACAGCTGATTGCATTTTATACAATAACTACTTAAAATAAAATGAGCTGTCAGTTTTTAGGAGCAGGGGCTAGAGCTCAGTTCTCCTATCTGCTAGTCTAACTTCCATAATCACTGTACTGGAAAGTCATGCTTGCCTGTATTCTTACTCTTTGTTTCAATTGATAATTTCTGTGAAAACAGGATGACTCAAAGAAGGCAGGTGTGTGGGCAGTGTCTCCCCAAAGCCAAGACAATTTACAGTCAGCTATGTAGAACACTCAGTTAAGACATCTTAATTTGAATCCCCTCAGATTAGAGAGAGCACTAAATGTGGCTTTCCTGTAGCTCAGACAGATGCTTTAACCACTGAGCTAGTGTGTGGAAAGGGAGTACTCGATGGCTGTGTTTTGTGTTTAAGTATGTGTTATAAATGTTTGAAGTACATCCATTTGACTGCATCTAGGGTGAGATAGGCAGGTGGACATTTAGTTTGAGATTTATGATAAGGTGTAGCCATAAAATAGCCACTCAACCCTGCAAAGACAGAATCAGTTCTAGGTGAGGAACAAAAATGTAAATTTATTTGCAAAAGGAAAACTTAAGATACTGCCAAAAACATGCACGTATAAAGAGTTGAGTTATGGTTTGAGATTTACCAACTTTTGAACATTGATGCTTTATTCTGCTTTAGTTCTCTTTTTAGTCCTCTAGTCCTATTGTGGGTTTGGGTCTAAGAAATAACAATTGAATGAAAGTCTACATGGTGGATTTTTCCAAATATAAGTTAGTTACTTTTCTGTTGGCACATGTTCAAAAATAAATCTTTTTTTTTCAGTGAAAGATCTGTCCTTAATGTAATCCCCTGTAATAAAGTAGCAGACTAAGCTATAACCTCTGGTGTTCAGACATCATTAGACTTTTGAACACCCATTTATTGAAATGTTCATCTTAAAGGAAAAGTTATTAACAATCTTCATAAGAATATGTTGGATTATTACATGTTTTTATGAACCAAGTTTTTAATAATTAGTTAATTAATTTTGTAACTATTTATCAGTAAATGCTTAAGACACTAGGTGCAAGCCATTTACTCATATTTCAGGTGTGCCAAAAGCTTAGTGAACCATAGCAATCACATTTGACACTGTAAAATGAGAAATGGACATATACGTCTCAAGACCACCCAAATACAGCAACCTGTGAAAAAGTCTTCATGAACTGCCCCTCTGAGGACAGGAAGTAAGCCAGGGCTTAGTAACACCTCCTTAAGGAATACCATGTTCCTCCATTCTCCTATGCAGGAAGCTCCAAAGGGAACAGTGTCTCTTAGAGCACTTACATGGGCGAATGCAATCATAAACTGCCATCAGCACAATCTTGTGGCTAGAAGATACAGTGGGAACTTGCAGGATGTGAACATATTCAACCTGATGGTGTTTCTATAGTCATCTGACTTTCTCCCTCTTACTGCTGCAACACTGAAGTGTCATACCAGTGCAAATTATGCTAGGACCATGCTCCCCTAAATACACTCCTAAAAGACAAAAGGTTAGTGCCAATGGCAGTATCATATCCTGTGAAAAAGGGTGCTTTTGATCCATTTTTGACCTCACAAAACTTCTGGGAATATGTCTTAAGGTGAGGTCCAAGGTCTACTATCTTTTTTTGCAAGCCCCTACAATAAAATGGATGGAGTCATTTTCACAGTAGTATATATGTTGGGATATTTCACTTGTAAAGAATTTAAACGTCTAACTTTACAGAATGATATTTACACGCTTAGTTTAAAGGTTTCAAAGAATGTGTTCTTAAGAATAACAAGAAAAAAGTTGAATGTTGTAAGGAATATCTGGAGATACTCTTTTACTATGAACAGAGATAATGAAAATCATTGGCTGTGACACTAATACATATCTTTATCATTACAAAGGCCTGTTCTCGTCTGTCATCTGATCATTTTTCCAAAACCAGACAGAAATTAAAACCCAAGGCTCTTTTAGGTACACTCCTCAGATGATCAGATTAGAATATTCTTTTTATGAACCATCATCTTTGATATGATTTGGTGACAAGAGCTGGCGAAAACATTGTCAGTGAAAATTGGCTTTTACGGAGAGCTTTTGCCTAAGTTTTTTTTCTCTCCTTCCTTTCCTCCTATCATAAGCATAATAATTGAGAAAGACAAATGCAAGATTTCTTGAAGAAATCCTATTTTGGACATTAAAAAAGCATGAAGATCAGATAGTACCTATGACCTAGTAGAGTTTTGTTTTTGTTTTTTGTTTTTTGTTTGCTTTTTGTTTTTGTTTACCTGGACAGGCAGAAACTGCCTGATGTCTTAAGCCTTACAAGTAACACTTAAAATTACATTGGAGGCAATTTTGGTCCTAAAGGTAGAGAGAACAGTGATATTTGATCTGCTTGGAACAAACTGTCTGGCTGTTTTCAACATGAGTTGAATGCCTAACTTCTTTTGATGCCTTTGCACACCCAGCCTTTGTTCCTAACTGATCGTTTGAGATATTTATTCTGTGTGGAGAAAAGATGGGTATGACCTAGCTTCATTTAGAAAGGAGGAAGTAAAAGAAAGTAATGTAGAACTTCTTTAACAGAATCTAGAGCCTAGTTTAAAATAGTGTTCCAGAATATTAACTTGATTCAGAAAGGGCACTTTTTTGCCTTTTCACTGATATTTTGCTTCTGAAGAAATCTGAAAGAAGCACAAAATTTAATACAGTAATTCATTCATTTAAACTATTCTCTTGCTTTCCCACTCCTAATAAAGGAGTTTTCTCATTTTCCTGCATCTGCAGTTACTGATTCCTCATCTTAAAACTCAGCTCACAGAATTGTTGCCATTTATGCAGATGACAAGAATATCCAGAATTACTGTAGTGAACATTAAAGAAGAGCTTTGAGAAGTATATAACTCCTCATGCTTTAGGGCTTAAACAATTTTTAAACCATCTGAAACTTTCCTTGGAAGCAAATTCTGTCATAGCTGTCCAATACAGAGTTTATTCTGTTTCTAACACAGTTGTCCTTAGCGGCAGGCTGACAGACTAGATAGGTCGCTGTTCTAACATGTAGCAAGTGCAGTATTTATCATGTTAAATTTAAGTCTTTGCCCACCTTCTCTCAATTGTGTGTAAGGTTTGGATCCCAAATCCTTGCAAATATGATGCTATCAGTGTTTCTGTTGTGATTTCCAGTCATTCTGGTTACTGAAACTGGGACCAAACCTTAAAAAATGCATACCTAATCTTAAAGAAACAATGGCACACATTCTCCTTTATCAGTTAGTGAATCATGTATTATTATTACATATGCTTAATTATTAATAATACTCACTAAAACAGTCGTTCACTTTTTCTAGAAATCAGCAAGGCTTAAAATCAGCTTCATCAAACTCATGTTTCTTCACTGAATCTCAGAGCAGAAGTTCTCAAAGTGCTAAATACAGATAGACAACTAACTGCATTTAAATCAAGAGCAGTGATTTACTTCACCACCATCAACAGATTTTAAAATATCACTGTAAATTCATAGACATATGTTTTCTTTTCCGAGTGGGATGGGAGGCAGTCTGTACTGCTGGTGGAAGTAGAGAGAGCATGGGGTTCAATGAGCTTAACTTCCTGAACATTCACCTTGCTTTTCTGCATGGTTTTGCTGTTTTCTGCATGGTTCCCTGTTGTTTTGTAGCCTGTGTTTTGTTCCCAGTTGTTCCAGCTTTAATGTGGTAGTACCTAGGCTGACTACTTGAAAGTTAGCTTGTAAGAATGACAGTCTTTTTTGTCTTTTTCCCTTGTTGTAAGATGCAGAAGAAAATGGTTTTGATCGTGTCTTGTTCAGGAACAGTGCAGTTTCCCCTTTCACGCAAAGTGTGTTTATGAACAAGATCGGTTTATATGTCTGTTCCCTCCTGTCAAGTTTTAAAACTAGAGGATGGGCAGCTATAATTGTAATTGACAGGATATGGTTGGCTTTCCGAAATAAAAATAACTGAGGCACTTTGTCTTGTAGATGCTTCATTAGAGTGACCAGCAAGTGGTAAAGAGGGTCAATCACATCACAAAATATAGGCATTATTTTGATCATTCATGAAGATTCAGGTACTTCCAAATTTGGAGTGCACAATGTTGTGTTGCCAGAATCGAGGACAGGTTTTTGGAGGTTAAAATAAAAGGTAAAGAATCAGTAAGATATTGTGCTGTACCCCCATAATTGGTGCAGCCTGTGGGAAGGGTTCCCTTTGGGTCATTTTCCAAGGTCAAGACCAATATTTACAGTCAGGCATTATAAAACTTCTGTGTAGGATACAGTTCTGTGAGAAGATAGACAAACTTCTCTTTACCAGTAGAGAGGTGAGCACTTTGAATATCCTGCATGAAATAAATCAAGATTCACTTCCAGCTCTGATATTACCTAAGGACATCAGTGTCCATCCTGGTTGCTCTGAGATGGGCAGAGGGCAGGTGGGGTTGGACATTCCCATGGGATGTAATTACTGTTCTGATGGAGGTTCTACACAGCTTCTGACTGGTCCCATCCAAGGCCACTTAAGAGCAACATCTAACACAGTTTAAGCTCCGCTTCACAGGTGTTAAATCACTGCATCACTGCATAGGTCAGACTGTGATTTTAATATAATACTAGGTCCCCATCTGTTTCATTATACAGTGTTTTATGGTGTACTTCCCACTCTGAAGTCAATAAAATCCTTTTGTAAGCAAAAGCAAGTTTGATGCCCTATTTCCCATTAGATTCTAGGATGTGCCCCATCTCCCAAACTTTCTTCCACTGGAAGATCATATCAAGCATTTGCTTGTTTTGTTTGCTGAAGAGAAAAGTCAGCATTTCAAACATGGAGGAAAGTGAAATAGTTTCGAAGAGCTAAATGATATTGTAAAATCTCTGCTCAGATTGCAAATTTTATCTTATTATGCTAAATTCAAAATAGGGAACAATAACTCAAAAAGGCATGGAAAAGTGTATTATAGGCAGAGCGTTATCATTTTCATTTTTCATTAAGCCTAACTCCTCCGTTTCCTTTTTAATAAACGATAGCTAAAATTATACTATATTTAATTATACTCTTAAACTTCAGGCTAATGAAAATCTAACTTGTGTGATTATATCAAATTAGCCTTGAGGACTGAGACACTATTTGGTAATTTGCACAACATGGCCTATATTAAGTGTTGCTTGATTTAATATATATGAATGCATACTATAAACTATATAAAATACTGATCAAAAGTTTTATATGTGTAGTATATACTGATAATAATTAAATTTGTGCACATATGCTCATATGGAAAGGTATGTGGGCTTGAAATAATTAGAAGTAATTTAAAGTTCTGTCTTTCACCATTTCTGCTATCATTTTGTTCTATTCATGATTTAGTTTCCTTTTTCTGTACTATGTCTGAGATTTTTGTCACCTAGAGCATCATGTTGCTACCATGATGACCACATTCTGCATACTCATGTATGCCTGAATAGAATCTATATCAGCAAATTTTTTCCTGTATTACATGTGCACAGTGCTGTTACCTGAATGAAGTCTTGAATCTGATCAGCTTTAAGTATGTTCAGAAGCCTGTTTATTTCACAGTGCAGAAAGAGCTAAACGTGAACATGAACTTTGCAGGATTACTATGTAAATAATTAAATAATTGTTAATACTAAGTTAGTTGGTCAAGAAGCAAATACCTCATTGATTTTAATAATCTTCTGTTTAAAAGGCTGTAAGTACTATGCAATTTTGTTGGTGAAAATTAATGGAATCAGTTCATATGATCATAAATATCCCTTCAAAATTTATGAGAAAGGGGTTGTTAGCAGCTGATTTGTGTTTGGGGGGGGTGTTCCCCTGATTTTGTTTTTCACAGGTATTTCTAGTTTGCCTAAGTTTCTCTTTGTTGTCATGAATTTTATCACTAAGTTAATACATTTTTAACAAGAGGAATAGAGGCAGAGAATAGGGTGAATTTAGAATATGTTTAAAGTATTTCAGAGTGTATTTAGATAGATGAAGCCAGCAAGAGTTGATGAATTTGTTCCTATTATTAAGGAACGTGTCAAAGCAATCTTTAAACCGGAGCAGTTAACATTAGTAACTTGCAGGGAACAGTTTAGATCCTGCAGGGCTGGAGGAGGTCAAATGTTAAGGAGGAGGACCTAAGGAATTAAAGGCTAGTCAGCCTAACTTTAGTGTCCAGGAAGATACCATGGCAAATTTTGGAACATTTGATTTGTCTGCCACAACAGTAGAGTAAGGTCATAAAGAATATTCAGCACAGACTTAGCAAGTACAAATCACATCAGAAAAATCTAGTTTCTTCCTTTGATCAAGAGGCTAGCAAAATAGATAAACAGGAGGAAAAAAATGTATTTTGAGCAACAAGATTCTGATACTGTTCCACATGACATTTTTATAAGTAAACTAGAGAAATAATGTCTACATTAAATCACCATGAGTTACAAAAGTGATTGAAACATACACAGAGCTGCATCTTCTAGTGTGCAGACTAAATAAACCTTTTACATTCTCCTCAGTCCAGTTCTATTCAACATTTTCATTAAAAGGTTAGATGGCCTCATGAGGATATATATATAAAATTTTATTTATAAAATAAATATACAAAGTTTCTATACAGAATTCTGCACATGACAAGCTGAGAGGCCTCTTGGAGGACAGGAATAGAATACAAAATTCCCCCCCCCCCAAAAAAAAAAAAAAAAAAAGGAGAAATTGTGTGAAGTCAAGAAATTGGAATTAAATACAGCACTACCCTTAGGGAAGAAAATCAGATAGCTGCTTCCAAAATGAAGAATCACAGGATAAGCAGAAATAAATCAAGAAGATACCATGGATCACAGACTGAACAGGTGGAAATATGATGCTGTTGTGGAAAGCATCATAACCACAATGTGTTAACAGGAGTGTGGTATGTAAACGAATGGAGGTATCTAAACTATATATTTATATAGATCTAAAAAGAAAATGAAATTCAAAGCTACATGAATGCAGTAGTATTCAGAACATCTGTTCAGATGAAGTACTACACCCAGGTTTGGGCACTGTTCTTGAGGGGAAGATTGTAGGAATCATATTTGGTTAGCCTGGAAGAAGGAAGAAAATAGTAGGGAAATGTAGACGTTGTAATGGTCTCACAGTATGTAAAAAAAAACCCCAGGGACTCTTTTCCTTCAGAGAAGACAGTGACATGCTATTTTCTGTGCCCCTTGGAGCTAAGACAAGGAGTAATGGCGAAAAATAAGGAAAATATCTGAGTATAGCAATAGTGAAGCATTGCAAAAGGCTATGATGTCCTTCATTTGGGATTATATTACACAAACATCTCTTGGGATGGTCAAAATATAATTAATCCTGTCTCAGAGTGTGTGTAAGGCTTCTTGACAGCCCTTCCAGCCCTACATTTCTATGATTCTATCACAAGTATTTAAAAATCTAACATGATTATATTACTGTGTATCTGAAACCTTGCAGTATGTTGACTGAAAATAGCTATATACACTTCTGCATTAGAATTTGTAAGCACAGTTTTCCTAGCCTGCAGCAACGTAGACCAAAGCATTCTTCACAAACAGCAGTATTAAACTACTCAGTATAGCACACAAAGATGTATTAAAACAAATACAGTGTATCATTGTCTTTCCAGACAAGGCATTGAAGAAGAAGGAAATGCTCTAGGCAAGATATTCCTTTTTCAATCCCACTCCGTCCAGAAAAAGACCAAAGAGGAGAAACTGCCCCTTGCACATAAATATATTTGAAACTTTTCTGAATGGAATCTTTGTGCAGAGGCCTGAAATGAAAGTAGAGCCATAAAAAGGCTTTTCCAAGGAGCAATCTCCTGAAAGTCACAGCAAATTAGAGAAATTTTTAAAAGTCATGGAACCTAGTTTAGGCCTCTACAGTTTATTCTTGAGGTCTTAAAATTCATGACTTCCTTTTGGTGAGAAGGAGGAGGAGATATTTCTATACTGGGCTCCCTTTTCACAAGCCTCAACTATAATCTGTGATTGTAATGCTTCAGTAGATTTCAAAATGTGATCTGATCTGTCCATTGGGTTACAGCCTGAAATAGATCAATATCTTAATTTAATAACATAGCTGAGTAAGGAGAGAACCTTCATATTATAGCAGACACAAAATCAATCAGTGAGGAGCACCTTATACAGACACCAACTCTCCTTGTAGAACAGGAACACTTAATATTGCTGTTTTTTCTTAGTGCTTGTCTCAAAAATACCAAAGCTACACAGTATCTACAAAATAATCTTTGCAAAGCATTTTTGCTGCTCCTCCAAATACAAAACAAGATCACCTTCTAAAACAGAATTTAAAATTTCTTATACAGTCCCTACTCACACAGAAATGAAATTCAGCTCCTAGCTGAAATGCCAACATGAAGCCAATGATAAGCTTGAAAACACTCAAAAAGTAATTAAGAAGGGCCAAAGGGTAGTACTTATGGTCTTGTGCTGCCACCTATTCGTTCTAGAATGAGCATCTAGAGTTGCTCACCCAAATGTGTAGAAGCTCCATGGGCTAAACAAACCAGATATTCTTCTACATCATTGATCACTCAGTTTTTATGATATTCACCTCTGCTTTTATTATTTGAGAACACTTGAGTATAAATGGAAATTTATACTTTAGTTATGTAATGATTCTCTTTAAAATCCACCTTCACAGTGGTTTACTTTTAAAATAACTACTTGAAAGTGTCTCCTCTGTTCTCCTTGAGTTATGTCAGCCTTGTTCTGACCTACAGTTCCTGTAGCTTTAAGAAACATTCCCTTGGATTTTTTTTCTTTAAAATAGTAATTCATGATAGCCAAATGGTATTGTCAGTTCCTTTAGCTGTTAATAATGCTATTGGAAGGAGAGGTTTGGGTTTTAACATGATATTCAGGATAATTAAATTCAACAGTAACAAATCGGAGAAGTAACACCCAGCTCCCACAGAATTTTTGGAGGTTTATAATTGAGTAAATCCTGGCAAAATTTGGGTCAGGTAGAAAGTTGCCTCGATTTGTAAGAAGGTGGATGTTGAAGATGGTGGCCTGCTGAACTAGGATTGAGAGAGCTGCAGGAGACCTCTTCCATCCCACTGGAGGTGGCATAACTGCCTGGAGGAGCTGAATGGCCAGAACAGGCAGTGACTGCAGTGACTCAGAGCAGCCCTTCAGTAGCTTCTTGCATAGCATTTGCTTGGAATTAACTCTTGTTTCTGTGTATGGAATCACAAGATAGGACACTGGTTTTCAAAGGACTTTCTGGCTCAAAAGAATGCTGTTTGTGCCTTTTTGCTCTAGATGTAATGAATCTAGTCCCACATCTGCAATTTGTGCCATAGCAATACTGCTATTAAGGTATAAGTTGTGATGTGCAAGTATTTCCTTGCAGCTTCAGTATTAATTTAAAGCCAGAATCTGCAATTTGTTTTTTGAAGAATCCTATGTAAGTCAAAAGCGTATCTGTTTTTTTCCAGTTTGTCGAAATAAGAGTATTTTATATCTCTGTAAACCTTGCCTTACTTACACTCTAAGACAATTTTGGTTACAGCAACACTATTGCTCATTTAGATTGCATATTTGAAAAGAACTTATTGCACAGCTTTTATCAGTTATTAAAATAAAGTTTTAAAAAGTAAGACAAAATACAATTAAATAATTTGTTGAGTGCTTAGTTAAGATAAGCATGTATAATTTTTAGGATCTACAGAGTAACTACACCGTAGCTGGTACTGGAGTATTTGAAAATTTAGTAGAGTTACTCTGGATTAAGACTGATGCACTGAGTTGAGAACCGGTAGACTAATCCAAAAAAGTGAGCTCTCTAGGGTTTTTGCGTAGAAAAGACAAACAGTATTGTTATACGCCACTTGGAGTTTGGCTGATCAAAGACAGAGGGAAGAACCAGAGCAATCAAAGTGCAAGTAGTACTTAGCAAGCATAAGAAACCACATGGAAGTCTTTCAGCATTTACTTTATTCCCTTCTCTATGTAGAAAATGTGAATGGCCACTTGGGGTGGAATAAAGTTTGAACTCCTAAACAATGTTCAGTTTTCTTCTAACTGCAGGTCAGTTAGTGGAGAAGTACAGTATTTTGAATTCCAGCCACGACTGAGCCTTCTGGGCAAAATGTCTATAAATTTGTTTCTACATCCCTTCACTTTAAGATGCTCTTTCAAATGTGTTTTAGATTTCTATGCTTATATTTCTTAAAGGAAATAAATGGTTACAGCCTCATGATCAAAAAATACTCTGTGTATGGTAAAAAGATGGAGAATTGGTAAAACAGCATTTAAAAATGTTTCGCCATTTCATTAAACATTTTATTAAGATTTGAGTGAACAATAGCTGAAATCACACATTTCGCATTCATCAAGAATTTCTGGAGTTGGTTGGATGCGTATGTGGGTTGTGTTACAAGTGATTCGTGCTTCCTCTGAGGGGATGTAGGCAGAAGTGGATTTGTCCGGAAGCTGACAGTGCATTTGTTCTGTTTTGCTGAAATCTGGTGCTATCCTGAAGCAGAGTTTGGGGTAGAATACCTGTACAGCCTAAGCTGAGGTCATTATTGTGCTAAAATGAACTAAGCAGCGAGCAAAAAAACCAAAACAAAACAAAAAAACCACTTGAGATACAGTTTATTTAAAATATGGTGTATGTTATCTAAATCAAGGCTAGGGACTATAACAACTTCTGGCAGGTCAAGGATAAAAGGATAATCTAGGGCAAAAGTTAGTGTAACAGTTTTTAGTTTCTGGGGGAAACAAAAGTATGTACAGATCTCCTGCTTTAGAGTGCCTTCAAAATATTGATAAATTATCTTCAATCTTGTTATTTATGACTATCCAGAATAGCTTGCTAACCTTTATTTAAAGTGTACTGTGGCATGCTGCAGATGGGAAATAGAGAAGATGTCCTTTCACTTGCTCTTTCCATTTTTGGAAGTGAGGCAAAGTTAAATGCCATTTCTTTGGTATTTCTGTAGAGCTAGGAATGTGCATCATACTGCCTCACCCCCCCCACCCCCCCCACACACATACAAACCCTGAAGTTTGTACAGAATTAACCACGGGAAAGATGTAGCAAGTGCAGCTGGGATGAGTACACGTCTCTTCAGTTGCAGTGAAGGCACAGGGCTGAGATTTCAGCACAAGCTATGCTAAGTCCCCAGACCACGGTCTTACTTGGGGAGCAGAGCATATGGACCATGTTGTCACAGGTTTGCTGCTGCTGTTTGCTGGTCTTGTTAGCTAAGCTAATTAAATTATAGCTAGTAGGAATACATCTGCATGTGTTACAGTTCTATCACTGGGCATAATCTTAGACCTATTTTCCAAAGTCACTGAGGCACTTAGAAGCCTTGTCTACATAGAATTGCCATGAAACTTAAGTTCCTAGGGGTCTTTGTTGCTGTTGAATGGAGAGTTTACAGTCAGATATTAGCAGGGAGGAGGAGAGTGGGATGGTGAGAATTTGTGGCTAGATATGTATATATATCAAGGAAGTAGAGAAGGAGGAAAAAAGAACTAGACACTAAAATTAAATGCAGCATGTCGTATTTCTGTAGAGGTCAGCAAGTATACTCAGTGCTTTACAAGGTGAAAAGACAAAATTAACCAACTTTTTTCTGCTATCTCTAGTAGGGATAAATTTGGATCTCGTGGCTTGTAGGGTTAGCAACATCAATAGGAAACTTAACGCTACTGCTCTAAAGCTGACTTCTTGAGGGCTATCTTTATCTCTTATGTGATGAACATTATGGAATATAGATGTCTCTGGGTTCGTTATATGGCTGCAGTATTTTCATTTGTTTGTGTTCATAAGTTCTGTTCCTTGGTATTTCTCTGAAGGCCAGCAGAATTGGCGGGTTTCCTATGCATTTCTGCTGTGAAAAAAACAGACTGTTATAGCTTCAGTAGACTTACTTTATAGAATTTGGACAGAATCAGATTACTGTATAACTGTCATTTTCAGTTGTCTTTTGGCCTGTGTTTCTTTAAGTTCAGATCGTAATGGATGTATACAACATGCTGGACCTTCTTGTTCCTTGGAAAGTCTTTGAACTGCTGATCAACAGATTTTTCATTGTACAGAGAAGACTCATTCTGTTAAATGAATTTTGCTGGCAAGTAGGAAGAGTTGTAAGATGGGGAATACATTATCAGGACTTGAAGGGGAAAAATGAATTTTCAGAATGTCCTCCTATAAAGTTCTTTATTATATAAGAACAGTTTACCCAGGCTAATGTAATCAATTTTCCAGCAATCTAGATAAATGGTGCAAATCCCAAGCATTAATATTCTTCATGTCAGTTTGACTCATTTAAGTCTGTTTTGTTTAATTTATTAATGCAAGCTGAAATAAATTGAAAAGAATTGAAATCACTTAAATGGCAAGAATTTTACTATTGGAAAAGTTCAGAACCAGAAGGAACAGAATGTTAACCAAGAAGCTTTAAAAGGTCAAAATCAGGGTCTCTAGGCTGTTAGTGCTGTGGTTTCTAGAGAGGCAGAGAACATGTCTGTCTTCTAAGTGTGCAAAGTGAGGTTGGGGCTCACGCTACCTCGGGGCAGGGGACGGGGTGGTTGGGCATCCTGATGTGGAAAAAGGTTTGAGGTTTACTGATCTAAAGAAGCTGATAGTTTTTTTCCTACATCTGTTTGTAAAAGAACCACCCTTTTGCCTCTTTTACTGCTGAATACTTAAATACTCCAGCCCCTATCCTACAGTGCACCTTCTGTCATGTTTGCCAAATGTTTTCAATTGTCCCTCTAATTTAACAGCTTTTTGGAGTAGAGGCCTGTGAGCTGTTTGATCCGTCCTTCTGCTACAAATAATTGTGATAACATTCATTATTATTCATAATAGTAAATCATAGATTTCTGGAAATCAAGAACTTAAACACAAGGAAAGAAGTAGATTTAATAAATGAGCAACTGCAGTACCTAAGTGGATCAGACTGGCTGGGGCAGTAATTCATAAGAAATGAGGAAAACAAGCAAAATCAAATGAACTTGGAGAGAAGTACAGTAAAAACAATAACCATCCATGATGCCAGTAACACAGAGAAGTCAACAATAAAAGGAGAAATGAGATAATAAAGAAAAACAGGGAAAAATAAGATGAAAGGTACCAGAGAGTTACTGTTGCTGATTTTGTACTGCCTCCACTTGTCAAAATCACTGTGCATGCACTTGGCACCGTTAGACCTATATGCGTATTTTGTGTGCACATGGGCACACACACACGTACACACATAAACACACGTGTATTCTGAAATTTTTTGTAGGTTCAGAAGGAGGATGTCAGTGAGAAGTGGGAAGGACAGCAGAAAGTGCAGAGAGAGAGCAGCTTGCACCAGGGTGAGTGCTGTGCTCTCCACAACTGGAGTCAAGTCCATTGCTTGCAAGCAGGAAACAGCTTGATCTTTCCAGATTTGCCTGGCAGATATGCATGATTTTAAAAAACATTTTAGGATTTTGTCACAAGTGATAAGGTCTTCCTGAGAGGCTGATGATTAGGGTAACAGGAATGCTGCTGTTCAGAGTCAGCAGTCAAAATTTATAGAATTACATGGGAAAAATTAATGATCACTATATTTTCTCTGTAAATAAAACCCTGTAATACAGAATGACAAGTAACTAAGAAAAATGTTCAACAGTGTAAGGGAAAACAGAAGCATGGGGTAGGGTAAGAGAGAGAAGGAAGACCCAGTGAGGAGCAGCTCCATTTTCTCCATATATGGTTTAGATTTAGGGGTATCTGTCAGAATCTCTAGTAGTTCTGAATCTTTAGTAACAATTGGTGAAATCATTAATGATTTGCACAGTATGGAGACACCATTAAAAGAGTAGCATCCGGTCTCCTAATCACAGAATATCTTACATTTGCAATGACAAAGATTTAAACCTGTCCTTCTTACTTCTTGTTCTTTCATGGCAAATGCCTCATCATCTGTGCTTCATATTATAACCATCCTCACTCCTGTACTTTGGTTATTTCCATGGTGATTTTAAAACTGACTTGGGATTTTTTCCTCTGTGGCAGACTTTTGATCAGATAATCCATCATCACGGAGAGAGACATTCCAGCTTTGGGAAAAAGCGAGCTTGAAAAGATGTGGAATGGATTGCTTTTGGCAGTGTTGTAGCCACTTTTAAGTTCTAATTTATACTAGGCAGACATAGAGTACTGTCCAGTCATGCCAAAACAATTTGAAAGGAAGCACAGAAATACGCATTTGAGTTGGCCATCTGTCCTCATGTTTGTAACATCAGAGAGGGAGGTCTTGGCATGTCTGAGGCCAATAGCTGAGGCTTTGTTGTTTTTCTCAGAGGCTAGGGAGGTTGGATCTGGCATAGATCATGGTACTAGCAGACCTTGGAGTTTTCAAGATTGATTGTGCAACATAAAAGGGGAAGAACTCCAACTAATGTTTGAGTCTTTGGTTTCTCTCTCATTGCCTTACATTTCCTGGCAAGAGTGTGTGCGTGTGTGTGTGTTTGGGGGACGTGGGGTGGGGTTATGTATATCCAGTTCTGAAACCTCTTTGTCAAAACTAGTTGCTTTCTCACTTGCGTCAAGGAAGTAGCAGAGCATTAAGAGTTCAAAGAAGTGAAGATACTGGAAGGGAAAGATAACAAAGTGCAATCATATTTTGTCCTTGTTTTTTTTAAAGGATAGTGACTTTCTGTGAACCCACTGGAAATAATAATAAGAAAAGAAACCTTGGCTGCTTACTTTGGAGCTTTGCTGCTCACAGCACACCAAGCACTTAAAAGAAGTGATTATGAACTTGATGAATGAGCCCCTCCATTTATTTCTTAAAAAAATGTTTCTCACCTTGCAGCTGGGACCGTATGAATGCCCCAAAACAGATGAATAGATTAATTCTTTACTAAAAAGATAATACTACTAATTATATCATTAGGACTCTTACGTTGTTACTAAACTTCCTTAAGCACTATGTCATTTGAAATTACAGTCAAACTGACTGATTACTGGAAGTTCAGGGTGAAAGAAGCTGCTTTTATGAACTCTTAAAAAACAACAGTCCTTGGGAGGGGAAAGAAAGATTTTGTCATTCTGTTTTTGTAATGGCAGATGAGAGTATCTTTGTCTCTGAGACTACTACTAACAGGTAGACAAAGTTTTTGTCAGACAATGGCAAACATCATGGAAAATGGGGTAGATAAAGGAAACAATCTTCTCTGACACCTCTTTTCATAAATGTTATTGACACTATAATCCATTTATTAATACCTTTTCTGTAATGTATACATCTCCTTCTCTATGTCTCTTTTTCCTGTTGGGGTAAGTGTCCCGTGTGTCCCGTGGTAAAGATTTATTTCCTCTGTAGAGAGAAGACTGAAGTTCATTTCCATTTGAAGGAAACTACTGTACAACACCCATAGATGCTTTACTAGAAGTATCACTATTTTTAAAATGCTGAAAAAGGAGGCCAAGCTCCCCAGGGAAAATATGTAAAGTAGATCTATTTCACATGCAAGGTGGTATGTCCTCTTCTCTTGGATCCCCCATTCATGCCAGTTAATGCAAATGCAGATTACACATTGAAAGGAGAACAGTCTTCTAGCATTTTCATAGAGATTAAATAATTTGTTCGCTGAGCCATAGTTTACTGTCTATAATAATCTTGCGAATTCCCATTTTGGTTGCCGCAGATGCACTAAGTGCAGCGTTACTGGAGTAGAAACAAAGATTGAGAATCCCTCTGTATCTGGTTAGCAAACATCAGGCTGTACCATTTATAACTGAAAGTAGAACTTCTACCTGAGACTTCCTCCAAAGGGAGTTCTATAAAATACTGTGAATGTCACTTTTAAAGAAAAGTTCTGAATAAAAGCTAAGAAAACTGATGAGTTAACAAAATACTGAACTGTTGTGGTTTGTTTGCTGGACACAAAATGCAGTGGATCATGATGTATTGCAGCAGTGTTACCTAAATTAATGCATTCCTCTCAGTACCTGAGAAGGATAAAGCAATTCTTCCGTCTCTATTAATTGTATTTATCACTAAAGGAGTCCTTGAGTCACAAACACTGGAGGCTGGAAGAGTATCCTGGAGAACCATCATTGCATTCTTTCCCTGTTCCTATACTCTCCTCTGGCCCTCTGCTACTGGTCATTGCTGGAAATAAGGTACTGAGCCTGATGGAGCTTTGGATGTCCATTCTTATTTAGATCCCTGATTCAGGAAAAAATGCATGTGCAGAGTTTTAAGCATGTGCTTAAAGTGCTTTCTTAAATCAAGAGCAAGGTTTCAAATCTTTCAGTAGAAGGCAGAATCCCATTCTCCCATTTTGTATTGACTAAGCATGCTTAGGTCTTGTCTGGTATTAGATCTGCAGCAGGAGCTGCTCATATGATTTCTGGGTTTCCAGCAGTTGGCTGCTAGGTCAGGAAGTAGACTGATGGCACTTTCAACAACAGAAGTGTTTTATTCATGTGGAGGTTCATTCTAATCAGTGAGGCTAAACATGGTGAGCGAGTCTGACTCATGAGAGAGAGGATTCTGGAAATGGTTACATCAGAACTAATGGTGTATCTTTGGGGATCCAGCGGCCCGCTTACTGCTGGACTTGCACAGCTAGGGGCATGTCTCCCAGTGCCTCATGACTTCTGATCCTACCACCTCTCACATACGATTGCTTTACACTAAGCATTTCTCAATCATGTGGATACATAGTTCAGTTAGACTTAAGGTATTTCAGTTCCTATAACGGTCTAGGAATGTCCCTGCACTTGGGAGGAGGAATGAAGGAAATAAAGCCACACCTAAGATCTGCTTTACTTCAGATACCAGCCAGACAAATGCTCCTTTATGGGAAGAGACTCTTGTTTGGTGTGTTATATTGAGTAATCCAAAACCAATAAACGTGATATTCTCCAAATTCCGTGGCTTTTATATTTGCTTACATCCAGAGTTACTAATAAGCCCAGTGCTAATCTTGTAGCCCATTTAAGTACAAAACACAGTATGCATATTTCCTATGTAATCGTTACATGGTCCTTTTAGGTTGGGAAGTACTAAGACAGTTTTAGGTTTTCTCCACCTACCAACAGATGGCTCTAACCTCTAGACTAGAGGATTAGATTCCCTCTTGCCTGCTTCTAGTAGATCCTCAGTTGTCCTGTGGCTGTACAGCCGCAGGAACAGCTGCCCGAATTGCACTAAAAGTTAAGGGTTCTCCAGAGCAGTAGAAGCTAAGAACTTTCCAAACCCCCTCATGCTGAGAATGGTATCGAAAGCAGATCTCCTATTTCCTGGGTAAATACTCTAGCTATGTTGTTATTGTTATCTAGATTGTTATGCAAAATATGGACCCGTTTTGCCCGTGTTGTTTTTCTGCCCTGAACTCCATGCCATCAAGTGTATTAGCTTTGCTGGTAGTGTACCCAGAAACTAGGCTCATCAAGGGATCTAGGGCTAGGGACGCTTAAATTTGTATGCAGTCAGCAGTTAGCAGGGGGATGGGTACCTGGACGGTTTGTTTTTGTGCCTGCTGGCTATGCCTGATAATGCACATTTATGTTCCTGTGGCATCTAAACAGGCTTTGGGGGGGGGGGGTGGAGCAGTTTTCCAAACCTGGCATTTTTAACGCCTAAATGCTTTCTTTGGTCGTTTGTTTGGTTGTGCATCAGCAAAGCAAATTTGAGTTCTGTCAGTGACTTTAATAGCTGAATCAAGCCCTAAGAGAAAATTTAATCTGGGTAATATTACTGTGGGTACATGAATCCTCTCTCTATATATTTAATTATTTTAGTGAATGGAAGTGCCTAAAGTCCTGCCCTGAACTCTGAATTACAGTTCTCTCTTGTTTAGTAGGGGGAAGATGTGGTATACATTTTTGTAATGGGAAGGTATGGGAATGGGCAAGGGGACACCACATTTAAAGGCAAGAGCCTTTTTGGTTTTTGCATAGATACACAGAGGTACACAGAAAGTAGAAAATATATGATAAGACAAAATTCTGACTTCTAGAGATGAGGAGTCTGTCCTTCTTGCCTTGTGGAAAGCAAACTTTGGGAAATACAAAGTGCAGATCACAGCAGTTGTTCTCAGCAGTTGTGCTGTTTAGTATGCAGCAAATCCAGTGAGCAAGGCCCTAAGTAGCAATCTTTGGAATCTATTACATTTGTTCCACAAAGTCACTCTAAACCTATTTAATCTCTTTCATCACTGCTTCTGACATCCACATATCATGCACTGAGTAGACAGCTGAAGAAGAAGATTTATAAGGCAGCGCTCTCAATTGATTCTTGGAAGGCCAGTTTTACATTTTAGGAAGGGCAGTGTTTCATTTTGCTTTATTTTTCACTTTAGCTTCCTCCATTTTCTCCCAGACTGGATAACACTACCACTAACTCAGCAATGCCTTTTTTTTCTTTTTTTTTTTCTTAACCAAAAATGAAGTGGTGATTACCAATACCACCTTCCACGGTATTACCCAGCACAGCAACATAGTCCCTCTTCTCCAGGTGGAACATGGAAATGCTGGAACATGAAAATGCTGGGAGCAAAAGAATGGGGAAGGACTGTAGCTTTTGTGTTTATTCAAAGGCTTTTTTTAACCAGGCAGATTTAATAGCAGACTGGTCTTTTTCCGAAGTTCTTTTCGAGGGCACCAAGGGCACAGAAGCTGTGGCAGAAATCTTGAATGCAGCAGAAGGAGCAGCTTGTTTTACACACTAGTGCTGGCATATGTAAATAGGTATTGGCAGGGTGGCTGAGTGAGGAACTCTGGACTGGGAAGTAAATCAGCAGCTTTCTTTTTTTGTATTTTATTTTCTCTTTCTTAAAAGGCCAGTGCTGAGGAAAGGGAGATAGGACGTTGCAAACTTGTGGAATTTTTGAAAGCATTCAGTATTGATGTAACACACTGAAGATACTACTAAAACCCCTACCTAAAATCAAAAGGGGAAGAGTTTATTCAGTGTTTTGTGCTTTAAAAAGTCCTACCACTAGACAACAGATTGCTGCCCAACAAGCCAGACTGTAAGGCAGTCACTTCCCAGTAGTAATGGCCATTTGGCTCCCCCCTGAAGTCTAAGTTGAATTTTCAAGAAAGATCATTATCACATCAAACTACAGATCCTTGTCACAGCAGCATCAAAGGTCTGTCTGTACCTGCCATTACACTGGCAGTGCTGGTAGACGTCATTGTGGCATGTCACAGCCTGGCTGCTTCATACAGTCTTTCACAGAGAATAACTGGTTCACATGAGGCAGATGGAAGCTAGTAGTGATGCTGGTAAACAGCCATGTATTTTTTTTACGTAACTTAAAATTTATTAATTAAATTAACCTAAAGCATAAGTGTCCTTGAAAAAAAGTTTCTGGAGAAAAACAAAACAGTATTGAGCTCATACTACTGGGTGAATACCGCTGATCTAATAGTACAAGCAACTTAGATTCAATTATGTTTTTTAATTATATTTTATTGTGAAAGGCTGTATTTCATCTGTTTAATAATAATTACAAATGGTAACATTGTAAAACTGTATTTTAACTCAAGGATAAGTCATACTTGGGGTTCCTCTTTCTTCAGATGATATCACTTGCTAATCTGGAGAGTAAGGAGTTCAGTGAGTAGATCCTGTTAAGTTAATCAGTAGTTCCCAGTTGGTTTTTCTTACTAACCTCCAGACTTCTAACATACTTGCTCCAAATTCAAAAATAGAAACATGTCTCTTGAAAGATCTGGAAAAGGTCAAATAGTATCTCTATCTCAGGCCTTTTGTGGATGTATAATTAAATACATTTCTGAAATATGGCATAATATGTAAAAACTTGCCTAATTACTGTTCTGTGGAATTCTTTCTCGATAGAGAGCTGTCAGTATTTTGGAAGTTTCTGGCTGTAACAAATAAAATGCCATCTGCTAAAAGAATCATGGAAATACTGTCCTGTTTGGTACATCTCTTCTGGTTATTGTGGGGAAAATAGAAGGAATATTCAGTGAAAACAACAAGACGAGAACTCGTCTCATCCTTATTTTATTGTTTATATTGTGGTCACAGTGGCAGGCTGCATCTAGGCCTGGGAACCTATTGCATTAAGTAATAAATAAACGTGGTGTTGCTGGGTTGAGTTGAATATAAAATCCTAAAATTTAAAATCTGATCACAGCAGAGAGAAGTTATATGACCTCCCCAAGGCAATCAGGGTGGTGGTGGCAGCATTTCTTCTTTTCAAATATGTTCATCTTTATTTTTATCATACAAAAGAAATGGAGAGGGGGATGAATGACAGTTGAGAATCTATGGAAAAAGAAGGAAGGGAAAGTGAGTTATTGTCACAGAAAAAAGATGTTATGAGGAAAGAAAGCAGAGAGCAATATAGGTATAGAGCCCTAGATGGTGTTAAAGTTTGAAGAAGATTAAGTTATAGTGTCACCTTAGCTAGCAGGCTCTGGAAGGAGAACCCACAGTGATGACACTGGAGATCTGTTACAGTTCTAAGATCCAGAAGACAGTAAGAGCTAGGAGAAAAGATGAAATTATAAACAGCCTGAGAAAATACAGAAGACTACAGAAAAATGCTTATCCAGATTACAAAGATCAGGCTTTAGAAAGCACAGCTCTCTGGGGACAATGAAGGTCTGTTAGGTGTTTTCTTAGCTGTGGTGCTGCTCTGTTATTTTTTGGTTTTGTTTTAATTTAGAAAGATCCTGCTCTGTTTATCCTAGCTCATCAGGCTTAGAAGGGGGAGGCTGATGGGATTTGTATCTTCAGAGGAATGTTCCCCCCAGTGGAATGAAATCTGAAAGCACGTGCGAGTCCCAGCTGATCTGTTAGTTCTGTTTATGCTACTGTTCCTGACAGCAAACTAAAAAAATCTGTCTTTCATTGACCAGCCTGTGTTCTGTGGAACACACTCAACATAGTATTTCTACCACATAAGTTTCTTTTAATGAAAAAATTTGAAAGCCCTTCCTTCTTTCCATCCCCCTAATAAAAGAGAATCAAAAAGGTTAGCAGTGCAGAGAATGGTAACAAATGATAAAGGTAAATATGTAAATTATTGTTTTCATTTTCCAGAGTCTTCTAAAATGAGTGGTTTTAAGGTTAAAAGAAACACAAAATTCTATGAAGTTTTCTGTATGAATAAGGAAATTAAGTGGTTTCTTTGAACACTCTCAGCGCTGTTGTACACCTGAGAGCCTTGCTTTCTCCTCGCTCACTTTGAATCTCTCAGGTATTGTGACCATCACTACGTTGAAGATGCTGAAGCTCTGCATTCTCTTTCTCTGCTCAGAGAGCAAATGGTTTGTTTCCATCCTCAGCTTGCACAGGTAGCAGCTGAATCTTTTTTAGTTGGAAAAACAATACTGACCTACTGAAGGATGCATGGTGAAGCTTGAAAGGTTGAGGTTTTTGTATACTATGCTGATCTTCCACAAAGAGAAATGAGTTTTGTGCATAAGTGTTTGCATTTCTTTTTGATAGCTGAAAAATCTTAGGGGTTTGCAATCGAATCAAACGGATGTTTACACAAAAAAGAGAGACTTAAGTTCAGAGAAATATTGGCTTACATCCCCTCATACTGCACAGGGACTTCAATTGTGGGGAAAAGATTGCCTTTGTAGTAGAGAATCTTCTGTTGGCTTGACTTGCATGTCATATGATTTTTCCTCAACTCAACAAGAAATAAAATAAGCCAACACAGATAAAAGTCTGAACACAAACATTGCAAGGCATGTAAGCCAAAATTATTTGAGCTAATTCGTTACACGTGAATACATGAATGCAATCAGTTCACCTAGTTTAATCATTCCCTGTTTGCTGCCAGGAGAAATAAATCTGTAGTGTACAATAGGTCAAGGATCTGGTAGGGAGCACAATGTGCAGTTCATAAATCTGTACAGACATACAGGGAGCATAGCTACAGCTGTAAAATACAAGTAGTGGATCCTCCTAAAATGTGACATTTTAACAATTTGTAACTTCTTTCAGAGAATGTGCTGTGACTAGAATACTTTTATGAGCTTCCACCTGCATGTAAAAAAATTAACTCTACTTGACTAGTGACACAGTTTATCATTAGCAGGCCACTCTTCTAATCTGCCCAGCTAACATAATGACGCTACCCAGTTGTATATATAAAAATAAATAATAGTAAAAAACATTCAAAAGAGTTAAGGCTGCAAACTCAAACACTCAAAAGTTGAAGTACAGAATCATGATTTCAGTCTTTTAAACTTAATTTGGTGCTTTTTTGTGTATAAATTATAAAACCCTTATTTGTATTTCCATATACCAATCTGCATATTTTCTCTTTATGATCCTTCTTTCATGCAGTCCACAAAGTGGGCAGCGATCAGTGAATGAGTGGCAATTCGATATTTCTCTTGTGTTCAGTGTCAGATACACAGTTCTATTTAGTGTATGACATCCTGACACCACACTGATTACAGATTTATTACTGTTCTCATGGGCTTTTCATGGAGCTCATTATCATAGCATCTGAGCGTTTCACAAATATTAACAGGTTTATCTTCACAACTCTTTCTGAGCAGACATATTATTATAGACTCCTCTGAGAACTTCTTTGCCAGTCTTTAATAATTTCCACTGACTGTTTGCAAATTGCAATTTCAGACCGTGTAATTTAGTCAAATTTTGACAGGTATGTGTTGGACATCAATGGGCACCTCCCTAATGCCTGAATATCACCTTTGCCAGTAATCTGGCAGCTATCAGTAATCCAGTCCATGTTCCAAAAGAATGATGGCTAGAAAGCTCATCAACTAAGCAATTATAAGTTTGTTTTTAATTGCTAAAATTATGTATTTTCTCTGACTTTGTTCTTAGAAAACACTGAGTGCTTTTTCAAATTTTCTAAAATACTTTGTCCTGTGGACTTTAGCCCAAACTGTTTAAATCCTGCAAAATGTTAAACAATTGATAATCAGATTTTCAGAAAAGCGTGCCAGAGAACACCAACCACAAGTGATACTGCTTATAATCACCATGCATCTCAGTAGCTTCAATTTGTTGATTAAAATAAATTACGATGTAATAATATGATGCAAAATATGTTGAAATGCTATGGAGGCATTATATATTAATGCTAATAAATGTATTTTTTAATCCAAATGCCCTCTGTTAAGTTAGAGCTTTTAATTAGTCTAAGAATTTCTCCAGAACATTGGCAGGAGTCCATTCCGTTTCCACCAGCCTTCCCATTGCTCTCCGTCAGCAGTACTGACATCTGGTCTCCAAAGGCTACTTCCTTTCTCTCTGTACTGCAAGTAGGTCATTTCATCCCAGTAATACAGTAAGAGAAAGGTAGAAAAGGCAAAAAATGAAAGAAGAGAGGCGAAAAAACTGAAAAAAGTCTATTCGGATTCATAAAACTGACATAATCTGTCAATGGGAAATCCAAAAGTAACTGTCTTGAAAACGAAGTTATATCCCAGTCTTCTAAAAAGTTGTACTCTCCACAACAAGAGTAAAATCTTTGCCAGAAAAACCTGAGAAATAATACATGAAAGAGTAAGTTATTTGCAGGCTACTGAATCCTTTCCTTTCTTTTATATAAAATAGAGGGGCAAACTTATTCTAAATGATACAGATTTATTAGTACACTAAGTGGGTGAACAGCAAGGACTAAAATTAAAAATGATTTTTAAAGGATTCTGCCGTAGTGGGTTTTAGCCCATGTTCCACATTCTCAGTCATACCGATCCTTTATGTACCTTTAGACTCAGTTACTGATGTGAAACTTCATTCCCCTTAGATGTCACCTGGAAGTGCTGAAATGCTGTGAAAATCCCTAGACAGCAGTCAGCAGAATTAATGCATGTAAAAGATAACGTATCATGACATTACATGATAGCAGTCAACTAGCCACAGCTCCTTGCAGTGTGAAGCTCTCTACAGATCTTTCACTTCTGAGCATGTTTTATTTTACTTCTGCTTAGGTGAGTTTTGCTTTAATGGGCCAATACAATATTTTTATTTCCATAAGCTATTCTAAAGTATCAGACTAATAATTCTGTCTCTTCTGTATGTATGTTCTTTGTGAGTGCTGGTGACCTTCAGGAGCAGAGGGTAAATGTAATTTTTTGATGAGTGTGCAGCAGTTTTACCTGGTCTTAATTGGGTATGGGGAAGTGAGAAGGTGTATGAACGCATACAGCTGGAGCAAAGTTGACTGCAGTTCTCATCTGTGCTTGAAAGCGTTTGAGGTATGTCAGGAAATAAGGTCTCAGAGGGTAGGTTAGATGAAAGCTGCAAGAAGGAATAACTTGTAAGAGCTGCAGCAATTCCTCTGCCAAAGGCCCATGCGAGGGGGAGGCAGCAGGCGTGAAGTCTTCCCTGGTGCTGCATTACCAGCTCAGGAGCACTGGGACAGTAAGAATGCCATTGCTTGCGGTGTTGCACTGTACAAAGATGCTTTCCTAAGTTCAGAATAGGGAACTTCATCCTTAACATCATCTCACACTGGTAAAGAATCACATAAACAGACATTCTTAAAATTGGGGACACATGAACAGCATTATCTCTGAAGCTACGTTTTTCTGTATGTATCTGTTTTCTTCTCTTTCATTGCAGATTTTGTTAATGCCCTCCTGTTCCTCTTCCTGCAACTTTGTATTAAGGAAACATCCCAGGTACCTTCCCATTTACTGAAGAAATTCCTCTGTTCCTCAGTGAATCCTCACAGTTTTCTCATTGAAATATTCAGTGAGATACTGTGATCTTAGTCAAATGAGCCTTAATATTTATTTCATCCAATTTATAATACTAGCATTTATAATATTAAAAAAATAATCACAGTGGCAACTTTTTGCTGATTTAGAAATTCTTGTAAATTAAAATTTGTTTATGCAACAAGAAGTATTCAGATGGTCCTGTTTGAAAGGCTCATCTGCTTAAATGAGAAATCAGCCGATTCAGAATTGTTCCCACTCATCACTGTCCCAAGCAGTGTTATTAACTGAGTTTAATAATGGTCTACAAGATGAGCCGAACACTGCGTTGATAAAGTCTGTTGATGTTTCAGGAAAACTGCAGAGGTTTATGATGAATTTGGAACTGGTTTAGAATCACTGAATGGCTGAGAGGGAAAGAAGTTTGATTAAGAGAAAAATCCAAACTTCTCAAGTGCATGTACATGTCTTGGACATCCATTCATCATTTGAGGGGAAAAATACTTTCCAGGCACGATGGATAACTTGATGGCATAGCATGGATAGATACAGAGGAGGAACTGGCTGAAGTTAGTAGAAGTTCGTCTGCTGAAATCAGCTGGATTTTGTCCAGAACACTCAGGAATATACAGTGCTTGACTTCTCTGCACATTTATTTACAAAATCAGTCAATCTCTGTATGTAAGGGAAGAGGCGGGAGGGGCAAAACCCCCGAACAGTCCATCTATATAGAAATAGCCTCCCCGGAGACTATGTCTTTTAGTATAAACTCAGGAGGTTCTGATAGTGGTTCCAAGACTGCTGTTGCACCAGGGCAGACTGGGAGAGTCTGCTCCTTTCCAACTGCTTGTGTGAGTGAGAAGAGCAAAGGGCTTGGATACTGGAAAATGCGAGTTTTCTGCATTTTTCACTAAGCCTGGAAAGTCAATCCTGAGGAGGGGTGCCAGTTTCTGGGTCACAAGGGGGGTGATCCAGAGTCCCCCATGCCATGCTGATGCATCATCAGGCAGAGCTGGGAGGAGGAGGAGGAGAGGTGCAAGCGGCTGTGCTCTGCATGGGGTGGCAGATTAGGGCAGGGCTGGGCCTCTGAAGAGCAGCACAGGATGCTGATAGCCTAAATACCTGTCCCTGTCTCTCCCTTGGGTTTGATCCTGTGTGCCTACTCCCTTATTAAGGAGTTGGCAGATAAGGATTCAAGTGACGCAATGCCAGGAATACTGTGTGGACCTAGTGGCTTTTATGCCTAAAACGCTCCTGGGCACTGTTCAATGTAAACATGGCTAGGGCTCTCTGGAGGTATCTTAAGAACCGGCAGACTGGATGTAGAACTCTGACCTCAGATGCTCTGGACCCTGGGATATTTTGGACAAATGCTGAGGTGTACTAAAAAATGAGTGGAAAATAGCCAGAAGTGACAGAAAATAGTTTTAGAAAAACCTCAGCTATGTTTAAATTAAAGTGTTTGAGTAATTGTAGAATTCTAGTCTTGGCAGCCTAGAGCTCAGTGTGAGCTAAATAACATTGTTTTTGTACTTGCATTATGGGTACAAATATCTAAAGTTTTACAAAAATGTTGTTTACTTAAAAAGAAATTAACAGATTTCATATTCACATTCGGTAATCTTTTTGCACCTCTTACTTTAACAGAATAGTAAATGTTGTTATAGCTAGGGAACAGAAATTATATTTATTTGTGGAGACTGGGAAGAAAATCCATACTTTTAAAGTCTCCTGGAGAACAGGGAAGTACACTGACCTCTTTCATATCAATAAAATCTGATGTGCAGATGCTGTTACTGATTTGGCATTCTGCTTATTGAGTTTTCATCAAGCCTTGACAGTAAGAAAGTTCTTTTAATCTCTGCTGCTCCTGGGCTTTGCTGTTGGGCTTGGGTAACGCATTTCTATTGAATTTTTTTAAATTATTTGTATTTAATTTTTCTCTTGATTTTATTACCAACTACAGTCAAATGAAAAAGAAAGAAGGTTAAGGGTTTGCGACAAAACTGCTTGAATTGATGTAAATCTTCTCCATCTCCTTCTCTTGATCTGGTATTTTGGTTTTCTGAACATTACTGCATTCGGGTATAAGAATCTGCCAGTTTTCATTTCTTACCAAAGCCAAATCCTTATTGAGTATTTTAATTCAGATCTTCCCCAGAGAAAGTCCTGTTGACTCTTAAATAATACTTGTGCCAGAGTAAGATGTAGATGAGAAGCTAATTTAAAAATTTAAGTGTCTAAAATGGTACTTAAATGGAAGTGAAGTGAGTCTTAAGTTTTGATCTTGAAAACTTCCTTTAAGCTGCCACTGAAGTCCACCAGTATCTAAGTGTCGTCAGTGAGACTGAGTGCGATCTTTCCAACTATCCAGTCTTGCTTCTGCCTATGACACCCTGATGCTTTCTACATACAAATTCATAATCCTTTTGAGGAATCTGTAGTGAATAGGGGAGCTCTGTATTTTAGTGGTCAGATCACAACCCTGCTAACATGGCTCCAGGCAGCTGAAGGTTTGACATTTCAGGTGGATAATGAGTATGACATCCATTACAAATGTAGTGGATGGGTTTGTTTTACTTTTTACAGCTGACAAGATTATGAGGGAGAAAACCAAGGACAAGGAAGGGATTTGGAGGAATGGCTTGTCTAAGGAAATTGCCTTGAATGTTTATGGATCTACTGAGATCTCTTCAAATCTTGGATCTGTAGATGTCAATACCATTTTATTCCCCAAGGAAAATTCTCTAAATAGGCCAGAAATTCCAGCTGTCTCTAACTAGCTGTCAACGTGTCCAACCTGACCACTAGCAGCTATAATAGCACAGTGACAGTTTATGATACAACATCTGCAGCCCACTGGCATTTTGGAAGCAAAGTAAAGTCGCTTGCACTGAATATCAAATTAAGGGACATTGAACGGAATATGTAGCAGTTGTGTCAGAGAACAACTTTTAGAGAAAAGGTTTTAAATAGGCCATATAAATAAATATCCTGCTGAAAAAATAATCCTTTTTCTCAGGCTTCTGTCCTTTCTTTAGATTCTTCCCAAAGATTCAGTGTGCTCTGATGCCTATGGTAAGCCATCAAGTTGCTTTGGACTGAGCACTTGTTTGATCTTGCCAGGTTCTGCTCTTCACTTGAGAAATGACACTTGAATTATTTGGGACTGTTATCTGTGTATATACTCCAAGTCTATTATCAGGCACTTCCCCCTGCCTTGCTTCCCATAAGCATGCCTTGCTTCGGAGCTGCTAGTAAGCTCTTTTCATACAGTTTGCGTTGGAGTGCTTTGGAGGCCCTGATTCTGACCGGTGCCTTTCAGAGCTAACACAGTTACGAGTAAATACCTACAAAGTATCTGAACTGTTTTTGATTATTTTCCTTTTTTCAATTACTTGCTTGCTGTAGCTTTCAGATCTCAGCGCTAAAACATGCAGCTTTGTATGGAGTCACAATTAAAGTAAACCAAACAGATTTTCTGGTTCTTCTCTTCAGGGAATAGATTTTATGTCACTAATAGCAATTACTGTCTTAATAGCAGCAGTGTTGCAACCTCAGCTTTTGTGCTTAGGAATTTAAGAAAATAATAACATATATTTTTTGCTGTATATGGCAGTTTTTATCCCCTGCATCTTAGAAAGTTTTGCAAACATGAATTATTAAACTTCACAATACCTGCAGAGGTAAGCAAGTCTTCCTATTTTAATGGTTAATTCTCTCATTACTGAAGGAAGCTAATGTCCATAGGTGTATTGTGTTTAATCTTAGCTCAATTGCTTCTTCTCAGTGTATCATCTAGTTCTGACTCAGTGTGCAATTGACAGTTGTTTTGTTCAGACCTATCAGCAAGTGCATTTAACATACTGGGTTTGTGATGCTTAAAAATACAGTCCTGTAATCTTTAGCTTAGAATTTCTCTTGTAAGTGAGCTAACAGTTTCAGTGCTTGATTTCATTTGAGATTTGCACAGCTTTACTGACTGAAAAAGATCAAAAGGCAATTATTGAAACTAGTTTTAGCAACTTATTTAGTGCAGAAATCCTGCTAAGCAGGCCCCCAGTGCATTTATCTCAAATGACATATTCATTGTCATTTTCAGTCAATTCAGTCATTGTCACTGAAGGCTTGAGTCGCATAAATAGCCCATCCAAACATCTTTGTACACAACCAGTGTTTAGAAAATATTCTGCTGTAGTCTGTACTGAACACTTCCTGTTTTAAAGCAATTTAATCTTCCTTCAAAAACCTGTCATTTAAATTTTAACAACTTGTTTCCAGCCTTATTTTTATGCAAAATACGTTAATACCAGTTCAAATAGGTAAATGATGAATAAAAGGTGAGCTTTAATTTTTTGAGTTTTCAAAGCTGGACTCTAGGATTGAGTCTCTCAGTTTTGGCACAGATGCAATTTGGAAATGTAAGGTTTTGTGTATTTCCAGTTTCAGTGTTGTGGTGAGAAATGAAATACAAAATGAAATAGAAAATTCAGGAGTTCTTTTTAAATTACTGAATATTTCTCATTAGAAGTCTTCCACAAACAAACTTGGTTATTAGAGATCACTTTTTCTCACAGTATCTAACGGAAGACCCCTCTATCTCTGTAGGTCCCGCCCGAATGACTCACTTTGACTAAGCAAAGCTAGCTGTCTTCAGAGCTTAAAAAGGTTGTTCCTGGTTCACCTACTGCATTACTAGCAGCTGCAACATAAAAGCCTCTCCATTTCCCACAAAAGTTTCCATTCTAGAGTCTTGTAGCTTAATTCTAATCTCTTATTAATTGGTCAAGATTTACCTCCTCTGCCATTACTGGATTTGATCTATATTCATATAGTCTTTCCATCTGTTTGAGCGTTTTTCCAAAATATTTAAAATCTTTTGAAATATTTCCAACTGTTAAACTAGTTATCTTTCCACACCTTACACAGCAGTTTTTGCCTTTACTGGCCAAGAAAGAAACCTAGCACCTTCTTAAAAATATAAACCTTTTATTGCAGTAAGAACCATACAATTTGCTTATTGGCATTTGAATCAATTGAATTTTATCTGCCTCACTTTTAGATGCTGTCTTTGTAGCTCTACATCTTATGGACAGTGGTTTTGTCACATACTCATCTTTACAAATCAACTAAGTATTGTTAGGATGACTGTATAGCATTGGATCTGCTGATGACCACCATCAGCTCATACTCTGATAATGCACTCACTGGAATTTACAGACTGAAGGAACGTGCTACTTGGAGGTGTTTACCTGAGTATTAGCAACTGTACAAGTGTGAAGCAATAGGTTTTGCAATTAAGCCAAAATTCTTTTGCATCATTGTCTTCCTTAAAGCTGTTTCTTCTTCTTTTTCTGTTCTATTGTCTGTATTTGGTAAGACTCATCTGTGCTTTGTTAGAGCTGTGTGATACAGTGTAAAATTAATCAAGTAAAATTAAGCATAGTATTTTACCACATGTACATCAGGCAGCACTCAGCTGTTGTGCTGGAAATGGTCTGAGAAAATACGATGTCGATTTCTGGAACACAGTAGTTCAGTTTTCCTGCTCCAGACTAGAGCTGGTCCCTGCAGATTCACGTAGGGCAAAGGATGCACCAGTTCCTCCCCACGTGGTGAAGCCACAAAGGGGACTTCCGCAACTTCAGGCCTTGCTGTCAGAGTTGAGATGTGTCCCAAAGGATGCAAGGCATAGGTAATCTCCTGAACCTGGTACTTCAGAAGGAGCAGACTGCCACTGAAGAGGCATAATAAAAGCTATAATCTTGCTGTGCAATGAAGTGCTGCTTTAAGTTTGTCCCTGAGAAAAGTCTTCAAGACCCTGTGCACCTCTGCACCTCTGCAGCAGGATACTGCTGACTGAGATCACACCAAGATTAGATGAGACTCAATTAATTCTTGTTTCAGTTCTGAGCAGGCACACTACTATCTATTACAGAAAGACTTGAAATCAAGAGCTGCCATTATCAATCTTTATTAATAAAATCAAAAGAGCATTTTTAAAAAGCAAAGCCTTGCTATCAGTTTGAGGTTTATTTCATATTTACGATCTCTTTGGCCTGGTAAAAATAGACAACCTGTCTAAAACATGATCTTCATGTTCCACACCACATCCAATCCAACAAATGAACATGTCACATAATGCAAAGCTTTATTGCCTTTTACTCCGTTCCAAAAAAATTTGCTTTTTTTTGTTTAAATGGCAGACCATTTTTGTTTTATTATACTAGTCTTGCTCAGCCTTTCAAGGGCCAAACTTGCTCCTACTTACATTGCCAAAAACGTTTCAGCAGTCAGGAGTACCAGATCTCAACAGCAATCCTGAGCATATCATGATAGTCATCGTGGCTTCTAAATCTTCTCTAAAAATCTCAAAATGTGTTATAGCTAATAAGCATACTAACACCATATTCTGAGCTTTTACTTCTATTTGGGGGAGTTGGGGGAGAAAGATACATTTTTTAAAAGTAATAAATATTAGAAATAGATTTCTAGAAACAGAGAATAAAGTGAAGAAGATCAGTATTTCTGTAAGAAATACTTGTGACTGCTTGTAAAAATGAAAAGTATGAACACAAAAATGCAGTTTTATTGTTATGGAGGAGTTTCAGCTTTGTAGCAAGAAATCTGTATGTGACCTGAAAACGATGTAACTCAGGACAACCTGCAATAAAATGAAAGGTTTGATATTGTCACAACAGAGAAATTAGTACATTGGAAATGTAAGACTTGAAGGAACATCACAGGCAATATTGTAGGGTGGTTCATTGCCCCAAAAGTAACCCCACTCGCCTAAAATCCACATGTAAACACCGAGAAGCATAAACACTCTTTCCTGGAGATTCCAAACTATTGCCTGTGGTTTAAACAACATTTTCCTGCTTTGGCAGCTAGTACACCTCCAGAAAGATGTAATAAGGACCATAATATGGTCAGAAGTTTAGAGCAGTGCTTACAGAACCTTCCAAGTGTAATGTGTCCCTTACTCTCTACATCCCTCTCCAGGAAAAGAAATTCTGTTATCTCTAAGGTGAGAGAGAAATACTGCTGTCTCCAGAGGATGCCAGAAGGGAATAGTCTGTCTATGCTTGAGTTAAAAGCTATCCCCTCAGAAGACCTACATGATCTCTGAGAAAGTGTGCTTAGCCAGGAAGCAAGCTGTGGTCATACACAGTAAACAGTAAGTGCACAGTAGGGCTGAATCATCGACCACTGAATGATTACCTATAATGCATAGCCCAAAACCTGAGATTAGGCAGTTTCTGTCCTCCAACCCTATGTGCTCTGAGATATGCCTGAATATTTTAGTCAAATGTCCAAATTTGTCACTGTACTCAAAGAAAAATATGTAATAACTACAGGACTATCAAGTCCCTGCTTTAAATATAATTTGCTTTTTAGTCCTCATTGTATACATAGGCTTACTATATGTGCGTGACTTACTAAATAGTGGTAATCTTTGATAACCTTAGCTGTTTGTTCCTTTTCTTTCTTAGTGATGTTTCAGGTATTTTCACAGCTTGGACATTAATCAATATACATTTTCCAAGTCTTTTATAAAACGTGTAAGGCTCATTATAAAAATGAACATAATTTGATTGCCAGGGTATGATGCAAACATGCTGCTGATGCTAGAGGCTACTCTCTTTTGATTATGTAAGCACTTACTAGAATAATATTTGCCTAAATGACAAAGCTGAGTGGTTAGCTTTTAAAATTTAAATAAGAAATCTCTGGCTTTGTTTTTACTTATGCTTAGTTTTGCTACAGTATCTTTTCAAGCATTTAATGGAAATACCCATCAGAAAGGTATCAGAATATTTCAGTTCCTTGCTTTTCTTGCACATTGGTTTCTTATTCCATGTACTAAACCTGTTCTCCCTTCCAGTTTGGTAATACACCAAACTACTGTATTGATACTCATCTTGCTTTTTTTTCACAGAAAAATGGTCACTCCATTTCTAGACAAATGGTCACTTCCCAGGCACAGAACAGCTCTCAGACTCCCTAAGCACGTTCAGGGAGTCTGAATGCACCCTGGATAGATCAGATTATGCAAAGTGCAATCCACCTGCAGACATTCAGGGGTCGTGCTACAGTTGTTATGTATATAAAGCAGGTACAGTTGTAGCACTGGGTCTTTGGTTTACCAACATTTATATTCCTCTAAGTTTATATAGATTACACAGAGCAACTAGGATGGCATAGAGGCATCACAGCCTCCATCCCCAGGTTCCACCGAGAGGCTCCTCTGCTTGGTCTTGTTCTCATTCTGAGACTGGAGTACAATCCAGTAGCTTCGGGCCATGCTCTGACATCCCTTCAGAGTATTTCAGGATAAAGCCTGCCCTCTCCATTGTGAAACAGAGCCTTTTTCGTCTCAAGATGCTTTTTAGGTGGGTTAATAAAGCACGTACATTTACCCATTCAAATTTATTTGGTTATTGGCACTAATGTTCTAACTTTTATCCTGCTTTTAACAATACTCTTAGCTTAGCACTAATATTAATAATGAGAACAAAATTGTAGTAATATTATTACTGCATACTATTGATAAATCCGTCACAGTTATGAATTGTACTAATGTAAAGAAGATCAAAACTACATCCTGTGTCTGATTTTACAACACCAGCCAAAGTTACAGCCCTATGTATTTATGTGGATGTTTTGTTTTACTGAAGAGAATAAACTAGATCATTATCTGAATTAAATTATTTCTCTTCCACTTCTCTCCCACCACTGAAATTCTTTAAGAGCCAGGCCAGTAATAAATAAAATTGCATCAAACATACTCAAAGTGTAGATCATGGTAGAAGAAAAGGTTAAGGTGACCTAGCAATTCTTTGTCATCTCTCATTTTTATGATTCCTTGGGAGAAAAAATCTTTTGAGCTGAGTATATTCATTGTAGCAAAATTACTATGAAAAATTCCCATGGGACACTTGCATAACTGAGCATTAAGAAAAAAACTGGCACTGTCAGAATACAGCAGATACATTTTTTGTTATTATCATTATCTCTGTCCCAAGCGTAGGACAGTATTATATAATAGCAGCTAGAATCTATCTTGCATTGTAATGCACTGATCAGTGACTGAAGATCTCACCGAGAACAGAAAATTGCATTCAAATTAACTCATTCTTGGGACAATTTGAAAAGAAAACAGCTGGAAGTGTGCCCATCTACAACAATGTCAAACTTTTAGAAATTGTTTCAGGCTATACAAAAATCTCTGTTATACAAAAAATCTCAGTTACACAAAAATCTCTTCGTAAGTGTTGTTATTAAAGTGTAAGATAAAACAGGTATAAAAGCTAGTTTGGGCTATGGCATTTCCTGATGTCATTGTTCAGAAGTATTGCAGGGATTCTTTATTGTACTACTGCGTTAGACATGAAGAGGTTTCCCCTCCAAAAAAGTTTGTTCTAAGTTGAAGTGAAGATTATTGGTACTGATGCATCTCGCAAATGGCAGAGTTTTCTTAGGGAATACAAACCTTAGTAGTGAAACCCAATTTTGTTTATTTTCAGTGTGACTGCAGTCAGCCTTTAACTCCTCAGTGTCAGACTGCAAGAAGTTTGAACGAAGTCCTGACCATGCCTAAGTAAAAGGGAGTGAAAACACCTAGAATTTTACTTCCCGTATGTGACCCAGAAGCCCACTGAAGTCCCTGTAAAGACTTCTCTTAATTATCCTAAGTCCTAGAGCAGAAGGTCTTTGGCCATTTGAAGCCCTGATACTCAGATTCCCTCTTATCCCTCAGGATCCTCACAGGAACTCTTTGGATAATTGAGGCCTCTCAATGACAGTGATTTTGATAGGTCATTTAAGAAATAATTTAAAATCTGCTTGAAAGACATGTGAAATGCTATGTTGAAGGGCATGCCATAGGCTGTGCCGCAAAAAGGACTGAAACACAATCATTCTTGAGTGCCTCCCCTGTCCACCAGACCATTTTATGTGTCGTGTTTGGTTTTTTTTCTTTACCCTTTTAACAGTTAATCCATATTATTATACAGAGAGCCTGGAGAATGAAATAAAAAGATCTGCCAACTCTTCTCAGTATGTTTCCTCAAGTGAACTCTGAAGTAATACTTTAAACAAGGCAAAATCATAAAAATCATAAATCATAAAAGTTGTTTAATTTTTTTATTTCGATTTGTGTCATGATGCCATGTAATGCCATGTCTCAAATTGTTAGATTTCAATTACAGATACCAGTCCACCCGCCACCAACTCATTCCCATAACAGACTGCAACTGAAATAGTTTCTCTTGGTTTTTCTCTGTTTTTAAAGGACAAGTACTTAAGGATAAAAATACAGTGTGAGACCACAGGTCCAGAGCTTTTCTATAACTTTCAAAAGCACTGCATCTAAATTACTGAAGACTCCCTAGCAAGCAGGTGTCCTATTTGTTTAAAAGATAAGAGAGGCTACAAGTAGAAGCAGCAGTAGGGAAGGGTAAATATTCATTAACCAGAAGTTGGTGCAATCAAATAGTAATTGATTTTTGGTGTTATGGTCACATTCTGTATCTATCTGCTTAAGTATGATGCTGAGATTAATGTGGTTTTTGCCTAGGCATGTCCCATTCTTTGCCTCTGCTTGGCACAGAGGGCCTATAACATCAGCTATTTCCAAAACACAGAGAATTCAGGTCAGAAAATCAGTAACACAGAACTAATGTAAAAATGGCATTTGCCCTACTTTGGTCTTTCTTCCATCCTGTTCAGCATTCAAAGAGCCTGATGTTACTTGTAACGGCAGGTTGTACGCAGCACAAGGAACTGGCATAGTGTATCATAGTTTCATTCCTGCTGTACTTCCCTGTGCTGTTACAGCAGGAAATGTGTGCAAGCCTGTGTTTGTCCCTGTCTAGCTCCAGTAAGTTCCTCTTCACACCAGGAGGATCACCAGGCCACCGTATTCCTCTTGCACCCAACCCGAGTTTGCCATGCTTAGCTGCAGTGGCCGCACTGCAGTCAGGACATGACAGAGAGCGGGCCCGGGAAGCTGAGGAGGGAGTAGCCGAGAGCGTTTTGGAGGCCTTTACTTAGAGAATACTGGAGGCAGAAAGTTTGGTCTTCCAGGGAGTTCTTTGTCATCAGACTTCGTTATCCAGTTAGGTGTCCTGCCGCTCACAATTCGGTCAGAGCTCTGTGCTACAGACGATGTCCCCTGAGCCTGCCAGCTGAGTTCACGTAAAGGGCATTTGTGCGCTGGTTAGAACCTAACACAGTGCCAGTGAGGTATCCTTAACTGTCAACAAATATTTGTGATTCCACTTAACAATGTTGCTATTGTCAGAGGGTTTTTTCTTTCTGTTTTGGAAGAATGACTCTGTTTTATATGCTTGGAATTATTTTCTGAATACTTTGCAAAATTTTAAATTAAATGAAGTACTAGATTTGTACTCATCAATAACCTGTTTGAAGTGTTGCAAGTTAAAATGTAAAATTGAATGGGAAACTAAAAAGGTTAAATATAGGTTTGGTTTTAAATGTTAAAATACTTTGTTTCCAAAATATTACTAGGGTCCTCTAAAATTTTGTGATTTTGATTACTAAAAGTATTTGTCTTTAACTATGAAAATTAATGCATTTATAAACTTCACTGACTTGTAATTAACACTCTTGCGTGTTACTGGTAAACTTCTTTACTGTTCATGCTACCTTTAACATCAATACCTACCATTCATATTTCAGAACATACAGAGTTCACGCTGATCTAAGATTTATTTGCAGGATTCATTTTTTGAGGCTTTTGTTATTACAGTGGTGTACATACCTCTAGGTTATGTTGCAAAGAACATATTTCCCTGTATAATATTGAGCCAAATGTAACACAAAAGCCAGATCATACTTACATGCCAGGAAAACCAACAGAATTTAATGTGAGAGTAACTGTGCTCCTATGGTACAGTGATTGATGTACATATTATGAGCAAACATATATGCTGTGCTCTGTTTTTCAAGTATAGTTTTTTTATTCTTATTTTAGATTTTACTGTGAGACTGATAATAAACATTTAATATTTGAGTTGTGCTATTAAAATATGCTTGCTACAAGGTAGTGCAGGATAAATTTCTGAAAGTAGATGAGTTTTTGTAGAATTCATTTGAGAAATATGATGTTTAAATGGTCAGCAGCAGGTGATTATTATGAAAAATAGTAAAGCCCATGATGAAGGCCACTTCTAATAGCAACTTTTTGGCATAAGAACAAACTTGAAAATATTGCTAAGGTTACCAAGTACAATTTGGTTTGACCTTTAATTAAACACTGATCTCTATAGGATAACTAAATTGCCTTATCCCTAGGGTGGTCACTTAAGATAGGTGGCATTGTTTGTGTAAGGTATTGGCACAACAGGGGCTTTAGAAAAGTATTCATAGAATAACTCTTTCCTCTTTTCTTCCTTTTCATCAGCTGCCAAGCCATAACTTTCTTGAAGTAGTTACACTTCTTTTGTGCTGATGCCCAGCAGTGCATGCGTATTTTACTTGTCTGGAAAAGTCTCATTGTGCTTTTGTTGAATTGAAGTCAATTAGAGCTAATAGTAAATGATTATGTGGAACATCTTGGGAAGCTGAAAGGCAGCACAGGCCTTAAAGGTTCTGTGTGTCCATTTGTCATTCGCTTATTTGTATTCCCCTCTTCCCTTTTAAGTAATTACTTCATCCTTTTTCTGTAACTCATTTCTGAAATCACTCAAAGATCCATCTCCTCTTGCTGTATATGTCAGTCAGTTCCACTTACTAGTTTTCTCCTGTACACACAGAAGTTTCTCCCAAGTTCCCTTAGTGAATAGTCCTTTGTACACTCAGTTCATAACAACTTGTTTGAGGACAAGCCATCTTAGCTAGAAGACCACCTAGGATCTGTAAATTTGTGTGTATTTAATAAGCAATCCTTTGCAGCTATGATGGGCTGTAAAATCAGCATTGATCCTGAAGTGGGCCTATATAAATCTCTCTACATCTCTTGTAGGAAACTTGCTGAGTTGCAGTCAACAAACACCAAATTCCTTCCTTGAAACAAAACAAAAGGGGAGCTTCCTCCTGAAACACTGCTGTTCAGAGTGCAACATCTGCCTTCAGTTAGACTCAAAATTCTGCTTGGAAACGTCCTGCTGGAGATGAACACCAAACTCAGTCATTTAACAGATTAATGCCAAAAACAACCTGAAGAAAAGTTATCAATTGATAATTGATTTGACAAGATTTCTCCTCCAGAATATTTGAGATCTATGAGGGTATATTAATTCACTTAATAGTATCACTTGTTGAGTCCTTTGCAACTCAGACAGTCTCCTGTGGTGTTGGCAGCTGCAGACACTTCTCTGATTCAGTGACTAAGGAGGCGTGCACGCCTGATTGACACCTGCATACTGATTAGCCTTGGTTTGGCTATCTCTGGGCAGCAAAGGTAATCAGCATTCACGGGGCTGCACAGTGCTCACAGACTTGTGTGGCCTAGCTTTCTCTATTCTGAATATGGAAATGATCATACTAACAAAGAACTATAACTAACATATCACAGAAAAGCTTGCAACACCATATGTAAACATGAGCCTTTAGTAGACTAAAAAACCACTTCTGCCTTCTAGCATTATTTTGATTGAGCAAAATTGAGCTATTTAAATATAGACCAATTAAATTTTATATTGGGAGTCCAAATTTTTGCAATCTGTATTTTTTTTTTATTTGCAGTTGGTATAATTTATCTTGTGAAAGGGCTTTCTTGATACTCTAATATGCCCAGGTCTTGTACTATCCCTTTCCACAGGAGTGAACTTAACCTAGAGTGTGCATACAAAAGAGCCATGCTCTGTGTAAAGTTACCTGCTTGCACTCAAGCATGTCAGTCACAACTGAGTCCCTGCCCTGCTCCCCCTGCGCACTTGGAATTTTGCTTTTATTTCCACTAGGATTCAAAGTATTACCCACTTCAGGTTCTTTTATTTCTCAAACTGCTTTCAGGAAGCAATAATAAAATGTCTCTTTATGAGCTGTACTTTTTAACTGGATAAAATTAACCGGCATCCTTGAAAGCAACAGAAAGCCGTAGTAGGAAACCTGTTACTGTTCTCTGAAACATTTTTCTTTTTTTCATACATGCTTATATGAATTGTATGACTGGTGTGTTGTAATGTGTCAGGTCAGTTGGGATGGAAATTATTGTGGTGTTTGATTTTTTTTCAGGAAAAACTTGACACCTCAGGTAGCAAGCTAAAAAAGCCTAGGGAAACACTTCTTTAGCTAGTGTTTATCAAGAGCAATACCTGTACAGATGTTGTTTATGCAGTTATGTTTCCTCGCTTTATTTTTGTGTAAATTAGTTCACTATATACAAGCATTAATTTGGGAGATTTCAGCAATTTTGAAATGGGAGAGCCTTTGTAAAATGATGGGGATGAACAAGAACCCTGACTCTGGAATTCTATGAGGAAAATACCTTGAAATCATACAGGATCTGGAGTTTGCTGATAAAATACATCTTCTGCATATTAAAGAAAATCTTTTTGGCTTGTATTAGAGTTATTTAAAGGCAGAAGAATAATGAAAGAAAAAGAAACTGTACTTACTCTGCTGCTCAAAACTGTGGAAGTAGGAAAGTAAACATTCAATTAGGAGGATTCGCTTCATTTATGTCACACAGTCTTTATTAAATATCATCCCATACATTTTATGCTATTAGCTGCCTCAGTTTGCTCAAGTAAATGCAATGTTAAGAACAACATGCTCATTATAGATAGTATTTCTTTGTTAAGGAAGTTTTTCTTTTTTGCATCAGTATTTTTTAGTATTACTGATAACATTTTAACAAGCAGTGCAGATTTTAGCTGGTAGATTATGTTCAGCAAAGGAACACTGGAAGAATATTTATGAACTGGAGCTATGCTGTTTTGCAGGAAATGAGGATCTGTCCCTTAGCTTACAACACAGAAGGTGGTTTATGCTAGTTTGCAGGGATAGCCAGGAAGTTGCCAATACCGTGGTGGGCACAGGCTGTTGCAGTCATGTAGCTGAAAGTGTTTACTGCTTTATAACTCTCTTGTTGCACAATGTAATATCCTACTTCATTAAAAGTAGCAGGGATAAAAATGTTTGTTTTGCTTTGCATCAATGTTGGCTTATCTAGCAAATCAGCTGCTGATTTGACAAATTCTTTTGAGCTTGATTGTGTAGCACATTTATTTTTCATGGAACAGTCCCTTGCTGAAATGGCTTCTGATGATACATTGACAAGCTACAGAAAATATATGTTTTGGTGCCATTTTCTCAGCAAGACTTACTCACAGTAGCAGAACACATGCACACATAGCTCTTCCAGGCACATTTTCTTCTGAAAAACTGAATGTTGGGCTGTATTTATAGAACTGCTCTTAAGCTAGAAAATTACAATCATCTACTTTTCAAATGTGTGTGGGTAGCAGGCTGCAGAAACCAAATAGAAGCTTCATTTCAGCAGAGAAAAAATCAATGACGTTGAGATTTACAGCAAGCCTTTCCCCAGGGATTCAAACTCTGACAAACAAGCACCCTGAGTTTATGAACTTATCAAGTCGCACTTCAAATTATTTTGAAAGACAATTTCAAATTTTACTATTTAATTCCCAAAGGATAATAACAATTTCAGAAATTCTCAAAGATACGAGCAAGGGCTTGAAGTACTGACTACAAATGTTGGATTGCTAGTGGAGGTAGAGCACTGAGGAAATAATACAAATACATTCTGTCATCTAGCTCTATGCTTCTTAGAACAGACTGCAGAAAATAATAAAAAAAAGAGCTAGTGCTGATTTAACCTGCGTGAAGAACTTTTCAATAGAAAAAAAAGTCAGGGCAAACTTTTGAACAGACTGTATTTGAGGGGTTTTGTCATCATTATAAGTGAGTCACATCAAACCATTGCCAAGCTCCTAAGCAGCAATAAATCAACAAAGGTCTACTGATTTCTGTGTCCAAGTATGGTCTTGAGTAACTGCTCAGTGGCTTTGGCAGAGATAGGCTTATTTCTGCTTGTTTGGATCTATTTGTAAGAACAGCATAATAGGAAAAGTTGTCACAATCATCAGTGCAGAATGCAAACAAAAAGCCTTTTCCCTGCAATTAATATATTTCCTTTTTGGTTCTGTTGCATTTTGAAAGTATGAAAGCTGAAACACAGAACTCTAAGAGAAAAATCACTTTCTCTCAGCTTCCTTTTCTTCCATTACTGAACCAGCGCATTCTTGGACCTCACTTGAAGGAGAAAATATGGTGGTAATGTTAGTAACAAATTCACAAGAAAGAGTACTTCCATAAGAAAGTTCTTCTTTCACATCATATTTGGGTGGTTTGTTGCTTTGTTTTTGCATGATCTTCATTTTTAACTGCAATTTATTGGGTCAAATAATTTCCAGACTGTCAGTTTACTTCCATCAGCTCTGCTTAACTGATATATATCAATATCAATATAATATACTGAATGACAACATGCTTGAAAAGTACCTTTGAAGTTTACAACTTTAGAGCCTACATGTCACTAGTATACTGGATGTGCGGAGGAAGGGGCAACTAGATATGGGGAAGTGGTGGATTTTGCGCTTGGCCAGTATCCTAGCCACTGTATTGATGGCAGGGAGATCACACCATGTCTAGAATTTTTGCCTTATAGAAATTTAAATTAAAAGTTTGTATTATGCCTGAAAAACTTTCAAAACAGACTAAAATCAGGTGGAAAACACTATTAGCCATTTTGGATCATACAGTTGTTCCATTTTATCTAGTATACAGCTTATTAAAGTTGACAAAATCCTCATAAAATAGTTTGAGAAATGTCATCTGAACCTGCTTGTTCAAAAATATTGAGATTAGGTGTCACAAGTTTCTCTTCTAAATTATAATAATGAGCTGCTTAGAGCCCAGGGCCATATGTCAGATGTAGTCAAGCTACAGAGAAGGGGCCATTAGTTCTCTGTGCTTTATATAATGCCTATGTCTATGCAACACAAAATTACATTAACCTTTCAGACTTCTGCATTGTGTTGCAAACGGAGGTCTAATTAGCTTTCCACTCTTACCCCTAGGTTTATTTCAACGTTGCTGATTTCCAAATTTGCACCCTTCTTGAATATCATTATTTTGGATTTTCATTCTTCAGCTGTTAGCTGACATTTATTCCAATCTGAATCTTATTTTCCTGGGGAAACTGTTGCCTATTGTTTGCTATCCCTGGTAATGTTTTTTTTTTAATCCACACTAGTATTTGAGTTTCATTGAAACTTAATATTACGAGCAGATTTGTTGAAATAGCATTGCTGCTTTTTCCAGATACTTACTGACAAAACTAAGCAAGACTACATGTGCTGGCAGTTCCAAATACTGTGTCCCACCTTGCTCCCCAGCTGGTATTCAACCATGGTCTTTGTTTATGGCCTTCAACCTGTTTTTAATCCAAACTTATTATTTTTTCTAATTAAAATTTCTTACTTTAATTTGAATATATAAAAGCTTTCCCTCTAACATTCAGTTTGGTTTTATATCAAACAAGCCAGGAAATCTCAAAGTAGTATAAATGCTAAAGCAAAAAATCTTGATTACACAGCCTCTTTTGAAAGCTATTTGCAACATTAAGATGGAGTTTGACTGCCCAAGTGTAGATATGTAAAATATGTATATATCTGTATATGAGCTTGTCATCTACATTCCTTTTATAGTAAAGAAAGAGAAATAAGCCTATTTTACCCTGCAGTTTATAGCATCCTAAAGCAGAGGTCTCTATTTGGACAATAGAATCATGCTCAGGAAACACTAGTGTCTCTGTCTCTGCACTAACTGAAAAGAGATCTCAGATATCCACTCTGTAGGTAGCTAATGCTAAGTGAAGTGAATTCTGTCTTTAATATCACAGGTGTGCTTTTTATTAGATTAGGTTTCTAAGTTCTTATACCATCTTAGTAAAATTTTACACTTGAATTCAAGGCATTATGATCCCTTTTTGTAAAATTTTACAAGCTACTTCATTGCCCTTTAATTTAGAGCATTCTAATACAAGAAGGTGGTTGTATTAAACAGTTTTCCCACTTGGTTGCCTTCAGTTTTTTTGAGGTTCTACTCCTAGCATGCTGGGAAAAATGTTTGTGACAGGAAAGTGTGTTTTATGGAAGTACTGCGGATTCGTACTGCATCAGTAAGAAGGGCCTTTGTCCAGAAGGTTTGTGTTGTCTGTGCTTTTGCCTGCTGCAGCAACTCCAGCTCTTTGCCAGCACATTCAGAGTGTGAAAGCTTTCTCCAGAGACTGGAAAGGCTGCTAATAGCATTGATAGAACTACCACCGTGGAAATTATATCCCACGAGTATCATAAAAGTTTGCATTGCTGCTGCAGTAAACAAAGGCAGCAACTCTTTTATTTTGATACCAGAAAAAATAAGTTTTTTGTGCCCTTATCTTACATTTGTAAAAGATCTGCCAGCTAGAGAACTCTCACATAATACCTGTTAACACTGGAATGAGGCATAGGTTTTTTATGCCCATGAATGCTGAAGATTTACCAGAAAAAAAGGATTGCAACTCCTTTTTCAGACTTGAAACTTAATTTTAATTTACGAAAGTTCATATACACCACAGGTATTCCTCAGTAGCAACAGCTTCTGGATTTCATGTTAATCATTTAGTGTCAAGTTCTGCTGCCTTTCATTAAACCTTCTTAACAGGATGACCCACTGGGAGAATAAGAAGTAAGTGTTCTCTTTCCCTGAATCTGCTTGACTCAGTTTCTCATGTCAAATAGAATAAAACACTGATCACTGTTTTTTTCCAACAGCATAGCCTCAATAATTCAGCAAGCCTTTTTGCAGAGACATACCACCTTCAACAATTAGCTCCAGGACAAAATTTTGAGAAATCTGTGAAAGCAAATTAGTTAGGGCACTCAGTTCACAGAGAAGATACCTGATACAATTAAGCAGGATAACAGATCAACAGATCAGCACTGGGGATAAGTATCCCGATAGCTCTGCCAATGAAGTGCATCTATCTGTGCTTCCTGTGGGAATTTTCTTACTTAGAATTTTTCTCTCACTTCCTGTGTGAAAGTCTTAACAAACTGGTAATTGTAAGGTGTTTTGGTTGCGTGCTCTGACTACTTTGCTATTGAGATATGCCTCTGGGTTGGTATCTCATGCATTTGAAAAGGGCTTGGCTTCAGCCTGACGTAGATCAAAAATAGAGCCGAAAAGGTTGTGTGTGTGTATGTAGAGATTTCTTTTCACCATAAAATGGAATACTTGTTTTTCAGCCAGCTTTAATATACATGTTATGAGAATTAATTTGCTCATGTTTTATAACACATCTGAAAATACAAATTGCTAGTTAGTTATGGAGAATATTGAATTGGGTTCTTCAGCATAACATAATTTTAAAACCTTATTTCTTTGAACCACTCACATTGTGCAGAGAAGGTGTTAACATGTATTTCGTTGGAAGGAGAAGTTTTCGGTTGTGTTGGACCTTCCTGTGTCTCTTTGTAACCTCTGTTGCAGCCCTTGGAGAACAGTAGGGAACAGTCTCAAATGGCTGATGCTGTGCTGCCTCTACTCCTCCCCATGACAGACCCCTGCAATCTGCTTTATTAGCATCCTGGTTTGGTCAGAACTTCTGGGAGCCGTGATGAGCTCTCGGGGAGGTCCCTTACCTGTTTGCAACATGTACATTCAGCAAATAAGAATCATGTCCTAGAGGAGTACTGTATCTGAATATCATTTATGCATATCTAACTGCAAACAGAAAAGAGAATTATACCTTTTCATTTATTAGAAAGTCTGCGCTTGTATTTTATGTGCAACAATAAAGAAAAAAACCCTAGACACAAGGAAATGAATACTTAATCAATTTAGCTTCACTTTCATTGATTTGCAAACAGATGGTAGAAAGACAAAAGAGATAAAATAAGCCTACAGCAGATAAAGAAACCTATAGCAGGTAATTATAAGTATAAAAACCAATTAGGATAAACAGAAAAAACAGTCATTTAAAAGAATTGGAAAAGAACCTGGAATTTTCACTATTCAGTTGTCCAAAACTGGTGAGATTCTTTAGGCAATGAGTCGAAAAATAAAACAGGATATGTCAGAATATGATCTATGTCCTTGCTCGGTACATGTTGGGGAACTCCACTGATGTCAATGGAGTTTCGCTGGCGAACGCTAGCTGAGTACATCAGAGGGTTAAGATCCAGCTTATGATGAGAATAGACCCCAATAGCTTTGAGGCTGAGAGGAGTCTTCTGTAATAATGTCCTGTCACATTACATCCAGTTGCTCAGTCTAAGGCAGGATAGTAGGTCAGAACTGTAGGGAGCTATTCAATCAGCTTGTCCACATAGGAGGTCCTGGAAACGGGGAGAACAAATGTGCAGCTCAGGCAGCCACACAGGATAGCAGAATACAAAAGGCAGCAAAGGCAGACTGCTTTTGTAGCCACGTAAGATTATAAAAAGCCTTGCACCAAGCCCGCCTGCCTGTATCTACTTTGAGAAATGTAAAATACATTGCTCATTATGCTCACGTTCTCATTTTAACAGCATTGTTTTATCTGGTGTTCCTTCTGTGCATCTTTAATGAGTAATTTTGGAACACCCAAAACAGTAAAACTTGCTTTATTTTTTTTATGCTCTTCCTAATATTTACTGGAGTCATTATACTGGCCCTAAGTCTGGTGATACTGTCTCAGTGCCTTTTATCTGAAAACCCTGTGCTTCAAGAGCAAGAGGTGTTTATTGTTTCCATTTTCTTATTCAAGGTTGACATACGCGTCTTTGCCTCTAAAGCACATAGTAAAAGGGTAATGTAGCGCATACAGTTGCTAGGCAGAGACCTTCTATGGCTGATGTACAGACCTGTGCAACCAAGGGCAAGTGATGAAGGCCAGACTCTCCTGTAGACTGTGATCCACATAAGTTAATGAATCTCTACTTGTGCCAAAGTAAGGATTGACTATACCTCTGAGTCCATTTACACCTCATTTTTGTGAAAGAGAGTGTTCCCATTCTCTTTGTCTCTACGCAGATGCACACACATGTGCACACACACGCACACACACTTACTGCCCACTCCTCCAGGCACTTTCTTTGCACCAGCTTTGCCGCTCGCACACCCCTCCCTGAGCCAGTTCAACTCACTTGCTTGGCAGGAAGCTAAAGTGGCAGAAGAGAAGTCATGGGACCTTTTTCTTGCAGGCTTAGCAACTTGAAACAACTCAGTGGAGAATCTGGCAAACACCAGATCTGGTGCCAGGGGAAGGAAAGGGGCTGTGAGGGGCAGGTGGGATCATGTAGCCTAGGGCCAAGGAGCAAGAGAAGGAAGGCAGAATAGCAGAAGTGGGAGTAGGAATGAAAGTATTTTTTTGGCAGAAGCAAGCTTAGCTGTAATGTCAAACTGTACCCTCTGCTTTCCTGTATGTCACTGAGGGATGTATTTAACTGTCAAGGTCATTGTGTCAGTGAATGAATTCTTACAAGTTAGTTTAGAGTCCAACAGAATAAAATCACTTAAGTTTATATATGTAAAATAAATTTCCCTTAAAGAATTGCTGACCATAACATTTGGAAGCCAGATTTTCAGCTAGTGTATAAACCAGTATTTTGTACTTTTAAGACCACATGAGAGTCCATGTTTCCCTGTGTTTAAATGCTAATTATATTTACTGTGGTGTCTACAGCGTTCCCTTGCTTCTCATAGAGACAAGATAGCAAACACCAGTCAAAGGGAAAATATCACAGTTGTGTAAAAATCAGATCTTTAACAACATCCAGTGCAGGAGAGTTCTTTTTAGAAAACCTTGTCAGAATCATTTAATTATTGAGCAGTTCATATGGCTGTTGACAAAAGGGGTTTTGAACACAGGGACATGAGTTTTTTTGAAGAGTAAGAGACACCATTTCCTGTCATAGTATATGCCCTTGAGTTTTTTGTTCTCTTACTCAGAAATATGAATTTGTGAAGATAAATCCTCCGCCAGTGAAAATGTACATGGCTCCGGTGAGCTCAGACAAAGCCGCCTGGAGACATTTTATCCTTGGGTAAAATTACCTCTTGCAGCTGAGCCAATTGCATTGTTCGCCACCACCGAAAGGAGCAGCTCGGTTCCCAGCCCCCAGGCCACTCCCTCCCCTGTGCGGCTCCAGGGCTTGCTGCACTCTGCTGAACCTCTGCAGCCTGCTAGCCCTGAAGAAAGCTATTCAGCTGTAATGTGTAATAACCCTGGCCTGGAAGTGTTTCCTCTGTAACTGTGCTTATGGTGTTAGTGTGAAATAGTTCACTCAACTGGAGAAAAAACAAACTGTGTTAAACAGAAAGAAAAGTATTGAAAAGATAGTATTGCTCTCAGTCTAAAACTGACCCGAAGCGCAGTCAGAAGTGTGGAACCACTGTAGAAGTGAATATTACAGATAATAGAAACCTGTTGCAGTTCTGTAACATTAGGTAAACGTCACTTTAAAGGCACAGTTGCTTTTGTACTTTATTAGAAATTTGGGAATAGCTTCCCAAAAGATTTCTGGTGATGCTGAGTTCCAGAGGAGAAATAATCTAATTTAATATGCAGGTATTCTTGCACAGCCTGTTTCTTTAATACAAAGACTGTATGTCATTAATATGAAGACTTCTGATACAAAGATCTAATCTTAAAATAGTGCACTCTGAGTGTCCTTGTCTTATTTAGGAAGAATTAAAGATGATGTTTCCATTTATATATGGCAGTACTGCAAAGGAGGGCTAATGATATAGTCAACAAAATTTAATTTTGTTAATGCTACATTGTGCCATGTAGTAAAGTTTGAAATTCATGGAGTATATTAGTTTGGTTTAAGTTTATTCCCTTTTCTAAATAAGTCTTCTTACATATTGTGAGTGGAAACTTGAGAACTGGAATCTGTTGAGTAGTTTCTAATTACTGTTTAAAATCACAATATGAAACAGCTACTGTTATTAAGTTAATCCAGCTAGAATTAAAAAAAAAAAAGGACAGTGGAAATTAGGAGAATTTGACTCCTTATGCAACTTAAAGTCCTTATTACAGGATATCACAATGTCTTGCTGTAACTATGATACAAAGAATCTTTTGCTACATACAGACAAACCATAGAAGATGTTACTTTCTTCTCTAACTGCCCCATTTGTTTTGGAAAAAAATCGTAAATTAGAAGTTTGCTTCAACAGAAGAAGTTAATAAATAGCTCCTGCTGATGCAAGGTTCTCCACTAGCCTTGTTGTGCCACTTTCTGTTTGACAGCTAAGCTGTATAGAAAATTTTCTACAAGAGGTGTATTGTTTTAACCATGGGACTCAGTGTGTAAAATAAATAATTATTTGGTGGATCTAACAAGTATTTCTGGGTTAGCTAAACAATAGGTAATGTATTTTTTCTTCTTCTTTAGGACTAACAGAAAATACATGGAAAGGTCAGCTGCTGTGGAGAGCAAAGCTGGAATGCATGACACTTCAAGGAGGGAGATTCAGGTTAGCAGTGCAAATATGTTCCTCATTCATTTCTGTACAGTACTGCAGTGCTCTCTGATAGCCCTATAACTAATTTTGGAACTACAGGTGTTGATACAGAATAGTAAGAATATGGACATGGTGGAGAAAGAATCTAGGTTTTGTAGCGAAGTACAGCACACACTATTTCTTCCAGCAAAGAAAAGTATCAGAAGGGGCAGTGCAGTTTCTTTCAGTTCATTAATAGTCTCTCTAGCTGTGGTAACCATTATTTTAGTGGTGGTCATTCTGTGAAAAGAAGGAATTCGTAATGCTTTTTTCTACCTCTCAGGCTTGAAAAACAGGATCTCTGTCTAAAAAAGGATCCTGTCCTAGGTGTTGTGTATGTTTGTGCACATATGCACGCATACTTGGATGAATTGAAGCTGCAGGCAGTCAGTCTTTAAGTGCATTAATTTACCTTTGACTTGTGAAAGTGTGAAGTAGGTGTCATCTTTTTCTGAAAAAAACTTAGTTCATCCCAATTTGGTGCTCTTTCCTTGATAAAAATGCTACTACTATTCGGTTTATTGCCAAATATGTATTTTTTAGATTCTACAGCACGTAATCAAAGAAGCTCACACAGTCTGATATTCTCTGCCATACCTGTGAAAAGGTTAATTCACAAAAGGCTTCAGCTTTAAAAGTATTAGCTGCCAGAATGAGCCTCCTGTCCTTGGAGTGAGAGTTTGATGTCATGATTTAGTGGTCCCAGTTTAAAGATGTTTTCCTCCATCATGTTGCAGACTAGTTCAGTTTCTGCTAAAACCATTTATTATTAAATGTTGTTTGCAGACTTCCTGCCTGCTCTGAGGACTAATAGGCAGAGGTGGTTGGGCCTGGAGCTTAGCCTACTTCCCGCTTTTTGGCAGTTAGCTCGGATGCCAGCCTTTGTTTGCTGGTGGAGAACAGTTTGCTGCTCATTGACATGAAAGAATTCAGCCAGAACTCACTCCAAGCAATAACAGATCAGATTTATCAGCAAGAATTCCCTCTGTCAGCAATCAAATATCCTGAGTGTTTCTCCAGTGTCTTTTTTTTAAGCATTTGAGAACCATACAAGCTCCAGTTCCTTCAAACTTTTTGTCCAATCTTCAGCCCAAGCTTTTAGCTTATTTTGTCCCTAAGCAGCAGCCTACTCAGAAACCTTCACAAAAAGCCTAGCCCTTTCCTCCAGCTAGGCTTGTAATTTCTTGCCGACTCACTGGACTATCAAGGCTCAGAGGGGGAATGGCGGAGTTTTTTACACTGCTAACTATGCAAAGGAGGATCCACAAAACTTCCTTTGGGCTTCACTCATTCATAAAAGACCCAAGTTATCTCATTTATTTTAACTGCTAAAAGGCCACCATAAGTTGTGGAAGCTTCCAACATCACTTGCATGCTACTTGGACTGGCCTCAGCACAATGAGTAGAGCAATGGTGAAAACATTTAATCTCTTGGCATCACAGTCACGCTGCCACTAACTAGCCCCGTCCCCAGATAGCAGACGTTCTAGCATTCCTAGAAATGCAAGCAAAACCAGGTGCTGGTGTAGCTAACTGAAATTACTAACTTAAGAGGAAGTTAGTTCTACTAGACTAGAGATTTTCAGTCTTTGGTCTGAAGAACCCTAGGAATTCATGGTTACTTTTGTAAACCATGCAGTTCGTGGTCACTGGGGCAGATGGGCTGTGGTTCAGAAAACTGCTCTGCCATGAAAAGTGACCTGATTGTGACTAGGTTACAAACAGGTCCACACCTCCACTGGAAAAATGTAGGCCTGGTGGGGGGACAAGCTGAAAAAGTTTGAGAATTGCTGCAATAAACACTTCCAACATTTTGTTTCCTCTACTAACTTTGCAGGTTATTACTAATGTAGAAAAATGCAGCATTCCTGACCTCTGCTGTTTTGTAAAATGTACCTTTGAGAAGTGTGTTTTCTAGTTGGAGCTCTCAACACAATAGAGCATACCAATGAGCCTCAAGTAGAGATTCTGCAAGAAAAATCTTGATGAGTTGGCACATGCAATATTTTCTGTGTTAATTCAGTGAAATAGCCACTTTAAGTGGAGAATTCATCATTAATGGGCTACAACAAAAATGTCAGGTTAGTACTGGACAAAATACATTTTAACACTCTTGCTTATCTGTTTCATTGTTTCAATAATGTGCATAATTTTCTGTTAGGACAGCGATATGTGTGGAGTTTAATGGTGTAGGCAGCCTTGATTTCATAACAACATAAGCCAATGTTTTATTACATTTAATGACTTTATAAATTAATTGATTAAACTGCTCAGTAGATTTAGGGTTGGTATATAAAATAGCCTCTTCTAATCCAAAAGTTAATTGAATATATATCAGATGTCTTCCATATAAGAACTTGATGTTACTTGGTACCCATTTTCTTCCAAGTAAAATGAACATAATTAAGAAGCTCTTAATTAGTTGAAAGATGTTTTTGGTTTTATTTTGCTTTAAGTCTTGGCAGAATTCTCTTTGCTATCTGTTAAGGTAATTGCTCTCAAACCATTACAATTGATCATATCATAAAGCCCATTTTAATTGTATACTCTCTTGATGTAGACACTAAGTAAGGAAAATGTCCACTGAGTTAATACGGATTATGTATAAAAAATCTGGGTTGCCTGGTAAATGGCAAAGGTACTGTGAGTGAACAGTGGGCTCCATTTTGGATAGCATTAGATACAAGTTTTAGCTGATGTCTGAAAATGAAAGACTAATAAATGAAAATAGCTTGAAGCCAAAATTGCTCTTAAGACAAAGTTCTACGTTGAGCCAACGTTCAAATCACTCTTGTCCATGAAAATTCCTAAAAGAGTTTCTGGAAACATAAGCAGAAGATGGCATCTGTGCTGCAACAGAAGATACGCAGAGCCCGTCTGCTACGAATGGGTGTTGTCAGCAGAGCTGATTGCCTACAAAAACATCCATCTTTCTTATTTTGTAGTTCTGCTGTAATGACTACACACTTTTATGTTTGGAATTTACATCGCTGCCTTTGCTGCACCAAAATGTACAGTTCATTTCCCCTACTTCTGCTGTTATCACAAGGGCATTTTTTACTTTCTTAGTCCTTCATCTTCCATTTGGGCTGGCTGTGGCTCAGGCAAGTGTAAGTGTTCAGGTCCGAAAAGGCTGCTCTGCAGCCAGTTATCTTATTTAAGACATTTAGTTATTGTCTGCCGTGATTCATGCATCCTCACTGCAAAGTTCATTCAAAGGTAGTTGTTTATTGCTTCTAACCCTCCCACTGTCCCTGGACAGAAATGTCCCTCCAGCAGTTGGCAGTACTTTCAGTCAAGATTACCTGACTCAGCTCAAGTGTAACACGTGGGCCAGAGGTTGAATCTCTGCTTTCATTTGGGTCAGTAGTGTGCTTATCCGTAACAAGATTGGTGGATAGGCGATCGATCCATTGGACGGTTGTTCCCTGGGATGTTCTCCATTTAACAAGCCTGTGACAGTACTGCAGGAGGGAATCAAGGTGTATCGCAGTGCGCAGAACCCCCCATATCCTAAGCCTTCCGGAGACACTCGGACACGCACACAGCACCCAGCTCAGTCTGTCCGGTAGGATGGAGCAGTGTGGCTTGCCCACTTCTAGACCAAGCTAAGTGGGATGTCGAGCTGTAACTCTGAGTGAAGAGAGCATGCTTGTAGGGAGTAACTTTCAGAGGTCATTCACATGCTAACATATTTGTATAAGGGTAGCTGTACAGCAAGGTTGGCTGTTACCTTACAGGCCTCCTTAGGGAAGAGGGCAAGGAAAGCAAGCACACCATACAAGCTGGACAGCCACGCTGGCGCATGTGCCTCACGAAGCAGATGATAGACACTTTGGTGTACACCTTCTTTGGTGCTTCAGTGGCACATCGAGCTTGCAGACAAGGGCCTGGAAGTCTAGCAGCTTTGTTATGAAAACTGTCTTTCAGGGGAAACTGTCTGGTTTTCAACAAATGTAAAATTACAATTTTGCAACTGTATTTCATAGTCTTGGGGAACTTTACAGCACTGTCTGCCTTTGGACAAATCAAGTTTCTATCATAGCTGTGTGCTCTGATTTGAACTGATTTTTCAAGTGGCCAGTGGCCAGCTTATATTTTTAATGCTCTTACAAATGTTAATGCCTATATATTGTAGAGATATCTAAAGAAGATAGCCTAAAATTACAGAAATCCCAAGTTAAGGGCCATTTTCATTTTAAATTGTTTGTTGGGGGCAGGGGGGATTAAATGCTTTTTACCTATCCATCTTCTCTTGGATTATATGAAACACAGTTAATTATTTTAATTAACTAGTTGGTTAACCGCTTGCGGTTGGAAGGTGCTGTAGGTACACAAAATATTACTGCTAGTTTTTTTGGTACATGAAATTAATTAATATTTCCTACATTCAAGGTAATTACTTCAAAAGGTATATTTAATTTAAGGAAACAATACTACATTTTCCTAGTATAGATTCTTTTCTCTGCCAATAGTTAATGAAGAGCTTCCACTTCAGCAAACTATTGCGGTGCTGAAAGTTTCATTTTAAAATTCTGATGTAGCAATACAGTTGCAATTTTCCTGAAAAGGAGAGTTGCAGAAATTTAAAATAACATTTCTTCAAAGTTCTGATAATGAAAGAATGAACAGACCCCCCTGAAAGTGTTGCAAAGTTTCTCAGTATCCATGTAAATGAGAGAGTTCCTTCATTTAAAAAAAAAAAAAACATAACCTCACCAAGTAGATGAGTTGAGAGGTTGAGCGGCATTACTCTGCCAACAAATATTTCATTTATGTCAGTTAAGCAAGAAATAGATTAATATTAACTTTTGGTTAGTGAACCAATTTCTCTCTCTTCTCTAGCTATTTAACTTAAGGCCATAACTTTTTAGTTCACTAAATTGAGATGTCTGAAAGTATTGCCTGGAAATGGTGCTCACTGGAGTACATCATATGTTTGTGCAGAGGAGGGATTTGCTCCTACTAAACCCAATGGGAAATTTGCAGGTATAAGCGAAAAATAGTACTCCGCTTTTTAAGGTTCATGAGGTTTTCATTTCTTTTGTATATTTTTAGTCACTGGTTGGCCAGTGCTACAGTTCATCTAAATAACATTTCATATTCTCTCTTCTTCTTCCAGAAATGTAATGTAAGCTACAAAGAAATAAAATGTCAAGTGTCTAGCTATTGTTGCATATCATAAATGGACAAAATACAAAAAGGGAAACTGGGCAGACCAAGACACACTGCTTAATAGGTGAATGGTGATGCAAAGCAGCGCAGGTGTTTGAAAATGAATTTCCTCCAGCAGAAGAAAATAAAGAAGGAAATAAATTAGTGAAGGATAGCCAACCTTATCATCAAGATAAAAGAGAGTAAATGCAAAGATTATTTTTAGCATGTTGTTTAGCAATATTTCATCAGCAAAAAGATCGATTGGGGAGAAAGAGACTATTAAAACCTAAATTCATGTCTCAATTTACTAAGGCAAACAAAATTGTCAAATGTAATTACCTTTGAATATTAAACATAAGAATGCTCTTACGTGAAAAGAGTATTGTATGTTTTTTTCTTTATGTATAATTAACACAATTAGAAGAACTGAGGAGGTAGAGGTACATGGAGTTTAAGGGATAAAGATAGAGAAAAAGAGAAAACATGAGACGTGAGAGACTTACGAAAAAAAACATGCTAATCTTAGTAACTATTCTGGGTATTTTGAAAACTAGAGAATTTTTCATGCAGCCTCAAGAGGAGATAGGTATCTGTGACACAATTTCAGGAAAGCACAAATCATTTTCTCTAAAGGTTTGCTGTATTTTGAAATATTGCTGTATTTTGAAATATTGCTGTATTTGTAATATTGCTGTATTTTGAAATATTACTAAAATACTTTTGAGGCTAAATTTACAAATGGTGATATTGACCTGAGAATAAGTTTCACAGAGCTTTGTGGCCTCTCATGCACCTCTTCTCCTTTCTTGAAATTGAGAGAAAGCTGGCCCAGGCAAGACAGTGATTACGGTAAGGGGCAGAAGTGAGTCTCTCTTTTCTCACAAGGGACTATCATTAAGAGTTGTTGAAACCTTAATTATTCCTGGAGTCCTGTGTAGCAGTGGCAGCCAAAACTCTCGAGTAGCAGAATCAAGAATAAATAGGTAATTAGAGATCAATTCCTTGCCTCAAGCTAGATTTTCTTGAAAGAATTCTACCCTTTATTGTGAACTTTAGCTTTTCCTTCTCCCCCTCAAAATCTCATTTACCATTAAAGCTGCCTAATGGGCTAGCATGAGAATAGTTGCTTATCCAGGCCAGGCAGATACTCATATTTTAATTTTTATGTGTGTGTTCTCTCTTATCATTGCTTGTTATGTGTGATTTTACATAGATTACAGTAATTATAGAGAAATATTGAAGCAGATCTCCTACAGGTTGGAGGTATGAGGTCTTGAAAACACCTACTTCTGATACGTTTCTCAGCAGCATCCATTTCATTGTTATGAAGCTGTTGCAAGAAACCAGAATTTTTTGCAAATGACTCCAGACAATAATATGTGATGAACAGCCTGATAAAAGAACAGGAGAGAGCTCAGCCTGCTAAAGCGGAATCTGCAGCTGTGAAAAACAAAAGTTGTGGCACAGTAAATAGGATATTATCTCTGAGCTTTCAGTATCTTCAGTGAGAAGAATAATTTGCTCTGTGACAAATATAGGACAAAGTGAAGAATCAAATTAAACCCAAGAACATCAGAGTGCTTAGGGTGCCAAAGGCTGCACAGGGAGATAATTCATTTTTGGATTGCTTGTTTTAAAAGATACTTCATCTTCATATCATAAACTTTCCTTTATGTAATGAAAAATCCCACAATTTTCAGAGCGGAAAAAATAGGAAGGAGAAGCAGGTGCTGTTGTTTAGTTTTAGATAAAAAAGGTATGGAAAGGACATTTAAACCGATTGGAAAGCGAAACAGGTTCTTGTCTAAGAAAAATTTTTTTTTCCTTATTCAGTGGTCAGGCCTCCAGTCACATGTGAAGGGTTGATTTTGGGGAAGGGAGGTAGGGAGGAAGGGAGGAAAGGAAGGGAGGAAAGGAGGGGAGAGGTGGAACAAAGCAAGTGGTAGAGAGGAGAATTCCTGGTCTTCCTTCACATGCATTTGCCTTGTAGATAAGCTCAGATGGGGATGAACCAAACGAGACTTAGATCTAGATTCTGGCTATGAGTAAAGGTGCTTTGTATTTCTGGGGTAATCTGACAGGGTGAAAAGCTGGTGGGATGAACTCTAAGCACAATTTATTAAAATACATTTTTCAATTTATTTTTCGACAGAAATAATGATAACAACTGATAAAACTCCAAAGGCAATGTAGGTACTAGCTACATTTTCTTTGAAAAATGGAGTTGGGGCTGTTTTTTTTGTTTGCTTTTTCAGGCCCTAATAGTACTGTGTCAGAAGTGATTTTTCTGCAAAGTTCATCCTTCCTGTTTGCCTTTAATCAGATGTCAGTAATATTCTTTCATTTGTTCTTTATTCATGGAATCAGTTGTTTAATAGTTAAACTTCTACTTGTTGCTGTTTCCACCGCAGAAAGACTGTAAATCATGCAGGTTGCAGATATCTGGTGCCACATAACTTTCTTGATTTTTGAAAGAACAAAAAGCAGATTTTTAGAAGAACAAATGAACTTTTTATCTTGCAGTGTTATTAGTTGTTGTATCAATAAAAAATTTATTTTTGCTCCAGTCCTCCAAAGAATTTGATCATACTTCTGCCTCTAGCACCTTGGCAGGCCCATTGTCTCCCGTAAGAACCATGCCTGTTTCTCAGCAGCTAGACTCTAATCCCCATTGCTTCTTTGCTGGTCAGAAGTTTAATATTTTAAAGGTAAGAGTAAGGAGTAGAAGTTGTTTTTTATATCCAGTATTTTCTATGCTGCCATGAGCAAAAAAAGGTATTATAATTAAGTGCTAATATTACAATATTTATGTACGTACATAGTTTTTCTCTCTTGAATAGTCTTCCTTGGCACTCCTTTCCATAGTAAAGTAACTCATTTTTGTGACCATTCAAGAGCATGAAGGGCTAAGTCTCATATGAGCAAGGTTGCTTTATCTTATTCCAGTTAGGCTGATAAAGTATGGGATGGATTTGTTATTGCTCTTTGTGAAACAAAGCAAATTTCTTCAGCTGCTTGGATATTCAGGAACATTTGACGTTGAGGTTAGTGCTTTACTGCCTAACTTGAGACATTTAGCTTTGGTTCCTAGTTTAGGACTTTAGCCTCCCAGGTTACACAGGTATAATGGCAGGAGTAGGGGAAGAGTATGTTGAAAGTAATATGGAGAGGGACAGGACAGTTCTGTGCATTAAAAGAGCCTCTAAAAGGTCTCTAAAAGTTCTCCAGAAAGTAATTCAAAGCATCTAAATTAGGCTGTCTTGACTTTTACAAGACTATCCTCACTTTCAAACACAGTGTTATCTTTTGTTTGCTCCCTTTGTATCCCTTTCAGCCCACAATCCTCCCAGCTAAAACTACTTAACTTTTTTGAAGGTGCCGGGGGGAGGTTGATCCAACTGGGTTTTGGTTTTGGAGCATCGTGAAGTACTGTTTAGCAAATCTCCCCCTCAGACTCTTCAAACCTCTTTGCAGAGGCCCTCCTGGCAGGAGAACTAGCAAGTCTAGTGCAAGCTCTTGTGCCGTTCCCTGCACCTCCTGCCAGTAAGAAGTGGTGTTTATATATGTGTGTGCGTATAAATATATAGATGTATGTATGCGTGTATATATGTGTGGTCCACTGTCAAATGCCAAGGTAGATTTCATTTCATGTGGTAATACCAGACTGATAGCCTTTACTCGCCCTTCAAATAAATGGTATTTATTCATTTGTGCTATCTAAGTATTAGGTATAGGAAGTCCAGTCTGTGCTGTCCTTACTGAATTGCTTCATTCTAATGAATTCTCCCAAAGCTTCCTCATCCGCTTTTCTCATCTGTCTCAGCTTATATTAATGTCATGTGCGTACTTAAAATCTATCTTGGCAATTCAGAATCTGAATGTATGTCTTTACTGCTAACTGAAGTCTATGTACACACTCCCAAGTTACCTGTAAATCAACTAGCTCAGCCACTGAAAGAAGTGCTGCCAGAGCAGCCCAGGACTCAGGGTGAACTGTGAAAACTCTTCCAGGACCTTAGGGAAATAGTGAGGCAGATAGCCCATAGATAGTGATTATATGCTGCTCTAATTAAAAGCTAACACAGTATGACCTCAGCATATGCTCCCTAACTAATATTCAAATATAGGGAAAAAAGAAGGGATACAAAAATAACATCTTTTTCATCTCATCAAATTGCAAATAACCATGGTCTTAGGGACTGTGTGGCAGGCGAGCATTATGATGGAAACAAAATAGAAAAGGAAAGACTGTTCCCTATGTCATGTACTATACTTTTCCCCAGATATTTAGGGAGAAGAGAGAATAGTTCAAAAAAAAAAAAATTTGGAGTTCAAGTTTTACTTTTTTCAATGGCTTCAAGTGTAATATTAAAAATGCATTCAAACACCTGACATGATTGTTAGGTAGGCAGTTTTTATTCATTTGTGGTTGTCTGTATGGAGAATGTAGTAGACATTTTGGTTAAGGAATGCATTGCCTCATAAGTCCTATGTGAGCTTCTCATCCACTCTTTCCCAGTGGATGGGATTTCAGCTGGATTGTCAGATAATTTCACTTCATCTTTTCCCCTCTCAAAATAGAGTGGCAGACACTTTCCTGCCTAGTCCATTTGTAAACTGGATTGGCCCAGTACTTTTGACAGCCACTCCAGTTTGGTGGCTTTTGAGCAATATAGCAGACCATCTTTTTTATCTTCAGGCTGCATGTAACGATTATAGCTTGCGAGTCAAAAGCTGACAGTCCCACACAGAGGTTTGGAGTGAATCTGAGCATTTGAATTCATCCTTCATGTTAACACTTGAACACCCTCATTATTAAGTCCAGTGCTTTGCTTTATTTTAATTCTGCTTTGTCTTCTGTTTGAATAAAAAAAACAAAGTACAAGTAAGAATAGGAAGAAACTCAAAACTCTTATCTTGTTGTTGTGGTGCTGCTACACACAGAAGTGTGAAACACAGCCCACTGTTCCCACCTCCTTTACAGTAGTTTTGTAGCAAACTGTGCAGTGAAACTCAAAACAGCTTGTCTCATTGTCACTGCTTCCCAGCCCCTTTTGTTTCCAGGGGATGCTGAATGACTGTTCTGTTTTGTCTTCTGGCATTTAGAGTTACTATATTTCTTTTTTGTTCCTAACCACAGAAACATACTACTTACTACCAGAAAATACAGAATTCATTGATGAGGTTATGTAATGTGCGTCACACAAATCAAGTAGAGAGAGGTTTTCTGTGCATCGTATTGGCATCTTTAGGAACAGATCCCTGAAAATATTCAACTGAATTAGAACTTCAGTTAAAAGGGACCAAGTTCTCTGTGATTTGAATTCATTTTTTCTAAGACTTTTCATGAATGCTCACGGGCACTGAGTTCATGAGCCCTTGGGTATCCAGTCAGGAGTCAACAGCACCTTTACTGAATCCATGCTGTGCTCTTTGTTACTGTAACTTACTTCAGAGAATGGCAACTTAGTGTAAGACTAGCAAAAAGAGGAAGAAATTAGTGTAGGGGTCCAGGATTTTTTCTATTACTGAGCTGTGTGAATAACCCGCTTTAGGAAACAAACTCTGCCTCCTGTTTTCCAGTATATTCATATCTGATGTAATTCCTTTAAAGTCAGCTTACTCCAAAGCAAAATATTGTAAGATTTTGATTATGGAAGGTACATTCATTTGTGAATTGCAAAAGAAATCTTATTCTAACATGGATGTTTAGAATTTTGGAAAACATATTCGCATTTACTGAATGCAGTTTTCTTTAACTGAAATAATTTTAAATACATTTTCCTTTTCAGCAATATTCAATCTTCTTCTCACTGAAGTTAAAGATAATATTCAGGTAGACTTTAGTGGGAAACTGCAGAAAGGAAAATATTTCCGTTCTGCTTTTAAATAGGTGTAGAGCATTTAAGAGAAATGTGTTCTTTATTTTAATTATTTTTAGTTAGAAGAGGAAGTGGGAGAAACAGTTCTAGCTTTACCCCCCAAAAAGTTTGAGCTGATTATTAGCCTTCAGGAATGAGATCATGGAATTACAATAACTAGTTCTGTGAAAATATCTGCTCTATTCTCAGTAATCATCAAAAAAGCAAACTGAATGTTGTGAATTATAAAGAAATCAAGAAAAAGAAAAACAGAGGAGATGATTACATGATGGCATAAATGCATGCCATGCCTGCATCTTGAACTCTGTATGCAGTTCCAGTCTCTGTATTTCAAAGAAATAATGTAAGTTTGGAAAACGTTCAGAGAAGGATGGCAAAGATTATCAAACATATGGAACAACTCTTATCCTGCATGAATAAATACACCATGACTCAGGCTGGAAAAGAGACTGAGGGAATATCATGAGTAGCGCAAAGAGGGTGAAAAGGAAATGAACATTCATTGTGTCTTCCAACAGAAGAACTAAAGGGCCACAGATGAAGGTAGTGGTAAAGCAGTTCCTCGCAGGCCAAATCATGGCGGCTCAGAAAACGTGGACAGTCAGAGTTATGGATGCTAAAAGTTTATTTTCAAAAAGTGGCAAATTTATGGAAGAAAATTGTATACAAAGCTATTATGTACAAGCACAGATGAAGTACATGGCATAATTTGCTGAAGTCTGGAAATAATGCAGGGAAATACCTCTGAATAGACTATGCTAGACACAGTCTTATGCTCTTCCCCAAGCATTCCTTGTTAGTACTGCTGGAGACCTTGAGTCTAGTCAGTATGGCTATTCTTACCCCTTTTTTGGTGCAAAGCATTGTAGGACATTTTTACGGATAAGATTGAAAGGAAGCAGACATATCTAGATACAGAATCTATAAACCTAGTTTTCATGTTTTTATCTAAAGTTTAAATGGGAAAAAACCCTGGACTCCCTAGATGGTTATTGTATCCTTCATCTCTTAAACATTTTAAGTCAAATTTCATAGAATGTGAGGAGAGCAGCATTTCAGTGGTGTAAGAGTTTTGGTGGGGAGGTTTCTTCTCTTCTCATGCCTGATAAGATGTGTGATCTGTTTCTTAACCTGCTGTGTTAGACTTCCTGTAGTAAACCAGAATGAATTCTCCAAATTTCCATTTGTAGGTGCTTTGCAGTTCACATCTTGAATGTCCTCATCAGCCTTTTATCCATTCCTGCCACTATATTTTGACATATATCTGTTAATGTTTTGATGTATGTTTTGGTCTAACTACATATTTGTTAAAAGGTGACCTTTTGATTTGATTGTTTGTCTGACTTCAGTGCTAATAAGCTGAAGGATGAGATGTCTAATGAATCCTGCATATAGAAATAATGATAGATGACTTATTTGGAATTCTACAGGCACAGCATGGCCAAGCATGCTGAGGAGGCGCTGGAACTGAACCAGTCTTAGAGTGGGAAGCTTTATTGATTACACAGAGACAGGGCACGTTTTAATCATTTTTACAACACTGTATTGCCTAAGGTACTAAAATCCATTAAACAAGGATTATAAACTTTGTTTTAAACTGGATCCTAAATTGTTTCTTGATGTACAGTCAACAGCAGCTCTGTAAGATCAATCACAGTTACTAAGGCATAGTAAAATCAACTTGTTTAATTTTAATTGCTCATATGCCTGACCCTCTGTGAGGCAGCTGTTCATAAAGCTAAATTGCTTTTCTCCCAGACAAGTTTCATTTCACTTTGTGGTAGATTTTTTCCTGTACACTAACCAGCATTTTGCTTTCCTTTCTCCCTCCTTCCTCCTTGCCCACAATTCTCATTTCTTTTCAGATAATTTTCCCTCTTTCTGCCTTCCATCCTCATTAGCAGAAGCTGCAACCTTGCCAGTGAGTCAACTTTAATAAAGTAGGTGGATTCATTTGAATTATTAGTTGATGTAAAGTTACAGACCTGGAGCTCTTTTCAGGAGTCTCTGTTAACCCATGCTACATGAGTGATTATGCTTGTGGACTCCTAATCAGAGCATAAAAGCTGCTGGCTGTATTGATGGGTGTACTGTGAACAGGTACATTTATTTCAAACTTCTATTATGTTTTCTGCTTAGCTGCATGCATTTTAGTGTCTCATGCTCTGTTTTCCCTAGGGGATTTCTATAAAGCTATTTAGTAATTTCATCCCTGCTTTTGCATCTCTTTTTTTCAGTCCTCCCTTGTTTTGATGGTGAAAGATCCCAGTCCAGTTTTTATCAATTTATTTCCTTCCTGTAGTATCTGAAGATAATCATAGGCTCGTGGCTTTACTATCAGAGAAGTAAGAGTAACAAAATCACGAGTCTGAATCTCACACATGGTATATTTACGTATAAACATATACATATATTTAATATTACTATTGCCCTAATCTTCTGTCTATAAAATGGGCTTATAAATACCTACTGGCTGCCCAGCAGGGATTCATGAAGATGCTGCTGTCTTCTGAAGAGTACTGGGTGCTTTCAGTTTTCCAGTAGTTCTTGAGAATTTTCTGTGTCCTTCAAGAACATTTAGAAGTGGAAGAGTCGAGCATAGCATGCTGTAAGGACAAATGTGAGGGAACACATACTAGAGGTGGAAAAATGGGACAATAATGCCTGTTTAAAACATAAAAATATGTAAAAAAAGAATACTTGTCTAGTGTAATGAAGCTTTTATTCCTGATCAGTGCTTTTAGGCTGATAGAAAATGAAGGGAAATAAAAATAAAATTATTGTTTTTCATTTTATTGAATTGCCTAGTAGCATTCAACAGAAAGAGAACAGATGGGTGCAAGAGACAGGTGAGCAGAAACAGAATATTGAGTCTGTTAGGAAAAAACAACAGTTCTAGCACCAGCTGTCTAACTACTGCATTTTTGGAAGGTGTCACAACAAAGAAACGTTAAGGCAATAAGTGGAATAGACAAGAGGATGGCTTTGGAGATACTACCTGTGAGTCACCCTAGTGCAAAGGGAGTAAGTAAAAGGGAGGAAGGATGTGCATCTTTGAAAATTTAACCCCATATAAAGAGAGACATCCTTGCTATAGTAGAAGTAGAAGTGAAAACCTAAGCAGTATATGAAATCATGTAACATTATTAAGCACAATTATAGGCGTACACAGCACCAAGGGAATCTATATTTTACAGATTTACTAAAACTGTTACCTTAACAATAGCATTAGAGTCTTTAGATTCTAGGGCGTTCTGTGGAATTTCCCATAGTGTCATTCCTACTAAATAATGAAGGCTTTTTTTCCATATGGATGATTCCCATCATTTCATTTCTCATGACTTTGGTTCAGAGGTGACTTGTCTGTTTCTCCTTTATTTCTCATTTTTCATGTACTTTTATTTTTCTCTGCTACTTTTGCAGCAGATTTGAAAATACAAGCTGACATCCTCCAGCAGGGACAGAGGCAGAGGGATGGGCATACACTGCTGTCCTGCCGTGCAAGTGGAAAGCCTGACAAAGCAGGGAGCTCTTCAGAACTCACTTTTGTTTTTCTCTTGGCTACATATCATGATTTACACCGACTCTGACTTTTTTTAAAAAGCCAATGAGAAATGTTAGAAATAGGAAACGCCTTATATAAATACAGCTAACTTGCAGATCTCTAGAGAGATCATCTGGAGGCTGCAGTCCACTGTGCTTCAGTTAGTTATTTGTAGCTCATGCTTTGCAGCTGGCTTGGCTTCTCCTTCAGCTTCCTCTGTCAGGAGTTGTATGAGAGCAGACAGAGCCCCAAGTCCTGTTCTATGGCCTTGTGTCTGTTCTTTGAAAGATTGGTAATGCAGCACTTGACTGTTACATATTTCTGTGCTGAATTTCAAGGGATAACTGTCACTCAGAAATGCTGAGTGTGCCTTAATTTATCCTCTCCTCACTCAGTAAGCCTGCTGAACACTTTCTTCTATTACATGTGTCTTCACATACAAACAGGATTTGCAGAATCCACTCAGAGCTTAAAGAAGAGTGTACTCTTGGCAGAGATTTTTCTTTGAGGGTTCATCAGCTTTGGGATGCATTCCCCTGTTAATCTTAAAAAGCTTGAATTTGTTATGCATTTTTGGAATTAGAAAAATTAGTTAGCTAAATGGAATTTTGTTTCTAGGTTATCGGGAAAGGCAGTATTTTAAACTAGAGATATACTGACGTGAACTTATCCTCTTAATAAAGCACAAATTCTCTTATTTAAAAAAAAAAGGCCTTGCAAGTTATCAGTTTTGTTTAAGTAGGTCTATCCTCAGAACTGCAAAGTAATAAACAAATACATGATTTAACTGTTTTCCTCTCACTGGGCCAAATTCAGAAAAAGATGTTTTGCTGTAGGAAGGGACAAGATTTGCTTCTCTGTGTGTATAATCTGGGAGAATGGTTATTATGAATAATGAGCCATCTGAATTGGAAGAGCCCCATGGCTCATATATATCAATCCGCTACCATGGTGATGGGCATCAAGTAAAAATCTCACTAATAAAGAACTCTAGAATATTCTTCCTAGTTTTTATTACAAGTCCCAGGCAAGTGCTCCTAGAAATGAAAATCCTCTAGGCAATGTTAAATGTAACTCAACCTTGACTTTTAGGAATTTGTCTCAGGAATGGAAAAGTTGTTTGTCTCCACGTCCAATTAATTCTTGGCTTTCATCTGAAACTGCCAGCAAGTTTGCCAACCTAGTTTTGAATTTTTTTTTTTATGTGATATAAGTCCTTGTCAGCTGAGAGTTAGTCTCTCATATATTGGAGGTGATTTTTTTATTCACCAGCAACCTGGATCAAAACGTGCACAAGAGGCCTGGAAATGAAAGAATCTGTCTCACTTTATGGTCCACAGAGCCAATCACTCTGTTTGAATAGCTTTCAATCCCGCATGCCTGTGCAGGCAGCAGATAAACCAGTGAAACAGTGGTTATTAACAGAAAACAAAACATACATGTGATAATCTTTCTGCTGAAAACCTCTGCTATAAAATAAACTTTAGCTAGTTTTATATAAGGGGAAAGTTGCATTTTCTATACTTTCAAGATCCTTCAATTTATGTTTTCAAAATGAGAAACAGTAATGACTGCAGTGTCTTTGGTCAAGCACTTAGAACAAATTGCAGAGTCTTTGAGAGTTACTGCAAGTTTCCCTTGGGAATTGTCTGATTCATTACAAAATTTGGAAGAAGTCTGTGTTTTTTTGTTAATATCAGTTTTGAAGTTATGCTCCAGTACAGATTTTCCACTCATAATCTTCCTTTTACTACAAAGAAGACAGGAACACTGTCATCCCACTGTCAGTGTGTGGGCATCAGCCCCATCTAAATTATTTTGCCCTTGTCTGAAACTCATGCTCAGTTCCCAACTGTCCAATGACTTAGCGAAGCATGTAATAACCAGGATTCTAGTGAACTGGAACTTCCTGTTTCCGTTGGTGTTTTGGCAAGTTGTTGATCTTCTACAGCAGCCTCAGGGATTTGCTTTGACAAAGTGCCTGAGAAGGTTTATATATGTCCAGCAAGAATAAACAGTGTTTCAAGCAGTTACCTTCTCTTACAGATATTATTATTACTACTAAAAAGATATATGTATTTTGGGACCTACAATATTCAAAATCACTGTTACATTCTTGCAGCTGTATATTTACTCTGACAACCTTTCCTCTAGCTAAAATGTGGAGTTGTGTGTGTTGTGACTCAGTATATATCCTGATGTGATGTGCTGGTGTCAGTCAGGAGAAACATCAGGGTTGACGCTGTGGAGTAAATCAGGAGCAAATACTTGGAAGCCTGTAGAAATCAATACTGAACTGAATGTGTGTTGGTCATGTTTAAGGACATATTTTAGTCAAAAACTTGTTTCATGCTACTGATAAATCATCGTCCATTGACTGCTTTTCTACCTATCTGATTTCTTCCAAATCATGTTTTACCAAAAAATGTAGAGTAAGTAGTGTACATCAGCACAGTGTGAACTGCAGAAAAAAAATGCCTCTGATTTCATACTCTTTCTTGAACTTGCATTTCTATATTCTCTCATCATTTAATATACTTAAAGTGAAAATGGGAGAAACAGAAGTAAAATGTAGTATATAGCAAACTTAAAATGCGTGTGTATAATTCTAGATGTCATAGGCTTCTGAAGAATGCCAATGTGCCAGTACAGATAGCTAACTTTTTCTGCAGATACCCAAGTATCTGAATTGCGTATAATCACATAATATGTTCCCAGAATGCATAAAATGCCTTAAAATTATGAAATAGTTTATACTTTGAGTCTGAACTAAAACCAGCAGTTGCAACATAAAAGCGAAGAAAATTTTAAATTAAAACTTTTAAAATCTTTTATTGGCAGATTCAAATGAGAAATAAAAGTAAAGCAGTATAAATGATAAAATATGGATTTGACTTTTTTTAATTCTAAACTAGTAACTTAAGATGTTCCTAATAACACATATTAAGTCTGCCTTCAAGATAATGGATCTGAATTTCCGAGAAGAATTCATTCTTCAGAAAAGGATCCAGGCATTAAGAGTGTTTTGAGAGAACAAGGCCACGCTATTATAAAGAAAGCAGCTGTTGTACTGGGATGTATACAGCAGGAAGTTCCCCTTGCAAAATGCAGGCTGTCATTCCTTTGCTCTACTCAGTGTGAGTAAGGTCTCAGCTGGAGTACCTGTGCAGTGTTGGGGCACCGTACTGCAAGAAAGAGATGTACAAACTGAAGAGAATCCATAGGAGAGCAAAAAAAACATTTAGAGGTCTTCAAAATAAGATACCTAAGGAAAGCTGCTTAGTGTAGAAATGAGAAGATAAAGGGATGATACATAAAAGGCTGCTTCAAAGTGGCAAAAAAAACCCCTTCTCTATATCCATGGATAGGAAAAGAATCAGTAAACTTAAAATGCATCAAAAGAGATTTACATTAAACATTAGGAAAAGCTTTCTAATGGTAAGATTAAATAACACCGGAACCAAGGATGAGTTTAAAGAAAGACAAAATAGGCAATTGCATAAGCAGCAGTAAAATCATACCAACAGCAGAGCTACCCCCAAGTAATTTCTTTTTGGCATCCAGAACAGGCAGACTCTCTGGCCAGAATAACAAGTGCCTATATCTGAGGAGATGCATACCTGGCAACCCTTCATGACTTTCCCTCCTCCATCATTCGCTTTTCAGGGAACAGCTTTGTGGGTGGGATGCTGCCCAGGCAGTGGGAAGGGTGGAGGAATTCCAGAGAAATCAGGCGTGCAGTGATGGCCTCTAAACTGCTGTCACGGGGCTGAACGTCATGGCCCCAGGGAGAAGAGCAGACCAAGTTTGGGGGGATTTTTGTCAGAACCCCAAAAGTCTCAGCAAAACTAAAGGGAGATGCTCAAGCAAGTCCTGATGAGAACTGGTAAAGTCAGGAGTGTGGGGAGCCTCCAACATTGGCTTCATTAAGAATGGATTTGACAATCATTTGACAGCTGTCACTTAGTTGCAGTTGATCACGTCCTGGGGCAGAGAGGTGGCCTACATGGTCTCTTAATGTGCCGTCCATTATTCCTTTTCTCATCTGCTTTTGTACTGAGAACTCTATTAGAAATGGACTAATTCCAAATGCAGCTTGTTGGGGATGTCTTGTGAGTGAAATGACATAATAAAAACATTCAAAGAAGGAAGATGATTAGATAATTTAGAATATGATTTTTGACTATTCAATACCCTTTTCGGTATGTTCCTGTAAAGAATTTAACAAAGGTGAGGTAGAATGTAAAGCAGTGCGAGACAAGACTTTATTATATTTTTTTTAATTCTTTGTGAGAATATTTATAGGTTAATTACATATCTGGAATACATGAGAACGCACCTGAAGATATGTGGAGACCTAGCTGATAGCCTTCTAGCGGGGCTCCGTAGAGACTCTCTCTGGCTTTGGAGATGGAGAGCAGATGGGTGCCGTTCTGAGCTCAGAGTGTCAGGTACCATCACAAGCTGCCCCCACTACTTGCGATTCGAATAGGAGCGCCCTTAGATCTCCCGACAGATGAGACATACCCATGAGCACTGTCCCTACCTTCTCAGGTTCTCTTTAAAATTAAATTTCCTGTCTCTTCATTGATCTCCCGTAGGTTTCCTAAAGCAGGGAACAATCTTTCCCTCCAGGTAGGTTTTCATGGCCAAATTACCTGTTGGAATAATTGCAGTAAAGGTTATAGAATCACACAACTGAAGACTTTGTGGTATCATTATACAAATATTGGGAGTATATAAGATACCTGCTTGTTCACTGAGATGCTCCCACATAGTTGATTCTAGGCTGATAAGATTTGTTTTACACAGATAGCTATATGGGTAGTTGGTGAAGAACTGGAATACACAATTACTGAAAATAATTGATTTTCAAACTACAGTTCTTTCCCAATTAAAATTTTCCTGAGGCACTCAAAAGCTGTAATTTAAAGCTGTAATAGAAATCCAAGCAAGTCCCCACTTGCAATGATTTTTTTAGATATGATAACCATTTTGAGTCATGCAAGCAGTAAAAAAAATAAACTCCTTTTTATAATAAATTATCTAACTTTACACTTCTTTTTATATTGGCTTAAAATTGATTTTGGTATGTTTTTCAAACGTGTTCCAAACAGGAAATTGGAGGCCACTTTTCATGCCAGGAAAATAATGGATAAAAATCCCCAGTCTGATGTAATCACATGAAACTTTACCATTGACAAATTTTACCTCATACCCTAAAACTGAGATTTCACTCAAGAATGACAGAAACAAGATCAACCCTGCTAACACAAAATGCATTTCTTTCATAAGCTCACTATGTGCTACTAGTCAGGTCAGTTTAATTCCAGTGTTTTGTACAGACCTACACTGTCTGTAGAGATCAGAAAAAACGGTATTCTAAATAAAGGATTTTAATGCTTATAACATGGGGTTTATCTGTCTTAAAACAGCTGTTACACAGCAGCAGTTTATTTTCATGGAATGGAGTTTGTAAAGGCTTGTGGTTATTTGAGATGAGAACTTAGGAGAGAAAATACAGTACACTTAAGAAAATGCTGTGAAAGAACATACATTAATAGTTACTGTCAGTTCAAGGAAAGAGAAATATCTTTGCTAGTATTTATTTTATTTACAATTCAAGTTTGTCTGATTCACGTCAACAATATAAATGATACTTGTTTGTGAAAGCAGTAAGTTCTTGTCCAAGAGGTCTCCCAGCACTACCTTTGCTTGTGGGCTCTATTAATAGACTAACCTCACCATCATTATGTCTACTCAGTGCTTTGACTTTGCCAGAAAATACTGATCTGTCGCATGGTCTGTCCAAGGGCAACAGCATCATTAATTGCTAAGTGATCTGCAGAACAGTTAGAGACCTCCTGGCTGTTGTACAAATAGATGAATGGAGCTGTCTACCTAATCAGATACGGTTGTATCTATCTATGGGCCCAATTGTGTTGTTCAGAAATGTCTTCAACATCTGTCACTTTCCCACTTCACACAATAACATATGCCGTGCTCTGCACAGCAGGGTTCCAGCTCGGAAGCCTTTGAGGAGAATTTTCTTTATGGGAGTGTATGTGTGTGCACACTGTTTTAAAAGACTTTTTATCATGTATATACATACATATGTGTGTAAATATTTATGTGTGTGTGTTCTCAGATTTGCTTTTTATGAGACAAGCAGAAAGGATTAATCTAAAGTTTGTAAGCATGCAAGAAGATGTGATTCACATTTGTGTTAACAGCATGAAGGAAGGACAGATATATTAAAAATCAGCTCAGAGCCTGGATGCAATAAGTTTAGTGCTTAAAGAAATGAACAGAAATTATTTTCTAGGCTGTCCAGAGCAAAGACTCTTTTATTACGTGTTTCTTCAGCAGCTAGTACAGTGGGAGTCTATCCTTAAATTGGCTCTCTCAGGGCTAAATGATAAATGATAGGAGTAAGAGTGTGCGTTTATCAATGTCATACTTTGCTGTGAAGGAAACCAATTAGGAAGGAAACACACAATTAGTAATCAGTCTCCTTAAAGTTAGATAGCACAAATGTTGCACAAGTATCCTGTGCTTAAAATGCTTGTATTGAGATCCAGGTGATATTTACTGGAAAAAAACAGATCAGCCAGTGTCAAATGTGCTCTGTCAGACAAGTGGCAGTATTCTAAATTTGTGATGCAGCACATTGGCTCTGGTAAGATTTGTTCCTATTAACACACTAGTATTTTCCTAAAGATATACTACCGAATGTTTCCAGAGGTCTTTGAAGGATTTAGTCTACTGTTTGGGAGAGAAGGCAGAGACTGTATTCTATTCAAAACAAATGAGATTTTTTCTACTACTGAGTCTTACACTGTTGAAGAAGTAAAAATAAGCCTTGCATGCGTCCCACAGATGCTGTCAGTGTCTGTGTGAGATACTTAGTTTCGTGCCTCTAGACAATTCAGTGTTGAAGGTAAGGTGCTAAAGTTGACTTTGTTCACATTCTTTGTTTACATATGCCAATGTTTTCAAGCTTTTCTTTTATAGCTAGTTGTGAGATTTGTTAGCAAAATTCCTGTAACTGTCAATCTGTCATTCTAACTAGAATTTTAAGTTGCTTTTGGTTTAAATGATGTACAGATTTTAAGATGGCATTTTCCTCTGTAAAGTATTACTTATATTCTTCTGTTTAACACTAAAGCACTGGAAATACAGCTAGTGGGTGACTGCCAGTATTTTTACTGCTGTCGGGCCTGATTTGAGTCAGCAAACTTTCACAGAAAAGCTGTTGCTTCTTTTAGTAGTGGCCTTGCTGCAGTACAAGGGCCAGCAGACAAGCACAAGTGGGAGAACCCATACTTGTGGACAGAATTATGTGGGCTGCTTCTTCATACGGGAGTTTGTCCCTGCTTTTTTAAGGCACAGTTAATCTCTGTGAATTAGCGGCACATTCACTGACCATCCTTCCAACCTCTCAGTAGGAAAAAGTGGTCAGGGGCTTCCTGCAGAGAGTGACTGAGTGGTGCCCCATTAGCCTGTCTCTCTGGGCTGGGCACTGTGAAACAACCAAGACGATTTATCTGGTACAACAAGAAAACAACAAGAAAAATGACCTGGTTTGTGTTCCTTTAAGAAGCAGTTCCTAAAAAAATTGTATTTTTCTATAAAAAGCAACTGTGTGGCTCCTGCTCTTATTTTGTCTTTACACATCAGTATGCTACACATGGTTAGGAGCCATATTATTTTCACAGAAATGATCTCTATTTCAGTAGAATGGTCTTGTGCTGCTTTCATCGACACCATATCGGGGTTAGGTGGTGCAATAGAATAATAAACTGACCTGCCACCTCCTGCAGACAGGCGTTCAGATACACTGTCGATCACATGCAGAAATGAGTCTGGCGGTCCTGTCCATATTGCTCTGTTTTATATCCAAAAAAGGGAAGAAAAACATGAAAAATACTTAATTTTGGGCAAACTCCCAATTTAATTTTCTTCCTTATAGCTTGCTGCCCCCCATTCAAATAAAAACAAACACAAAGCATAATGCTGGCCACGAGGAAAGTAACAAGTCTGAAGCCATAGCCTAGACAGCAAAGGTCACATTTTCTAACAGTACAGCACTGCAAAGGGTAGATGTTTATAGCAGGAGAGATTGGGTCTTCATTCATACATGACTTTAGTTTCCACAGTTACTAGGATGCTTAGGATCACAGAAGACTCCCACAACTCAGCTCTGCTTTTCCTTGCGCTGCCCTTGTGTTATTGGCAATTGGATTTGGAGCTGCAACAATGCTATTTCACTTGCATAAGCAAAAAGCTTTCTTGGAAAAGTGGCGTTATACTGACTAAGTTGAATTAGTTAAAGATAACAAGAGATTTTTTCTGGAGTGTAAGATGTACAAGTGGAGGATTTGAGCTTATAAATATTTTACACACTGAAAATGTTTTTCCTCTTTTCCTGAAGCAAATGATACTTTTTCTCAGTAAGATCCTAACCCCCAAATATTTATAGTCAGAATCTTTTGTTTAGTAATGAGAACATTATAATTGAGATAGGCTATTATGTGCTGCATAGGACTTCTCTGTATCCAGCCTGTAGCTCATGTAATGCACCATAAATAGTCTCTCTCCCTTCTGTCCAGCAAAAGCATCAGGGGTGTCTGTCCCAGTAGTCCAAAGAGCAGTGTTCTCTCTTGAGATCCTGACTCAGAAATGCAGGGGGGTTTAAATGATATTCTGCATGGTCACATCTTAATTTAATGAGAAACAGAAAACTAAATGTTTTCAATAAAAAGTCTTCTTTTTTCCATTGAAAGCAGACTTCCAATAAGCAAAATGTTTAACCAAAAGCCTAGTTTTTGAAAAATGGTTTCAATGAGAAAGAATTTTATCCTGTCTTAAAAGTGTATAGAAGTAGTAATAGTGAATGCAGTACCTGTAACCACTGACCTTGTCCATACGCTCTTCCCAGCGTACATTCTTCCCGGCAAATGAATTGAAAGTCACAACCTTTGCAGTGACTTTTGTGACCTTGGCCCAGTCAGAAAGGGCTAGAGTCTGCCCCCCTTACTGATGCTCAGTAGTCTTTTCCTGTCTAAGCAAGCCTATGGTAATCAGCAGGGCTGTCTGTAGAGTGAGGTGATACTTATTCAGAAGCTGGAAAATTAAGACTAGGTAATATATCATGCAGTCTTACTTAAAGGTTAGGAGCAGCCTCTGAAGCTGTCTGTGGCTGCTTAGAGTTGTGTGGAGGGGCATTTAGTAAGCAAAATGAATCATACTGCCAACAAATCTTAATAACTTGCTTAAAGGCAGGAATTACTTAGTTAGTTCATGTATTTTGCATCTGTGGAGAGAAATAGGCTGGAAGAAGGGCACAGGAAGAAAAGAAGATAAGCTGTGCACAATTAAGAACATAGTTTGATCTGGAGAAATACTAGAACTATCCAGAAAAGGAAAATCCCTTCCAAAAATTGTCATGTTAAATGTACATACTGGCCTCAGTCAAAAGAAAGTCAAAACATGCATGTAGTTGTAAATTTTTTGTTGTTGTTCAGGCTGGTCCCTTTTAATTTAGCCGAGTGTTGTTCTGCTCCAGGTAGCAAGTGTGCATTGATCGACACAAGTCCTCCCCTCCCCTCCCATCCCTTTACCTTGTTTACCAGCTCCCTGCTCTCAGTAATTTCTTTGATCATGCACTCTCATTCTACTCTTCGTTTCCATTTGCTAAACTGAATTAATAACAGTTAAAAGTGTATTTTTTCTCAAAGAAAACATTAACCGTTTCACTGCTGTCACCTTAAACATTTACCTAATGCGCCAAACCCCCATACTGCAAGCAGCTCCCTGTGTCTTTTTCAGTACCGAATCCCCAGCTGTTTCCTGTCCACCAGCTGATACAGCTATCAGCGTTCATCATGAAGATGTGCAGAATTTACTTACACAGTATCAGCACAATAGCATTAGCTTTGAAAAGTGCTGATAATATAGTAAGACTACAAACTAAATCATCTTTGATGTAAAATAAATAATGTTGGCCACTGCTGGCCACTGCAGTGATTATTTATGTCTCTGTTAAATGCTACAGCACCTTTGTTTGGACTGCTGAAGATTTTCTCATTTGCCTTACCAGAGTACAACAAGATAAGATTTTGAATCGGGTTCTGGCGACTCTTGTGTGTGTAAGCTGAGCGCTGCGGTTGTGTGGCCGTGCGCGCTGGCCGGGGCAGTCGCAGGCACGTGCAGGACCCTGTAAGAATGCTCACTTGCTTTTGCCAGGAGAAGCAGTCACAGAATACTCAGAAGTGCTTTTTGCACAGCTGCTGCCAATACCCTGTGGACAGTAAACACATGTTGCCAGCCTGTGCGGTTTTTGTAATGGAAAACTTGCGGTTTACAAAAAAAGAAATCTCCTCTTGCATTTTTTCTCTACAATATTGCTTTATTTTGTCTTTGTGTTTTTTATTTTGGAGCTGCATGCCAATCATCTTATTTAATGAATATATATTTTAATATAGAAGGATTGTAATGCTGGCATGGATGAAAGAACAAGGGCAAACTGGAGACCATCAAGCAGGATTTCAGAGCTCTGGGGATGGTGGTCAAGGGTCTGGGAGCCCAGGT
>NW_020450816.1:103704-190609 GCF_003343035.1 Apteryx rowi
GATGCAATGCTGTGCAATGTGCTCTAGGTGACCCTGCTTGAGCAGGGGGGTTGGACTAGATGATCTCCAGAGGTCCCTTCCAACCTCAGTGATTCTGTGATTCTGTGATTCTGTAACTGAAAGAAATTGAGTCTTTAGAGTTTTAGCAGAAAAAGCAAATTAACCCTGCCAGTGTTAATTCTTTGAAAAATACCAAACTTTTGCATCTCTCTTTCTGTTTTAAAGAATTGAAAAAACATATGCTGCAAAAAGATCTCAGGAGTTTGTAAACTGTTTTTGAGACTTGTTCTCTAGTCTTTCCTAAGAACAAATAAGTGTCATATTTCTGTGTCTTTTCTCAAATTTTAACATTTTTGAGTTCCAACCACAATCTCGTAAGATTTAGGCTTCCATATAAGGTTTATAGTATAGTCCTTGGATGCTATGTTATAAATTACTTTGAAAATAGAACTTTGTGTAAAAATTACTCTTTTCAGTGATAACATATGACACTTTTCATGTATTTATCCTTTTGTTTACGAGTAAATGCAGACTGCCATGAATAGCAAAAAAGTGTAATGATGGACTGTTTTATCTTTTCATTGTCCTGTCCTGTCCTGTTTTAATCAGGAAAAACTTCTTTTGGCTGAGAGTGGTTATAATCTCTCATCTGAGGAAGATTCACAGTAGCTTTTGTGGTCTTAACTTCAGAACAAAATGTCTGGCCTATACAGAAGTTTACCTAAGTCAGGTAGCTAAAAACCAATCAAGTTCTTTAAAATGTTTTCTTTCCCTGTACTCATCCACTTTATCCAGGAGGCCCACTGTAAATCTGAGAAATTTCTTTTGCTTCTCACTTTCTTTGCTGTTGTGGGAAAACATTTCTCTAAAAAGTTAAAACATTTAGCCATAGCAAACACAGGGATAGCCAGAAGTGGTAATTCTACTTTTAATTTTTCTTGTATGCATATTTAATCTGCTAATTCAAATATAGAAAGAAATGACAATATATTTTAGCACCATTCTGAATGCAGCATCAGGCTTTTGGCAAAAAGAGAAATGTTTTTAAGGCCCAGTGTAGCAGTTGTTATTCAGATAAAGCATGCATACATTTTGGGGGAACTGGACTGAATTACAAGGACTTAAGTGTCTTATGTGGAGATGTAAATTCTTCTACCATTTGCTTACAGTAAATCCAGAGTGGCTCCAGTGGGATTGTTCTATGTTTATTCATTGCGTAACAAAGTACCTGGAGCACATTAGGCATTGTGTAAATGTAGATTTACATGTAGACATATGAGAATATTAAAATTCTCTACCCAGATCTAATTCTGAGACAGTCCCATCTTAATTAATTTGCTAAGAGGAAAACAGTTTCTGTAAGTTTGGTATCACAAAATGGCACTAACCTATTTATAGTCAGCATATCTAGAAGAAAGACATTAAGCATCATCTTCGCAGGGAGGTAAGAAAAGCCTCTTCCTCTTCACAAGATTCTGGTAATGTGCCATGAAGGCTGGTGCTTTGAGGCCATCTATCACATAGTTTTCTCTTTTTTTTTGGTGATTAAAAGTGATTTAATACATCTTGGAAAAGAAAGGTCAAATTATATGCTATAATTCTTATCCAAGTGACTCGGGTACAGAATCGGGACACAGCAGTTTCTTGAGGACAGTGATGAAAGACGCATTCTGTGTATGTCCAAGAGATGCAGACAGAGCTCCTGTCCTATGTGGTACCTGCTTATTAACAAATATAAAGGTTTGCTAGCAAAGAAATTAAGCAAAGGTCATTTTTTTTTACAGCTTCTGCTGCCTCTTGTGAATGTGTTCATTCTCTAGTACTTGCAAAGCTTTAAGATCCAGTTTTCATAAAAGTGAGCTTCACCCAGATTAATTTCACTTTGTGAAAAAGTTTCTTTTTCCTCTTTCCAGTAATAACGCTTCTGTTGATGATAACTATATTCATTGAAAGCTTAGTATATCCAAATGTGAATGCATCATAAATGAAGTTGGTATAATATTCCACTATCATGAAATGTATTTTCATTCTCTTGTGCAGACTAGAGCTTCCCCCATTCCTTTCAGAGCTCTAGAGATTATAACTGTGAGAGGGGAAAATGTGTCCCTGCTTGGGAGATACAGTTATTTCAGCCATTTCAGGAAAGGAAGGATGATTTAACTGCCAGAAAAGATGTCAGTCAAGTCCGATGAAACTCAGGATTCCTAGCAGGGAAGCTGGGTATTGTATCTACCCATCAAGGGACTAGTATCCCTGAGCCATATTGGTGTGTGAGGTTACACAAAAGAGGAAAAATAAATATCTCCAAGTTGTTCTATCTTGATATAAATAAATTATGTAAATTGTTAGATACAGAAACCTGTGATCCTGGCAGCAAACTCAGTCATTCTGATTTGATAGCATTTTACATCCATTTCGCTCACACTTTTTGCTGCTGCAAATGACCACAGAAAGTTCAAAACAAGAGGAAATTACAAGTGAATAGACTGTGCACTAAATCTCATTGGCATGATTTCAGTTGCCTAAGTTGGGAAAAAGAAAAATTGAAGAGCAACAGAGCGCTATATAAGTGGTGTTGGAGAAGGTGGGGATTGTACTGTAAGAGATGAAGATGGTGAAGCAGATTAATGCCCAGAGGAGTGTAGGCAGAGTAGGTGGGCACGAACAAATATGCAGGTTTAAGCATGAGAAGTGATACTTCATGTAGATACAGAAAACAGACTGGGTTGGGATCAATGAAAGCTCAGTGTCCTTTGGTCAGAACAAAATGAAAGGATGCCAGATGATCTCAAGTGTGTATACTGCAGTACTGAGTTTCTGAAAACCTGACTTTTCTGTTACAAGATGAAAAGGGGCACCAGCAAGCAGACTGTAAAACTGGAATAGAAAAAGGTGTACTCATAACCTCCCTGCAGTAAATGAAACACAGGTTTCAGTTGTTTCTCTTTTAGTTAATAATGCAGTTGTATCCTCTTTCTGGTTTCTGAATTACAAAAGCTTTGTTTACCTTTCTGCCCAGGGTTATCTGCACCCCCTGCTTTGTCTTCAGATCAGGTACAGATTTACTTTAGCACACAGCAGAGGAGAATTTCCTTTAAAATACTTGATGCAATGAGACATTATTTTTTCTATCTCAGATGGACAGATAAGTGTCAAGTATCATTTTCAATAATAGAATTATTAGTTATGCTCTTTTGCCTATTATACAGCTTACAGGCTCGCAGGCCTGGTAGCATTCCCAAGACCTATTGCTTCAGAAGGCAAAATGACCAGCAAACTGAGAAGGTGAGGCCTCAGTCAAAACAGGTGGAGAAGGTGCATCCATCACAAGAGTTCCTACAAAACTGCAAGATGGAAAGCTAATGTGCTGTCCCAACTAATCTGAATGGGAGTCACATCTTTTGGAAGTAAAGAGGAAAATATGGAATGTGATTCATCAGGAAGCTGACCGTACTAGGGATTCAAGGACACCAGATCTTATTTGGTACTCTGGGGCTGAAATTTTGCATGATTTTGGATATTTTATTTCTTGAAATATATTTACATATCCTTGGAAATGAAAATATAGCTATGAATCTATCTTCAGCTTTTTTTCCTGGCATTGTTATGTGGCAGCCCTCCTTAATTTCTATTTCTTAATCATCCTAAAAGAACAGAGTAATCCAGGCTTTTAGGAGATTTTGTTCTTCCCCAACCAGAGCAACAGGGAGTAAAAAGATTGGTAAAGTGGACACCATATGGGATAAGATTCTAGAAACCTATCATTAAAGGTTTTTTTCCAGCCAAAGGCTAACTGTGCAACTTTTTCTCTACTGTATAGTCTGCCCTGTGCCTAGCTCTGTTGGGCTAATTTAGATGACCCTCCCAGTGTACAAGAGTAAACCTTGGGCTTTCAGAGAGGGAGACCGAAGCATGCTTATTCCCATGGTGACAAGCACCATGAACAATCTTTATAAGATACAGAAGGGGAAATACTTACTTCTTCTGTTTTTTTCCTGACAGTATTTACAGTGTAGAGCTTTATTCTGTTTCCCCAGTGTAAAATGTTTTTATAACAAAAAATCTCAATGCTCACCCACTGTTGAGAGAGCAGAAACTGGCTGACAGAAGTTAGGGCTATTATTTTTCCCATTGTTTCTAAAGTTCAGGAGCTTCTTGTTGACAGACTTGAAAGAGAAGAGAAATATGTAGCAAGGACAGCATCCATTTCTGGTTCTGACTTCGTAATTTCTTTCCTGGAAGAACATGGGCAACACACACAATTTATCTGCCAGCACCTGCCAAAGAAAAGACTAATGATGGAGAGGTGACTACAGTAGGCCAAATATCATGTTGAACAAGCTGTTCCAGAGTTAACCAAAGCAGTGCTGGTGGTAACGACGCCTCGATTTTGACCTAGACAGTGATATAGCAGTGGATCCCAGAGTATTAGGAGACAGTGAAAGGGAAGCTCGCTGCTTTCAGTCCTCCCATCCAGTATTACCCTGTTCTCTGAAAATCTTTCAAGGACCCAAATGGAGAATTATAGGTAGAATAGATCGTCTCCATATTATTGCATCTGCTTTATTAGGCCTAATTTTCAGCACTAATTTCTTGGTCCACTGAATTTCTCACGTCCATTCTTTTTTTCTTTACAAATTAGTCTGTGGATGGCATTAGTACGTTTTATGTTTGCAATTCTGACATCTGATGGACTTTCATCCACTTTCCAACTGCTGAGATCATTGGGATAAAGCTGCTGGAATCTTTCAGCCCCTTTCCTTAAAAATGCAGGTGGCACTTTCCTAGCTAACAAGGTTGTGATGAAATAAACGTCCCGCAAAGGTTGTGGGTCCTCAAGGCGCTCTGAGAGATCAACGCCATCAAAGCAGTTGGTTTACTATATCATAATGGTTGAATTAAACCTGGGTGATTTGCCAGGTTTTTCCTTTATAATTGGATAGTTCTTTAACTACATTTATAAGAGGACTTACACTCGGCTTTTTAGAATCGTGTTGGTGATTTTATTGGTGTTATCCAATCTTGGGAAGGTGGAAAGCTGGAATGGCTTTCTGTCTCACTACTCCTCCATGTCATTTTTTCCCTCTCATTTAATCCTTAACATCCGGATCATGCCGCAGTTAACCTGGGTACGTGTAATTAGCCTAAGTGCAAATATGCACATGTACCTAAATGTTTACAAGACTAGAGTGCACGTGGCTTCTGGCTTTTTTCCTTATATAATTTGTACTTCAAAAGAAAAAACGCAGTGCTCTTTTACTTTTTGCTATCAAAAAAGAACAATTTAAACCAGCTAAAACAATTTTGTTTTTTCCATCTTTATCTAACTAGAAAACAGATGAATAGTTTTAAACAAACAGAAAAAACTATATCTAAGACAACTTATATGCCAAGTTTCATCCAAAAATACTTCTTGCAGCCAAACTGTCAAACCCTCCAGAAAGTGTTTATAACCTAATTGCTGATGCAGCCGTTATTATAGGGATATGAATAGCTATAATGAAGGCTTTAGTTGATGCTCTGGCAAGCTTACTGCTAAAAATTATTCTGAATTTATGTGGCATTCAAAAAATGCTTGAAGTGACCAAAATGTTTACACCATCATTATCATTTTGACAATATCCCTTTTATCCCAACGGAAGTCAGTGATGAACAAATTCAGGCAATGTGTGAAACGTGCGTATTTAGCATCTGTTACACATTCTCTTGGCAGCATTGTTTTATGTGAGAAAACCAGGGCCAAGGGCTCAACCACCAACTTAGAAGCAGTTGTGCTGAATCAAACATTATTGCCTATTATGTCATTTTAAAGTCTATTAGTGAACTGCATTATAGTTTTCCTGATGATCTGTTTTGGTTTATAATCAAGAAACTCCTGGATCTGAGAGAGAGTGTTAAATTTAGGATGATAGTGTTTTGCAGTTCCATACCTTCCCTTTGGTTTTTTCATAGCACGCCTCTGTGTCATCTTGAAACACCGTTCAGTCTTTTTTTTTCCCCCCCATGGAAAAGTCATGCAAGGCTTTGTTACTCGCAGGCTAACTACAGATACGGCATTTTCCTGTGAGTCCATGAGTTTAGTTCCCCGGAGCAGATCCAGGTAGATTTTTGATGGTAGGAATTGATGGTAGAGTTTCAGTGCATCATAGCATAGGATGCCTACGTGCAATTGCCTCTTGTAGTAGTCTCATCTCTTTTATTGGTTTTGTTTTTTTTCTACTAGTATATTTTTAGCCTATAAAATAGTGCCATTTCCTCCACTTCTGATGGTTTGGCTATATTTAAGATTGCACTGATCAATCAAGTTTGGGTGCTAAATTGATTTTATTAAACTGCCATGCAGGGAGCCATCAAGTGAATTAAACCTGTCCTGTATTGACTTACCTTAGGTTGAGAAGGACTTGACTTATGCTAAATCAATATGAATCAGATTTAAAATTATTTAAGAGTATGCACAATAGTGTTTGCACCAGTCTAATGAAATAAATTTTAAAACATAGTTTAAACTGAAAGTTCAATACAATGTAATTCAGGCCTCTGTCTGCATTTTCTAAGGATTTCTGTGCTCATGGCGGTAGATCTAAAAGTCTCTAGAAAACAAAACTTTCACATGAAAATGCTTAAAGGCTACATCTTTTTTAAGAATCAGTTTTCCCTCATAGAATTTTCATATGACAAATACTATAATTTGTAGTAGAAAAATGTCCATACCATTTTAGAAGTGTCAAAAGAAAAAGTTGCATAGCTTCATTTTGAAATAATGTTTTAAAATAAAATGAATGTTTTTGTTAAAAGTCTACTGCAAAGGATGTTTTGTGTCACTTTTACCACTGAAAAATTTAATTCTCTAAAATTTGTGAATTCTTTCAAAAATAGAAATATGAAAAAGGAAAATGATAATGAACCAAAAAAATCACATTAATTGGAAAGTTTTAAATTGGAGTTGTTTTGAGCAGTTTTGCTACCAAATAAGTATGCTGATGTATTGGTTTTAACAGAAGCACTGTCGTCTCAGTGACACTCTACAGCTATGCAGCTGGCCTCTAGCCCAGGGGAGAGAGTCTCTTGTTTATTTGCTGCTCCTCATCTGATTCAAAGCAGAGGATTTTTACACCAAATCATTCTTAATGAAAGACATTCAAAGTTTGTCTTGCGCATCCCAGGACCTGTGTCTAATTCCTGAGCTGAAGGTGAAATCTTAAGTACATACCAACACCTTCATGAATTAAAAAGCCTAATGTTTCAATCAGAAAAACCCTGTTTTCATGAAAATGATTGAAAAGATTTCCTCTTGTTCCATTGAGGAATAAAAGTATATTATGAAATTAGGGAAGTTGCTGTGTGCTGTTGTACTGTGGTCCACAAACCTTGTTTAGCTCTGGAGTTTTCTTCAATTTTCAGACTGCGTTTTTTTCAACAAAAATTGCTTGGTTTACCAGGTTACTAATGCCATTTTCATTCTCATCACTTTTTTTACCTCCTTCCCTACCCAAGCAGTTTAAAGTCTTTGCTCTGAAGTTTATGACCATACATGACAAAGCTGGAACCTGACTAGCTGCCTTTCATAATCCTACTTTGGGGGTGTTTTTGCTTAGAGAAGGAATCTCTTGTATTGAACAACGATATAAAACAAAAATTGGCTCTTAATGATGGTACTTGGCACTGTTACAGCTGATTGCAAGCTCAACTGATAGTGGGTCCTTTCTCAGTGTGAGATTTAATTTTCTTCTAGATAGCTAGCTGTGCTTTGTGTCAGTACATATAAACTGTCTTGTCAGCACTTGGTTGCCTGCTGAGATGGGAAAGTGCCCCATGGGGAGGAAGAAGAAAACCACTTCTCAGCATCAGATCAGCTGTGGGAGTCTGTGCGGTGCTGTCATCATGTCAAGAACTGGTTGGGCTCATATATTATGCATATCGAGCTAGAGGGTTTCCCATCTAACCTAATCTAAGTGGTGATGTACATTGGGAGAGGGGAAGAGGCAGCACTCAGCACTCATATTTAATAAGCCACAAGGCTTACCAAAATTATATGGGATAAATCAGAACACCTATGCCACAACCCAGCCCATAAAATAGCTGAAGGCAAACCAACACCAGTCTGCTTTCCATATATATATTTATATACATATATTTTTGAGTGATTAGCTACAGTACTGAGATTTCCATGAAATTTAATGGAGAACAGAAAAATTGTATAAGATAACTGTAGATCTAAGGAGAAGTCACTTGAAGAACCCACAATCTCATAAATGAGCCAGTTTTCAACCTTGCTCATTGGCATCCACCAAACAGTTTAAAGTGATTCATGATTCTGAGTTGTTAAGAGCTGATTTGGTGCTCTCAGAAGTAAAAAAATTCTCATATTGATATTAAATAAAGATACCAATCTTTAATAAAAAACAACTGGTGCCAAAAGCAGCAATGGTAAAAGAAGAGATTCGTTGCTTAGTTACTGCTCCCTTCAGGCCTAGAACCATGAACAATAATTGACTTCTTCACACTGTTCTGTCCTACTCCCACGACTTGTGTCTCAGCTAACTCAAACTCTCCCTCATTTATTAATGTTAGTTATTCTCAGGTCCTACCTGCTGATCTTCCTGCTCATCTAGTGTGACTTACATGAATGCCCTGAATGGGTTGATTTTTCCAAAAATCTTGAAGTGCAAGGAAAAGAGTTGAAAGAAGTAAAGAGGCATCATGATGCCTTTCTTCTCGAAAATTTTCTGTCTTTGTTTCTGCCTTTGCAGAATACAAAGCACTATTATAGCTTTGGGTTTTCTGTATTCATAACTGATGAGGCTGATTCTTCTTTTACTATAATGTGCTTCTGTGGCCAAGGCAATGGGGATCTGGGCTACTGTCAGAATGCCCAGCAAATTTAGAGCCTTTTATTATAAAAAATACACAATAATATATTTAGTGTGTGGCTGTGTGAGGCTATTTTGAGCTTGGACTAAAACCAAAATTACTGGGCAGCTAGAAGAAAGCAAAAGGAATTGTACTGGGGGTATTAGAGCAATGCTCAATTTGTAATCCTTGAGTACTCGGCATCTCTCAGGATCATGTACTTTGAAACAGCTTGAACAAGGCCAAAATCTCATACACATCTTTTTCAAGGGATCGTAGATAGATCAATAATTATCCTCACTGGTCCAAACTTTTCAGAGTAGCCATTTGGAATAAAAGCTCAAGTTGGGGCCCATAATATAACTCATAGGAGCTACATTTTATACTTCTCAATTCACAGGAAAGTTGTGATTTTTTTTCAATTAAGTAGCCTTGTCTGCTCCTAAAAATTCCGTTTTTTGGAAGCAGCCTAATACCCAAAAGAATTCCAGTCATTTTTTAAAATGCAATGCCCTGTTTAATAATTTGTGTAGTTTACAAGGGGTGGATAAAACTTTACAACTTTTTGCATATAGTAGCTGGAGAACCTAAAGATTTTTCTGTGTTTTTTTGAGCCAACTAAAAGAATAATTTTCTTTGGGAGGGTGGAGCCTCCTCCACAGAAACTTCTAAGAATAACCACTAAATACTTCATAGACTTCTAGAATTCAGTCCTTTCCGGATCAAATTTTCACCTTGTCTTAGAAGTCAAAAAATAAATCTTCCACTCTCTCTGCCACTGCCAACATATATGTAAACTGTAGGAATGCTCCTCTTGCCAATAAAGATGCAATATATCAAACATACTCAGATAATCTACCCACAACTGCATGAAGTTACCAGCTGGCAACCAAATAGAAGTGATGTTTTAGCAGGTAATAAATGGAAGATCTGCACATACTATCTTTGATCAAATCATAGTAGAAACCCTCCCTCCAGAAAGAAGTTTAAAAAAAAATTATGGCAAATTTTGATAACCAGGTGCATGCAGTCGACAAGAGAACTCACAGTGCAGCTGAGGAGATCCTCAGCACGCCTTCCTCGCTCCACGTCAGGGAGCCCCTTGTCAGAGGCATACACGGATTTAAAGAGAAATGGTTCTGTAACTGAAATGTCTCCTGGAGCATAATTTTACTTGGCAGTCTTGAAAAGTCAACCAGGCTTCTGCCAAGAAGAATCTAAGTAATACACATGCAAAAGGGTATCCTTGACTAAGTTTTACAGCTCTTTAGACAGCAGAGTTAAGTTATGGTACAAGACGTCTTCTCTTGGTTGCAAACTCTTTATTTTACTTCATGAGAGAATCTTAGTCAGTTCTTCAGAAACAAAATTGGTGGCCACATCTTGAACATGTGAAATGACATATATGTGCATAAGAAGGAGACAAGGAGAGAAGAGGTGCTTATTTGTACTGTCGTATGAGTGACTTGAAACATCCGTGATGATTGATGGTGTGAACCACACGCAGTAAGTACCACGCCACATGCTATCAAGGCCTTAGAAGTTTGTATAAACAATACATCAGGCTGTCCTCTGGCATATTTTCATATATATTCAGCTAACTAATAACTGTCTTCAAAATACAGTTTGTGTGACTACTTGAGAAGCTCCAGCATTTTTAATACTGGCAAACAACCACCCATTATAACTTACTGCTACTACCAAAGATTATTGTGGGTGTTAAAGAACAGCCACAAATATAACTACGCAAGCGGGGAGCCAAAAGCAAAGGTTTTGCAACGGAGACAATTGGTTCAGGCTTCCCATACTACAGAGCATGATAAATAATGTAGCTGTTACATTTGTTGATGCAGGACATACTGTGAGGGTGCTGGCAAGGTGCAAGCTGGTCTGTGGGGAGGGAGGTTGTCTGATTGGCTGTCCTGGTGTTTTGTGTACCAGCTCAGCTAGAAAGCTGTGGAGAGTGAGAGAAGTTGCTTAGGGCAATGGAGTGAGGTCGGGTGGGAGAAGCTTCTGAAACTCAAGAAGGGCCAGACGGAGTTGTGGCAGAGTTACAGAGTGGGAGATGTCCGAAGGAAGTAGGGGGCCTGCATGAAGTGAGGAGCAAACACAAGGTCACTCTTCAGAAATGACGGTAAGATCAAGGCTTTCCTAGAAACCCAGGAGGAGCTGTCCTGAGGGTGTTCAAGCTGGGAAGCCATTAAAAGCTATTGAGTAGAAGAGAGCTCAGCAGGTCTGACATTTTCTGTTGAAAGAGTTCCCTACTTTCTAAAATGAGATTTCAGTCTCCTAGTAAAATGCATTTGGTGTCTTTTGGTGTCTTTAGCATGTTTAGAAAGAAGACAGTCCTACTTCAAAAACTGGACTTCTTTTACATGATTTACAAAAAGAGTATTTTGTGCTCTACATACACAGCAGACAAGTTCAGCATTTTAATGGATGTGATGAGTACTCCATTAATAAGTCGTAAAGATACATTTTCAAATTCAATGCAAGTTAATTCAGAACTGGTTGTTTAACTTTTTGTGAAGATTTAATTTCAACCACTGGGTCCATGACCAAGTTCCTGGTTGCTAGTTACTAAGTCTGCTGTTGGTTATGTCTATATTGTAAATGTCATTCTGTGATGTAAATTCCAAGTCTGATAATCTCAAATAAGATAAGCCTGAGGAGGATAACTAGAAGAGAAACTACCAGGAAAACCAGACAATTTTTATTTTGTTTGAAATGTTTTCAGCAAAATACATACTTAGCCACATAAAAAAATATGAATTTGTATTAGATTGGTAAATGTTTCCTCTGGAAAAAGCTGAAAATAAATTTAAGAAACATGTTTTAGAAATGTCATTTTTTAATTTGGGGGAAAAAAATAAAAGAACTAAACTAAGCAAAGGTTTGGTTGACTAGAAGTAAATTTTGTTTGTTTATTTGTTTGTTTTCCATGAGAAAATAAAAAATGCTTTACTCCAGTTGACCTGAAAAGTTTGGTTTTTTTTTCATTTTGGAGGGTGCAGTGATTTCCGTGATTCACTTATCAATCAGTTGAACCTACAAATCTCACAAGTTCTGACAAATAATGTCTGGGTCAACTGTAAAATCCAAGGTAGTCTTCTATCATTTTTCTAGTTAACATATATTGACAGCAAGTACACTTGGATACAGGAGTAGCTGGGAGTTTTGTGAATACTTAACAACATTGCTTGATTAGAGATATGTTCTCTGTATTGGTATTCTGATTGACTTTTCTAAGCAGAAAAAAAAAAAAAAAAGGCTTAAGCTCTTAAGCCTGAAGTGGGAAGGTAGAACTGGCAGGAACAAATTGGATTGTTAAATCTCATGCCTTGAAACTCCAGAGTAATCACATAGTAGGGTTTAACCCAGAAATGTCTGTTGAACGTCGAATCCACATTCCCCATGCATTTCAAGCTGCAAAACTGTCTGCAACACTCTGTAACTAACTTAAGACTATTAATATAAAATACTACAGATGCAAACAGAAGTATGACATTCCCCTATGGGGAAAATAAGTTTTAATACTTTGTTTCTGGAAGATCCATTTTGATTCAATCTCCTTTGAACCAAGTCTTTAACATTTCAGAAGAATCTTTTACAAGAGTCCATGTCACATTATTGCTATGTTTGAGTGTCTTATTAAACCAGCAGTACTTTAGTTTTTCTACAAATCGGTTCTTTTAAAAAAGTTTTTAAAAAATATTGAAAGTGAATAGATTTTTTTTCAAAAAGTGAAGCAAAAATACTTTACAAGGATGAAATATTCCCCTAATATTCCTATCGTATGATTCACAGCAGTAGAATTACACTGGTGTAATTTAGGGCAAAACTGAGCCCTCAGAGAGAAGACAGACTTAAGCCTAGCTTTAGAAATGACAGATGCATTCAGCCAGCGAGAGCTGTAGCTCATTATATCATCTGGAATGTGTTTTAGTCACATGAAGTATTTCATTTAAATGATTCTAGTACTTGTGATAGACAGAAGCAAGGAGAATGGCCTCAAATATTAACAGTACCATTATTCCCTATGCTGTCAGGCATTAGCTAACCTTATGTTATGGAGGGGGGCACTGCTGAAGCAGTATCTTCTCCCTTGTTACTGATAATGCTTGCATGATTCTGTTCTGAATAATGGTTTAAAGATTTTCACCACCAGTAGGCAGGCCAGTGGGCAAGTTTAATTTAAAAAGCATGTTAATAAAATTATGTTTAGGGAGTAATAAAAACAGTTTAAATGGAGCTTGAGCTGGCTGGAGGTGCTTTATTAGGCAAAGGATGTTGACAGACAGAAGCAGAACTTGGTATCCACCACAGACATGAAGCTTTGAGATGTAGACTTTATAAAAATAATTCTTAACATTTGATATATCTAAAGAGTTGTGCAAAGGTGAAGAAATAAGAATGTGACACTACTTTTTATTTTCCTTTGTACCAGTGTCCTTTTGTTGAAAGGAATATTGTCAGCATGCCAAGTGAGAAAAGGTATCAGGAGCCTTGCAGGAACAGCTTCCCGATAGAGGAGAATCCAGCAAGGATAAGTGTGATTGCTGTGTAAGTGAAATTTGGATTTGTTTACACACACACACACACATTCTAGTATAGCTGCAGAGGCAATCTCCTCTTTCAAGGATCCAAGGCCAAAGTTATTGCCTGCTTGTTTGGGGAAAACTGTCTCCAATATTGATTGTAATTAGAGAGCTAAGTACAGAGCCAGTTCTTCTGACTCCCTGACAATTACCCTGTACCCTGAACTTAGTAAACAAAACCTCATGTCTCCATGCTCAAAAGGTGGAATCCTGCCAGGATAATAGGAGCTGCAGGCAGGTTATCAGGAGAACAAGGTTTCTGGGAAATGTACTGCTTTCTGATGGTGTAAGGCAGACTGAAAAATAAGAATAGATTTAAAGCTTTGCTGTGTCTAAATGGAGGTAAAACTGATTGTGCTGTTTAGCCTTCTGTGTTAGATATGGCCGAGCCATTGACTCGCTTTTGTTTGTTTGCGTAATCATTAATACGTGGTTGAGGCTGGTTCATGAGTATCAGTCACACTTTGAGGGACTGTAGCTGTGTGTTGCTGAATTTGGAGTCGTGGTGAACTGAAATGTACAACCTGGGGAAGGAAGGTTGTTTCTTTGTTTTGTTTTTCTTTTTTATTTGTCATTGTGAATTCCACATAAAGTCTATCCTGTAGGATCTGCTGTAGGAGGCTGTAACTCTCCTGAAAGATAAAAACTTTTTAATGATAACAAACATTATATGAAACTAATATTATGGAATCCAGCAAAAAAAGTTTTTTTCTGCAAGATTGTCATAGTAATAGAGATCATCAGCAATGATCTGTGAGCCCCGTAAAACAGAAGAATCTATGTAGTAATAGGACAAATGCAATTCCTGAAGATAGCATTCTCTCCAAGGTATGTGAAGACTGATTTTTGGACAGAAACTGTGATTTGTGTAAAATTGCCTGTGCTAAATAATATGCTAATTGGCATATGAAATGAGATTTTCTTAATCTTCTGCTTAAATAGGTAGGTAGAGAAGAGCTGGAAACAAGTCCTCACTTCTTCTTTATATGGAAAAAAAGTTGCTTTCTTAACAAGAAATATTAGCAAACAAAATGCAAATATATTATGTATTTGCATATATAGTAAAGAATTAGCAAATATTAGCAAACATTATTAGCAAACAGTATACCAAAATGTGCTTTTGTACTTTACTCATGGGTTTCTGAGGATTGCAGTTGACAGAAAATCACCCTATTTGTACAAGTAAGGGTGCTAAATGCAGTTTTGAATTCTCTGAGTTTCTTCTGCCAGAAGGAAAAAGAAAATCTTCCAAGAACTCCTATATCCAGTTGGAGAGTGGGGTCTGATGTCCTAATGAACCACAAAATTCAAGTAATAGAACTGAACTGCTGGTTCCAAGAAGGTTTCTTATCTGCTTTTCATCTCAAAGAATTATGTCGTAAAATTATACAGTGCCATAACTTGAAGAATAAATGGTTGAATTTCTAAGGGCTTTAAATTTTTCCTTCAAATTTGTCCATTTGGTATCAACAACTAAGACTTTAACTTGTGTTGGTTTCAATAACAAATAGTTCATTCTCTTTTACAAAGCTCTAGGTTTAGTTCTGAAATGGAAACAGCTAAGGACATGAAAGTGTTATTGGGAGCTGTTTACACCTTACTCTAGCTTTGGAGCCGAAAGAAATGCCTATTTGGAATCTCAGCTATTTCTTCCTTTTCTAGCTTATTTCTTCCTGAGTAGTCCTTATTCTGAGTATAGCAATGGCCTTCTCTGCTATATCACTTTCAAAAAGATTTCTAGCTATTTTTCTTAGCTATCTGCCATTATAATGGCTGACAACTGTGATTCCCGGCATCCTGACCAAAGCAGAGGAGAGACCTTTTAGTTTTTATATGCACATCATTGCACTGTTCCACAAGCTGAGGCTGGTAAAAAATTGAGAGCCCTGTGTTTAACAAGCTAGAATAGCTAGAATTTGTACTTTAAATATATACAGAAGACAACACATCACGCTACTGATCAATTCACCTGCACACTAAGGAGATGACAGGTCAGAAACTAAGCTGACTTCAAAACTTTGTGGAAGTCTGAAGAAGAGCACAGCAGGAGTATGCAAAGTTGGATGTATCTTTTTGTTCCTGTAGCTAAGGTGACAATTCACCAGTTTTTGAGAACCCTGCCAAGTCATTATCAAATGTAAGTCTGAATGATAAGGAGAGCAGCTTACTGGAGTCGTCTGGATCAACTTGTAGGCAATAAAACTAGTATCATGGCTACTGTATTGTTGTAACGGCACCAACCTGAAAAACTTGGGGATTGCGATGTGATGCTGAGATTAATGCAGTGTTCCCTATTGACTGAAGATACTTGGCCATACGTGCAGGACACACTAGATGAAACATGTGGCAACACTGGCTTGTGAAGGAACAGACCTAGAGGAAAATACCTGGGGCACTGAGAGCACCGCTTGCTAGGTGAGTGCCTAGTTCCCTTACACATTTGTGAAGCGTGTTACCAACTAACTGTCCAACAGAGCTGCCTGCCTACAAGCAGGTATGGTTGTGAATAGGCCAGCCTCTGGTTCCAGGAATCTCTCTTTCCTGATAGCAAAGGTGCTCCACTAGTGGAGGCGAGGCGTAGTGCAAAGCCTGGGCTACTCAGCTTTCACAGCCCTTGTCGGCTGTTCGCCATGCCACCTTGGCTGTTGCTGCACCATACTCTTGGAAGGGCAGCGCTCCTGGGAGGAGGGAACAGTGTAAAAGCAGCAATCTGAGGCTGCTAGGAAAGGAAAAGAGGCAGACAGGGAGGCACAGCTGCCAAAAGGCTAGGAACCATACAGAGCATGGAAGGAAAAATGTGAATGATGGGAACTGCCTTCTTAGCTCTTTCTTTCTTCTGTTTCTCCTTCTGGAACAAATAATTTATTTTCTGCTGCAGCACTGTCCTTTACCATACCTTAACATTTCCCAGTGTCTGTGGTCTTCTCATGGCCTTGTTGTGAGGTTAACTAGCTGGTCAGCATCGCTAGCAATTTGGTAGCACATCCAAGAATTAAACCCCAGCCTCCCAACTTGCAGTCTTGGTTCTTAGCGTGGCAGCAATTGTGGTTAATGCTAACTGTGATTAATCATGCTTTGCCTTTTGTTAAATTGTAAGTATTCCAAAATAAGAAAAATGTCTTGAGACAGTGAACAGAGCAAGTAACGTATATTTCAGTTAACACATATTGGCAATACCTTGCTGCACTACCTAGGTTTTTCAGCTTCTACCTTTCTCATAAAATACAAAAATTATATTGCATTAAGTGCTGTATACAAAGTAATGCATCACATATAGTGATGGTCTGAATAGTTAAAAAAGGGTGTCTGTAAATGGTACTTCGTACTGAGGATAAATCTTTATGTCTGTAGGGTGTTTAGCCCCATAAGCACATCTTATTTAGTATTTTAGAAAAGAAAATTGATGTAGTCTCTCACAACAATACAGCAAATGAAACAGGCAGAAACTCAAAGCGTGTGTGTGTGTGTGTGTGTGTGAACACCAGCTGTAACGATGTGAGACTTTGGTTTGCTGAGGGAAGGGAAGGCTGAATTCCTGTGTGTTTGAGCCTTCTGTTTATTTCTTCCTTTTTTGGGGCACCATTTTGCATTGGTTGGTGATGGCCAGCAAACGTGTTATTATCAAGACTGCAACACTCCATCTGCTTATGCTAAGGTGAAAATAATTTTGTAACATTCTGTTTGTAAGAATAGGAGAAAAGGCCTTATGACAATAACTTCAATAGTCTGTTGGTTTTAATACCTTTTCTCTTTAAAAGCTGTCATGTCTTCTGCCATGAGGTTCAAATATTTTTTTTTATAGCTTCTCTTTTATAGTGGAAAGAAATTGCATCACCCTGAAAAAAAAGCTGTTAGCAGTAGGTAAGCATATAGGTTCTAGGGAACCTGCATGGGTGTATATATGAGAGTTTTATTCTGTGTTTATGGACTAAGTAGTAATAGGCATTGATCAAAGGGATAAGTCAGGTAAAGCAAATCCCAGAATATTTTAAATATTTCATTAAAAAACAGTCACCTGAGAATTTTAATTTAGTGTTATAAGGATGTTTTCCTTTTCTTCACTGTAAATACAATTTAGCTACCATAAGGAAGAAACTGGTAGTACCTTATACTACATCTAAATTCTTTTAACACAGCTAAAACAGTTAAAGTTCATTATTGACCTCACAAGATTATCTTTGTGTAACTTCAAAGACAGCATGTCATCAAAAAATGTTTAATATATGAATATTCAACAATAGCTGTTTTGCCTTATTAATACTATGCTCAGAAAAAGAGAAAAAATATTTTTAAGACTGAATATTTATGTATTTACATTTAATACTATGTTTGCGTAATAGTAAGCCTGGAAAGCACTCATTCCCTTGTGACAAATGCATTTCTCAAAGTAACTTCTTTTTCCTCTGTTAAGAAGACAGAATTGAAGAATGGCTCATTAACCGCAAAGCACACATCATTAAGTAATTTAAATAGATCATCATGCCAGCTTTATGCAAGAATTGGTAATATTCAAAACACCTCACCTTGGCCTTCTCTAATGCCAAGAATAAAAATGTTGCCAAGTATAACATTGAGCCTATGATAATAAAATCTGTTTGCTTTTATTTATTGCCAGTTTATAGCAAAAGAACAATACATGACTTTAATTTTCACTCAGATAGACTGAGAATTATATACTTTGGTTACCCCACCCTATGCTATTATCTGTCTACCCAGTAGAGAAATTTGAGCCCTTGAGAATAAATTCCATTGAATAATACTGATTTCCTGTAAAAGATTGCCATCCTGCAGGGCAGGTGAAGTGCCAAGGATCTGGCACGTTAATAGCATCAAGGGCATAATCTGCTCACACTAACCATCTTCACAGAGGTGTTGAGCCCTTCTTTGCACTCCCAATGAGTGAAGAACAGACTAGCGCCTTTCCTGACAGTGCATGCCGGTAATCCATCATAGCATTCCACATTTTTTACAGTCTGGACTTAATCTTATGAAAAGCTGGGTACCTTTTATGAGTGGCCATAATGCCATCCTTTGCTTCTTTGTGGGGAATACATGTACTGCCTCCTATGCCTCAACAGTTTGGTTAGAAATAGAGGAGTTTCTGGTGTCTTTATTTCTTAATGCATCTGTTATGATGATGTGGCCATTAACAAGGAAAACATACAATTTTAATTCAGTCTTACTGTAAGTTGTTTACTTCTCTTTGGAAATTGTGTCAGTATTGAGACAACAGAGTTCAGTAAAATATTGGGAAAGAAATCTTTGGCAGTTTTATTGGCTTGAGCTGCATTGGGGGCCAGTTGGTATTCAATCCTTTCACAGGTTTCTTCTTGTGTTGACCCAGTTCAAAAAAATGAATGCTAAATATGGGTCTACAAGAGCTGATAATGCTCTGATTTTGTTTGCTTAAGGAATTCACTACTTTTCAGGTGTATTTTTTGGATCTGAGCCTTTTCTAAGTAGCATCAAGCAGTTCCAGTTGAATTGCAGTGAAATTTAGTATTTATACCCATAATAGTTCTTTGGAATACCCAGCCCAAATATTTCCCTCAAAATGAGTTGGTAAAATTATCTGTAGAAAATAGTTGCTTAATTTTTGCTTACTTTAGTTCTCAAAGCATGCAGACTTTGATGTTAAGACCATAAATCAAAATGACCTGGTAAAAGCTGTATGGAAATTACCAAGAGACTGCAGGAAGAAAGAGCTCTGCATTTTATAAGGATCTGAATGAGGAAGCCTCAAAAAGAGTAGGTCTCTCTAGGAATACTTTGGGGCATCAGTGCTGCATGGTGCCTCTAGGAGAAGCATTGCTTGATGGAGCCTTCCTACTCAGTCACCCCAAATGTGTATTTGTTTGTCTAGGAGGGGAGTCAGAAATTTCTCCTAGAAGGAGATTTGAAGGAGCCAAGGGGTGGAAACAATTAATGGTTCTGCTTTTAATGAAGTAGAAGAATATTGTTTTGAAGTGGAGCAGTTGCTCTTTGCACAGTGAAGCCTGTTCTTGCAGGATCCACTGAAGTGTACAGGAACGCAAAGGCTCCATGCTGTGCCGCTTGTGCTGCAGGAGGGTGTTACTGTCTTTTATCAGCATGGCTGTACTCATAGGTAGCTACGTGGGAGCCACTGTTAGGGTAACGTGCTGGTCTTCTCTGAGGAAGGCCCCTCAGTCCTCTCCCATGGGATCCTCCAGGAGTGCAGCCCTGACTAGGGGAAGTTCCAGTCTGCCTGTTAGTGCAAATATGGTCAGATGAGGACCTGTGAAGAAGTGCTAGAAGTCACATTCTTGTTGCCTTCAGAAGTATCCTCAGGGGTTAAAGGTATGAGCATCTGCCATGTCCTTTCAGTGGATAATGAGGTCCTCTTCCAAGCTACTTTCCCATTCCTGTGAGCAGCTGAGAGTTATTGCTACAAGCTGTGTGTGAGGGCCTAGAGATTCTCTGGTGTGACGTAAAGGTTCAGACCATGCTAGACTGCCTGCAGGATTGTGCTGACACTCTCAGATACAATCGATTATTTGGCAGTGTATGGCTCCTTCGGACAGTCCTGCAAAGGCCTGGCACTCCTGGAATTCCCCTTCTTTTCTTGCAAGGACTAGCCAGTGTGGAAGGTTGAGAAATTTGACCTTGAGGGTACTGTCAGGGGCATTAGTACAGGGCAGTAGAGATAGTGCCACAGACAGTGGGACTAGTTGTAAAAATAGATGCTACTCAGAGCAAGAGTAGGAAAATGTATCTCATAACATATTCTACTACATAACGAAGCAACATATGAAAAAGCCAACAGAAAATCTGAAGGGGATGAAAACAGGAAACAAAACAAGTCAAAACATTTGCAGAAAAGAATGTAACTGGATATGATGCAGTCGAGAAGAACCTGAGTCCTGTGGTGTGAGCACCATGTGCTTCCCATATTGAACTACACCACAGCCACTGAAGAAACTGACTTTAAATAAACTTCACAAACAAAAATTGTAGCATAATGAAAGCAAACAATAAATCCGAAAATGTTCACTTACCATCAAAGAATAGAAAGATAAATCTCTTCCCTAGTAAAAGTAGCTAAGCATATCAAATATTCTGGAAAAAAAAATTACAGAACATAGTTCAAAAAAATGATTGTAGAGACAAAAGTCCTCTGAATAGACTTCTTTTTTTTAAGTGATGTAAGGATGTAGATAAAATAGTGCCTAAAACCCATTATCTTGATTTCTATTAAAATGTTCCTGCAGCAGGCTTTAGAATCAAGGAAGTTACAGAAGCAACAAAGTGTTCTGCAGCTGTGTCCACAGACAGACAGAACTTAAAGCTGTTACTGATTTTCAGCTTTCAACAATTATGTCCTGGACTGCTCCTGGAAGCAACTTTAAGTTAGTGAAAGAGAAAGATGATGATTTTTTTTCATTCTGTTCTCCAGCTGAGGTTGAATCTGAGGATTTTCAGCTCAGTTCCCTGCAGATAAACACATCCCATCCTAAATGGAAGTGAGGAGTTACACCTAAGATGCTTATGTGTGTATTCTACAGACCATCTGCTTATGCTTCACTCTTGCATTGGGAAAACAGCTCATGTTTGAATGCAAATTCTCAGAGCAATTAATTATCCACCATATTTTTATAATTGTGCTGTCCTACTTGTTCTAATTGAACTACATATATTTGACAACACACTGTTCTATTAACTTCCACTCCCACCTATGAATTTTATAACAAATTGTTGCAACTCATTTTAAAACCAGGGAATGAAATATCCAAGACTAATAAGTTTCGTGATGTATGGAATCAGCTCTTTATCGGTCTGGCTTACTGAGGATCTAGACTGCATAGACCTTTTGTTGATAAATGAGCAACATTTCCAAGAATGAGGGCAGACAGGAGATGCTAAATAAGGACTATCAGGCTGCCGAAAGCATTGTACTCAGCAATGAGATTTTTTTTCTGTAATTTCAGATGTCAAACTGTATTACTCATACTAGTGTAACACGGTATTTGTGACTGCCTTGACATAGTCCATTTAAATATTCAGGAAGCTGCTCCTTCCAAATATTCCTGTGCAAGTACATCATGCTGGATTAGCTCTAGTCAATTAAGCAGTGAGTTGTCGACTGCAGTTAAAACAAATGGCATGGGCTACTTCATCACTGAGTGATCCGCAGTCATTATACAAAAACTGGTATTTATGAACAGCTCTTCAGTGGGGTTGTCTTGAGCTTGCTAGTGACTAACATAAGAGGTTATATCCCCACAGCTGTTGTATTCTGTGTTACCTGCTGAGGCACCTTAACAGCCTGTGCTCATCCAATTTAAACAAACAACCCAACCTGTGTGGGGGTCCTAGGAGTTGCCATTTTCCCTCCCTGTGACGAGCCTGCAGTGCTGCTGTCGCTTGTTTTATCGGGCAAACATGAGATCAATAAATTCTCGGGGAATTCAGAGCTCACACAACATTGCGCTTCCCAGGGAAGATTAGCTGAACTGAAATGCCTGACAGTTCTGTGTCAGCTTTTCATGTTACAGAACGAAACATTATTCTTTTTCCTTCACAGTCTCTGACGGAAATGAGAGAGATGTTGAACTGTCAGTCACTTAAGTCTTAGCCATTCATTAAGCAAGAAGTGTTATATAAAATCAGTAATTTTGCCTGCCTGGAATAACCTACAGCATTAGCAGTTACTCAGGAGCATGTCAACCGTTACTGCCATAAGCTGTTTAGCTTGAAGATCAAGTCTGATCAGTAGACCTACCATCTTTACCACTAACCTTCTTGTGGGTATAGCATTTGTTACTGTCGCGTGAAGGGAGGACAAGGGGTAATCAACGTTTGCCTGCCAGAGCCCTCCTCAAAAGGACTTTCACTGAGTCAGGTTCGCAAAGTTGATCAAAACAGACAATTTATTAAAGCGACAGATCAACAGGTTCAGGATTGCCAGTGATAAATGCACTTACTGCAACAAATTCTACTTTTTCTGAGCTCAAACTGATAACTAAGCGCTTTCACCAATGGTATTTTTCCCGGGGTAATGTCCGACGTTGTCGGAGGCGCAAACCTTACCAAAAAGGCGTCCCTGTTTTGGGGAGGAGAGAGGTCCAGGCCCGTCGACCCGTCCGTAGGTTGGCGTTCTCGTCCTCCAAATGGAGGCTCGTTTATGCACTGAACTTAGGCTCTTGGCGAGGGGGGGCCGAGTCAAGCACTGTGGGATGTTTGGTCCTCGTCGAGCTCAGCAGCGGGTGGCGATGGCTGCTGGCCTTTTTTTCCTTTTGCCCCTATCAACAGGACCAGGCTGCAAGACTCCCGCCTCGCCCCAGGTGTCGTTTTGGGTGGAGCAATGCCGAGTGGTGGGACCTGCGCCTCGCCCCTCACCAGCCTGGGCGTCAGGCCGCAAATCGCCCTTTGTATCCAGGGTTTACCCCATGGCAGGGAGGATCGCAGATAATCACAGACCATTATCCCACAGCGTTTTTTTAAACTGTTAACGGCTAAGGGTTCACAAAGTAGCTTGATTTGAAAGGGCCAGAAGCTTCCGAATTTTTTTGTTGCTCTTTGCAGCTTGGATCAGTAAAATATTTCTTGATTAAAAATTTTTTTGTCAACTAGAATACCTAGTTAGATGTTTATTGTATGTTTTTTACTACTCCAGTGCTTACGTATTCAGAACAGATGTTTCGGGGAATGCAGGGAGAACTGAGGTCTCTTAAAATCCATAGGACAAGCTAAACAAAAATTTTGCTCAACTTTTATCAGGAAGTCTTCCCTATCTTCTGTCAAAATTCAAAACATGGATGAGAAACTAAAATTAATCAAAGTTGCAGATGCAGATGACAGTTTTAGTTATATTTTAATTGATATTTCAAAGGCATCATTATCAACATTAATCCAAGGAAATGTACAAAACTGAAAGCAGAATAGGTCTTTAGCCAGAAGGAATATATAATCATTTGAACTTTACAGATTGACTATTGGTATGCCATTATTACAAAATTGCTTAGATTTTTCTAACTACTGATAATACTGTAGTTTATACTTCACTTCTGTTCTTTTCGGTTTAGTTATTATTCGCCATTAGCAGAGACAAAATAGATTTTTATAATCCAACAGCAGATGGATGACTATATAATTTTAAACTATATTTCTAGGGCATATCTTACTCTCTTCCAAGTGTGAAAGTAATTCCCATGTTGCACAGTCAGTGGCCTTATTTTACCAGAAGGTTATTTTTTCCAACCGGTTGTTGGATTAAAATACTATATGTTTTGGTAGGAATAGCAACCTTCTAGCGTTTGAACAATACAGAATGAATTCAATTCGAATTCAGTTCATTCCTTTGCCAGTATTTGAAATGGAAGAGTGAGCATGAAACTGTACGTAGCTTCCTCCCACAATGGCAATGACCCTTCCTTCCTGCAGGTGGGTTTTTGCAGATTTCGAGTTGAAAGTAAACTATTCCCTTCCACATTCACTGACTGTAGTTTAACCTCAGTCCCTGCTAGCTGAGGTAATTGGAAGAAGTCATCCTAGGGAGATGACATGCATATCTCATTTTTAATGAAAATAAATTAGTGTGTCTTACAGTGCTGTTATACAAATAGAATGTGCCAAACTGCTTTCAGACAAGGGGATGTATTTTACTCATTGTGAAATTGAAGCTGGTAGGTGGAAGACAGCCTTTTCTTTTTCTACAAATTCCTGCTGGTACTATTTTAAAAGCAAAACAAACAGAAGTCCTTTAGAAAATGCAGAATAATGCAACAAACATTTTCTATTTCTTGGCCCATTTTCCAATAGATGCCAATTTAAAAATCTGTCACATCCTATTTATTTTGGTGTGCAAGATTCCCCAGTGTCTTGCCTGTCTCTGTTCTGTTTCAACAAATGTGTTAAAGTTGTATTATAATATCAGAACAAAAATACATGACATCATTTGGATGCTTTAGGTCTTTGACTGTAAAAGGGGGATTGTTGCTTGCCATGCTGTGGTCTCACCTGAAGTCACCTCCACCAGTTGTCCTCCGTATCTGCAGTAGCTTTTCAGTATCTTGTTCCCTAGGATGCTTAAACTCCAAAAAATGTTAGAAGAGAACAAGATGCTCATTTGCTTTGTTATACTTGGTTTATTCATAAGGCTATAGCAGTTTTGCATTGCCTTTTATAAGGGTGTGCATTCTGCACCAATAAAAAAATCTTCAGGATGGGAGCAATAAATACCAGCCGCTTTCACGGGATCTAAATGAAAGGGGAAACAAATGGGAGCAGCAATGTTCTCTGCACAGGTAAAGGGAGGGATAAGCAGATCCCCTCAGTAAGGGCTTGGCTGAGCCTCTCTTCCTAAGGCCGGGGTGCTGCTGCTTTGTGCTTGCGTCGGAGAGCAAGTAACCACATCTCAGTCTGCTGGAAACACAACGGAGTGGGGTAACTCAGAACTGAAAAAGGGTAACAGGGAAGTACTGTCCCAGTATTTTCAAATGTGAAAAGCATAAGAAATACACTAAAACCTCTTTGGATTTGGGTTGTGGAATTGCAGCTTGTCGTATGTTGGAATCATTCAGGATAGTCAATTAGAAAGTAATCTTAATACTGGTACACAGATAAGCCTGTCTCCTAAGATCTCCCATGCCCTGCTTTTTTTTTTTTTTTTTTTTTTTTTTTAAGGGCCTTTCTACACATTTCTCCCCTGCTACACGAAAATCTAAACAGTAGTAAATAAAAAGCAAGCAATAATAGCAATCAATAATTATATAATAAATGATGGGAAACCACTTTAGAACATGAAAAAATATTCCACATTTGAGTGACTTTTTAGAAAGTAAATGACACCAAACATTGTCAGAAAAATTAGTTAGATTATTTGCATTTTATCCAGTTTTATATGAACTTTTCCTGGGAATGTGGTTTCGGTCTTTATCCTAGAGATACAGTCCATCTGACATAAAAATATTTTTTCCGGAAACCTAGCCTATTGCCACTTTTTTTCTCTCTCCTTCCTGTATATTTCCCATCATATTGTCAGTACCGCCTACTGCTCCTAACTTCTTGTATAGCTTTGGGCAAGTCATTTGGCCTCTGTTTCAGCAGTGTCCCTAGTTGCTAAGTGGGAACAGTGCTTCCCTATCTCCCTGGAGTTGAATTTAAATGGACTGATGTTCATAAAATGATTTCGATATCTCCTGTGCAGAGTTCAAAAAATAAAAGCATTATACAAAGACCAGTGGATACTAACTGCCCTTTGAAGAAATTGCAAACAACCTCCTTTTGTTTCCCCTGTATATTTTGCTTTTCTTGGATGATGAGACATAGAAACGTTTAGCTGGGAAAATAGAAAAAAAGCTTGCATTCCTGTTTGACAGGGATTTTTGCTGTCGAATTAAAACCTCAAAGATTAAACGAAAATGAAAATATATAGTTTAGCTACCTGACCTTTTACCTTAGACTAAGTTCTTGAATTCACTCCTGAAATAGAGACAGCTCATACATAGCTGTGACATTAGCCAAGTGTCAAATGAAAGGACAGGCTGTTCGTATAACAGCAGGAGTTCTACATTAATGGAAGTCTTTACTTAAGTTAAGAGGAAAGCACCTAACACTTACCCTATGGCTATGTTATTTTCTAGTTAGCCATCTTCAACAATTTGACTTCGCTTTGACAAATAAAGTAAATAAGGAATACATGCTTTCCCCTAGGGAATGGAATAGAAAAATAGGTCACAAATGCTAGTTAGACTGCATAAATCCAATATTAAAAAATCCTCCAATGCCACAAGAATCTCAATATATTAATATTATGGAATGTTTGCATTAATCAATGGTGACCACTTGCAAGGATGGATTCTGTATTCTGTGGACTATAGTACTGATTCTGAGTGACAGTTTCTTAGTTATAAAGGGGCATAGGAAGGATAAAGATTGAATAAAATTCTCAGGCAATGTCATATAAGAAGTCATTGAAAAAGCTAGGAGTGCTTAGCTTTAAAGACTGGGTGTCAAGAGGGAGGTGGGAGGAAAGCGGTGCAGTAACAGTTTATAAAGGGTACATAAAAGGCTGCTACAAGAAAAGGAATATTTCACGTCCTTGAAGAACGGAACAAGAACAGATGACCTTACGTTGCTGGAAGAAAGATTTAGGGTAAACAACAGGAAAACTTTCTAGTGGTACAGGTAATGAGGCACTGGAATAGATTGCTTAGGAAGGTTGTGTAGTCTCCTGCAGATATTTGCAAGTACACTGAGGAGCGACATCTCTACTGTTAGTACTTTGTTAGGGCAACCTCTTGAGGTCCCTTCTAATACTACTTTTCTCTCAGTCCATAAATAAACTTCATAATGCCCTCACTTAGGCCTCAGATGTAAAAGAAGAATTCTTTACTTATATTACAGTTATCCAGAGGTTTAGGATTCCTTAATAGTAGATATGACCATAGTGATATCTTTATCAACTTGATAGTACAATCTTATGAATATAATAAATTAGTAACTCAATATGATTTCTTTTACAAAGATGTAGAATAGTAACATTTATAAAGATGTAGAATAGTAGCATTTATATTGAGTTCTAGTTCCGCTTTGTAGTTGTGAATGCAAATCTGAAGCAGAAGTGCAGAATGCTGTAGTCACATACTGCTTTTTTTGGTGGAAATTCTTAGCTGTTTAGCTTGCTATAACTTCAAAGTACTTCTTAATAAATATTATCAGCAAATATCACAGTACTTCTCAGTTCTGCTAACCTGTCAATTTGATACAACACACACCAAGTCTATTCTGTAGCAGGACAAAAATTTGTGAAAGAAGAATTATAATGTGTTAAGATAACAGAGCGAGAACGGTATGGTTCAAGACATGATATATCTTTTGCTTTTTCATATACATGGCTTATTTCTCTCAAAGACAATTATATTTTCATCTCTGCTAGTATGTACAGAAAGTAAAGCCTATTTGTACATGCAAAAGCATTTAAGAAGACTAATACATTTTTCAGCATTCATATAAAAAGAACTGGAAATAGCCAAAATTTTAATAATAGGTGTAATGAGAATTAGGCATGTAGTGCTATAGCAGGTGCTTTTTCTCTGCTTAGTGAGAGGGCTCACAGTAGTTGAAAGTGCTTTCTCCAGTCCAGCATTTTTAGACACTTAGCTATTGTAACTTGCTTTTTTTGGCTTCTTCACTGTTCATCTTGCTCTTGTCGCATATGCCAAAAGTAAAATAGCGAAAACTTGTCTTCCTTTCTTTCTATTTCAAGCCAGTCAATCCTCAGTTCTAAACCTTTTACTTTTGTTCTTTTGCCTCCAACATTGAGTTTGAACTCCTTGGACTCAGTGCCAGTTTTCATCTTTATTTCATTTTCTGTGGCTTGCCTCGCACATTTTCCACAAGTGCTATACCTGTCACCTAACTTCCTATGATGTCTTCAAGTGTAAAGCACATTCTCTCCTGCGTACCAGGTGGTTGTCCATTGATTATTTCCATTTCTTCTTAAAACACACTTCTACAAGAAACTCTCCAACAGTGACCAATTCAAAGATAAATCTTTACTAAGCACAAATATGTGTATTCATCACTGAATGTGTTTTTCTGCATGGTACAATTCTAGTACTTAAGTTTCATCCTTTAAATAGCATAGTTCTTTTCTATAAAAAAGTGGCTTTATACAAGATCAGGTTTTGCTACCCTTATTCACACAGAAGGCCCTGTAACACTAATAATAATGGTTCTATTGATTTTACTCTACAATTTGAAAAATCTGCTTCCCTGCACCTTGTCGTATGCTGTTAATCGTGCTTTTTCTGTGGTCTCCTGAAAGTTTGTAGTTGTGAAGTGCTGTTTTCCAAAGCTGCTCCCCATTTATGGACCACTAGCCTCTAGAGGTGTTGCTGTGAGATCCAAAGAATAAGTTAAAGATATTCCCATTCATTAGATATTAATGTGTGAATGATATTCTCATTCATTATCATTTCTGAATATTTTAAATCTCAGTAATAGATGCTTTTAATCCATTAAAGCTCTGTTCATGATATGATAAATGTATGAATCTCAGTTGTCTGACTGTGGCAAAGCAAACAGTGTATGAAAAAGCTTGAATAACAGAGTACAGGAAAAATGGATGGAAAAGGCCAGTAAAACTGAGCTGTCCCCAATTTTGGTCATTTTCCATGAAGCTGGAGATTTCAGTCACTTAGTTACTTGGGACCTCCTGAGCCGATGACAGAAGCTGCTTTCAGGCTGGATGGACTCCCAAAGAGTCAGTGTTTGTGCGGGTGGAGGTCTTCAGTCGCCACCAGTTTCCAGTGTGAAGATTTCTTCTCCCTCTTTAGGACATATACCTATTACAAGCTAATGCAGGGTTTCTAAAGTAAAGGCTGCAGGAATAGACTGCGTAAGGATTGAGAACATGGATTTCTTTTTGACAGTCTCCTTGCAACAGAAAATACTTTTGCTCATTAGTTTTTTTCCTATGAAGTAGAGATTTTCAGGTGATGACCCTTCTGTTTTTTATGTGAGCTTTTCTGTACAGCTTACCTTTTCCTCCAGGTACTCTCAGCCATGCAAGCTCTGAAGAATAGTAATGAGACAATAACAAAGAGGATTCAAAGTGTCCTCACTGATGTAATTTATTTAAACACACAAATCTTTAAGTGCTTTATTGTATATGATCATTAAATAGAATGAGGATCTTAAAACATGGGAGAGCAGAATAAGTAGCTAATTGATTATTGATTTAAATGATGACTTTATTTAAGGTAGGTATAACAAAATAATTTAAAACCCTGATAAGGTCCTATTACCATGTACTTTACTGTGTCTAACTTTATTTATAATATAGTGTTCTTTCAGCAGCCCCAACTCCTATGCACTTCTGCTGTGTTCTTGCTGTATATGTCCCAAGTCAGAGCTTAGCCCTAAACTGCTGGGCACTTACTGTCTTCTGTAGTGGAAGTGGTGCTTATGCCTTTCATTTTAGGACAAAACCAAACTTTCATTTTTGTTTACCATCATTTCTAGTTTGTTGCACTGAAACAAGCAATGTAAAGCTTCTGTTCACCGTTGATACTATCTTTCTACTTTCTCATTACATTGCTTGGAACAGATTTTGGTAAACTTCACTATCTAGATTATATACAACTCCAACAGCAAAGATTTAGTTAGAGGAAAATCAGTTTATTTAACTTCATTGACAAAAAATATCTTTGAAAATAAAAATGGGATATAGGTTGCTAGATTTCTTCATTTGCTTTTCCTTTTTTCTTTTTTTTTTTCCTCACCTTCCCCCTCCCAACCCCCCAAGAAACATAGTAGGCTTTTAAAAAGTATTTCTGGAGGCAGAATAAATGGTATAGGTTTGTTTTATTTTCACTAAAGAAAAAATTTATCGTACTGTTTTGTTGATCTCTGTAGATTCATTTTTTGGAGAAAGGCTGACGAAATGTCAGTCAAAGCTTAAGGCAAAGCCTAAAGCAATCCTTTTGCATTAAAAATAAAAAACAATAATCCCGATGTTAACTCTTTCAAGCTCAGATTCACTGCCCGTTGAATTACTAGAAAGACTTCTGTTTTCTTCAGCATATGCTGGACAGAGGCCTAAGTATCTCACTCACGTTAGCAGTTTCAAGGAGTATCTGAAAGTTGTGTCTATACCAGGATTTATTTTGAAATGTTTACCGCTCCTCTTGGCACTAACATTGCTCCACACAAGGGGGTAAAAAGTAGCCACAATTCCTGTGGCCACAGGCACTTCTAAGCTAACAGATCAACCAGAGGTGGGGTTAGGACAATGGCGAGCCGCCGAGTTCCTTTCCAAGAGGCTGCCTTCCAAGTGCCGCTCCTCTTTTGGGCCTCCCGTTTGGTAAACCTGTTGTGCCGTCCAGTGTCTCAGAGAAAATGCTGCCCCTTTGAAACAGAATGTGAGTGTCCTCCCCCCTTCAGTACAGTCTCTGTCCTCTGGGAAATATAGACAAGTCCATATAGATTTTTCCAAAGTCTGTGACAAGTCATACATAAACATACTTCGTAAGCATTTTCCCAATAATAATGTGGAAATAATTGCTTCTTTTTAGTGTGATGACCACACTCACTTTCCCTTTGAAATAATATTTTGAGTCCTTTATCAAATCCATGGGCCTTAGATTCCCTTTTCCTGCCCTAAAATTTATGTTGAGCTGTAGGGCAAGAGAACATGCATGATGGATGGATTCACTCACTACTCTTGCTACGTCTCTCTATTTTGTGACACTTAGTTCATCAAGACCTCATTATCTTGTGTTGCTGAGACATGCAGGCAGTCCCTGACTTAAGATAACTTAGGTTGCCACAGACAGCTCAGAAGTGGAGAATGAAGGCCATGTCTTTCATATAATAATAAGTTCATGTCTGATTCACTTTGCCACACTGTCTGGCAAAAAGAACATGCTGCCCTAGGTGTGATACTGTCTCTAATCTGTTGGTTATTATCTTCTCCACGTGTGAGAAACAGAAGCCTCTTCTGTTTAGATTTAGTTGAAGTGTTGCTAAAAATTGATAGCACCAGCAAAGCCAAGTCTATTGTAAAAATTGCTGGGTTCTCAACAAAAAATCTCTCATGTTTTGGTTTTCACAAATCAAAAAGTTTCCTGAGAATTGAAATTTTGTATCTTCTGTTTTTTTCAAGGAACATGCGAATTGTTTTCCAGCTAACTCTGCTGATAATTAATATGCCAGTACCTTCTCACAAATAGTTCAGTCAGTCACTAGCAGAATATCTTGAACCTACCTCCGCAGTCTGATATACACAGATGAAAAGAGTCTATTTTTCTTACTGTTTAGACCATATTTTAAGTGAAAGAGGTGTTAGCTCCGATTTGGAACTTATTTCAGCCCTTCCAGCTTCAAGAGAGACCAGACTACACATTTGTCAAGGCAGAGCTTTCTCTGATAAAACCTGCGTAGGGATCTGCCCAGCTAGGTCCCTAACTACCCACGATTGCCCTGTCAGTTACCAGTTCCCAAGCTTAGGTGGCCCGCTCTGTCTCGGTGTAATCTAGGCTCAGAGTGTTTCTCGCTTGCATGCTCTTTCTTGCTGCAGTCCAAGCAAATGCAGAAATCTTACCTTGTGCTGCTTTCCTTGGAGCCCTTATTGCATATGAGGGTGCACTCACTAACAGATAGCTGTCTACTTGCTGATACATTGATCTTATTTTAGAATCTGTTTTAATTTCAATTACTGACTCAAACCATTTTTTCCGTCCAATTTCTTGGGAGTTCCAGTTGGTTAGCAAAGAAATATAAATCTGGTTTCTAAACACATCTTTAATTTTTGCAAAAAATAATTTAGGGTTTTAATTGCATTAAATTATTTGAGGTGGGAAAACTTACTTAATTTAGTAAATTACTCTGTGGATAATGACAAGGGGAATCGACCTGTTATACTCGTGTGTTCTGACTTTCTGAAGGTATCAGCAATAAAAGCACAAAGGACCTATCTTATTCATTAAAATTGCAGAGGTATCTGAGAATGCTCAAGCAAAGCAGGTCTTCTGAGTAGATGCCATGTTTATGTCAGTGCTTTCAAAGTAGAAATGCTTTTTTGAGGTTGTATCATTAAAACAACAAAGCATCAGGCATGCAGCAAAAAGGTTTTTAATCTTAATTATAACAGCTCAATTACAGGTACATTGTAACTTGTATTTCTGGTTTGCTGGCTGTATATTTAACTTACATATATTGCTGTTGTAAATGTGTGAGTATAAAACACATCTGTCAGGTAGATAAGCTAAAATCATTGAGAACAGATTTTTCCTCATATTTTGTGTTTGTAACTACATGTGTCCAAACAGCGAACTACCACACAGTTTTTATTATTTTTGCTTTAATTTCTCAAGCATTAGCTTAGTTCTCCCAGAAGTGAATTAACCCAGCATTGCTGTCTGGAAAGGGGGCTGATCAATTATTAATCAAGTAGAATTAATAAGATGTACATATTTGTATAGTGGTATAACATTTTACAGTCTGATGCCAGTAATAATAACCTAAGTGCACATGCGCATGTTCTCTCCTTCTCCTGAGCAGGTCTCCGGTGCAGTACAGGGCAATGGTGAAAATATATATGATACGAGCAAAGCTGGATGCAAAAAAAATACTATTGTGGGTTTTATTTATTTTTTTGTTAAAGGTTTAAGAGGGATTTAAATTCAGTCCCAGTAGGCATTTGTGTAAGGACTGAAAAATGTCAGTGGTCTCGCTGGGTTTTCTAGGTGAACGTACAGTCACAAGAGGAATCAGAAGTGAAACACCTAGCTCAGAAGCCAGTCTCTGGGGGACAGATCAAGTTGCACAATTTATTAGCAAACTCCTCGAAGCTCTATCATCCTTTGCAAAGACTGTACAGCTTCAGAACCTCTAATTCTGGTCTGAGCCATGTCTGATTTCATATGGCTGAGCTATATATTGAGTGAGTTAAAATTTATAGCTCATCACTAAACTACTTCTGAAGCCTTTTGTTAACAGGCGAAAGTAATAACCAGCGTCTGGGCAAAATGGGAGTAGAACTGAAGGGATGCATAGCACATGTATTCACGTAATAGAGAGTAAACTTGTTGACAGATCCCAATGGGGCTGTAAGGTTGACCTTTTCAAGCAGACTGATATCTGGGATACAAGGCTTTGAGCAGGAAGTTGAAAGAGACCAAAAATTAAAAAACTGAGGGCTGAAAGTCTGTCAGAAAYGCACAACTCCAAAAGCAGCTGAAAAAAGCTGTAGCCAAAAAGTCAGAAAGAGAAGAACTGAGCCAATTTTACCCTCTAATACCCTTTATAATGAATAGCTCGTTATGAGTTTAATGTGTCTCACGTGCTGGATTAATTTAAGTGGACAGATCTATGTCATCGTAGTTCATACCTGTGGGTATGATATTGAAGATAGTGACTGAGCATTCGCAGATATAGATTTTCAGCTGCCTGAATCTAGGTGGACTATATTGAGAAAGGGACAGTGCAAAAATACTTGATGTTAGCTTTGTAAGTAAACTAAAAAAAATTATTTCCATAGTAATTCTAAACCTGATTGTAAAACAGAAAACAAACCAGACAGGTGAATGTTTCTTTATATTCTTTCTTGCTATTAAAACATTCTATAGGTAGCATTAATTTATAGGTGAGTTCATTCTTTAGCATCAAGTTCAGAGGGATATTGGACCACATCTAGAGTAGCAGGAGTCTCCTTTCCCCTACCACAGAGCTAAGCAGTCTGAGATTATCCAGTGTAGAAGAGCCACTAAGAAAGATCTCAGTGTCTTGGTCTTGAACGATATTTCGGAGAAAATGGCCAAATGAGCTGAATTTGAACTCTGGGCTATTGTTTATTATTGCTGTATCTAGTCTAGACAGGGACAATTTATAGCGTTTAAGCAGCTGGATAGTCAGGCACTGGTTTTCCTAAGCATAATTAGTTGGAGAAACTGATTAGACTGAGCAAAGAACTGCACTTAGGAAAAATTAACTTTCTTGGGCAGAAATTGGTAGTGGTATTTTCTGTTCCCTAAGATATATCCTAAGTAATAAAAATGAACCCTTGTTTATAGACAGATGGGAAGCTTCCTATGTAGGACAGAGGAAAATGTGTGCCTGTTTATACCTTCATCTTACCAAGAGGGACCAAAAGAGAAAGATTGTTCAAGTGAAGATATTCAGTGAGTCTTTATCTTTGTGGGTGATGCAGTTTATCTGTCTGAGGAATAATTGGACACCAGATGACAAAGCAAGCTAATTTTATCAAAAGGGTGAGGAATAAGAACTTCAGGCTGTAGCTTTGCCTAATTCTGTTTCATTCATAGTAAAAATAATAATGCCTTTCCTTTGAAGTGGCCATTTTAGCATTTATGTTGCAAATTACTATCATAACAGTGTGATAGAAAAAGACATAAAGACCCTTCCTGTATGCAGCCATTTTTATCAGAAGGAGATAAAAATGACCAAGTTGTGAAAGTAGTAATATCTAGGTCATTGAATCAATCTTGCACCAATTTATGACTGTGCAAGGAAATGAAAATGGAAAACAGACAAATAGTCTTTAAATCCTGTTAACAAATTATATCCATCACTCATGCTCAGATTTTCTTCAGTTTTAGGGATATGAATGCCATCAGCACTGAACATGGCTTTCAGCTCATAAATCAGTTCTGAAACATAAAAATCTGTGGAGCTGTACAGGGAATGTTTACAGAACTGCTGTATAAATCAGTAATCCAGATGTGTAAAAAGCAGATGAAAATTAAATGTTATATCTGCAACCTTAGACTTTGGAGAGTTTTAGGAAGGATGTTACCATTCCATTGGCAGACAAGGGCAGGAACAGAATGCTGTCTCTTCCTCATTATTTCTTAGAAGATTTCTAAAATTTTAAAGTGCTACTAAATTTCATCAAGGAGCTGAAGTGTCAATCTGCCAAATTAGTTGAACCCACTAATGAGAAGCAATGATGAGTATTTTATTAGGAAATCTGTATGCATGGAAGATAGCACTTTGAGTATCCTGCATTGCAGAGAAGTTCAAGTTGATAGGAGCTCGATAGATTCTGGTTACTGCCTGTTAGGATGGTAAAGGAAAGAACCTGTCAAATCATCCACTCATTGGATAATGTGTTGCCAAGACCAAGATATCTTGAGTTAACATTTACTTATATACAGTATAGAACTGTCATATGTAAAGCATGCTACCATATTTCCTTATTTATTTGTTGAGATGTTGCTTCCATAGGTACTGGGAATAGCATGTTCCTGCTACAAATGTAAAGCAAAAGATTGTTGCTTTTTACAGCTTCCTTTTTGTTATTGTGTAGTTGCCTCTCCTGCTGCTCTGTGTTTGTGCAATATCATATTGGACTGTGATTGTAATTTGAGAGGTACAGGGTGCTTCATGAAATGATGCGGGCAACTTTAGTAGCTTTATGCTGTAGATTATCACTGAACCAAGTGCTGAGCAGTGCTAGGTGGCTCTATACCACTGCAGCATTTGTCTTTCCAAAGTGTCCTGAAAACACTCAAGCATAAAGTTTTGCTGGACTGCAGAGTTAGTTTCTGCCTGTTTATAAGATTTCATGGAGAAATGCAGTATTTTTTGCTCATTTCTGATCTCACTTGTTGAATAGTGCCTTTACTCAGACTGTCTATGTTCATGTAAATAACTGTATTTTGATTGTGGCTGAGGCGACCGATGAATATGAGTAAGGCCAGGTGCTGTAATGCTGACCCACAGGCAGATGTGCCATTGTCTGCGTTGAAGAATGGGATTTTGGAAGTTTGTTCTCCCAGTTGTCTCCATATCAACAAATAAAGCAGCGCCCCCCCCCCCAAAATTAGACTTGTTTAAGATAGCAATATCCGATTATGTTGTGCAAGAATAGCATACCAGTTCGTGGTTCATGACTTACTCCATATACTGAAGGGGCCTGGGTTGGAAGGAAATGAGAGTGTGAGGAGTTGTATTTTCATCCTGCTGTTCTCCTCTAGCACACTGAACTGAATCCAGCTACTGCCTTGTAATCCTTACCTAACTCACGCTTACAGACTCCTTGCAGTTGTGCCCACATTCAGGACAAAGTCTGATCAGCTGGTCTAAGCACATCTTGCTGTCAGAGTGCCAGGGTTTTGGTAAGGCTGAGTCTAGCATAAAATTGCTGTGAGGGAGGTTTGCAGGTTTGACAGCAACTGGTACAACTTTCTGTGGGATATTCTGAGGTTTGCTGAAGATCTTTGTCTTTACACCTATACCTCTTCTTGCTTGCTTGGGAAGGAGAGAATTTTTTTTTTACCTGTTTATATTGCTGACGGACATTTTTAAAGTTTGGAGTAGCTTTTAAATACGATAGTAGGGAAGCCCCTCCTTCCCCTTCACACAGAGAGAGGATTTTGTGGGGGCAGAGCAGAGGGGCGCTGCCTCGGGGAAGGGGGCTGCGGTGCAGCTGGGGAGGTGGGCCAGGGCAGCGGCAGCGCAGCGGCAGAGCTGTGCGGGGAGAAGGGGGGGTGCTGCTGTTGGGGAGGGAGCGATGCAGGCTGGCCGGCCTCCTTAGGCAGGAGGCGGTGAGGAAGGAACTGCTAGCAGAGTTTAGACACAGTCCTGGCAAAGACTTCTGATAAAGTAAATGAGTCTTTTTAGAGCTAAGCGCCCCCATTTGCTTTTTCAAAGGCCAAAGGACACTTGCAGGGAGGAAGGAGGAAGAAAGAGTGGGAGTCCTGCAGTTGCTTCCTGAGCTGTTCAGTCTGGGAATGACATAACGTGACCTGGCCAGTGCAAGTACCGCATGCTGCGAAAGAAGCTGCAAGGCTGCAGCACACTCATTCTTGCCGTTTTTGTGCTAGTCAGGAGTCAGTGAGCCTACAGGTGTAGGAAATGAGCCAGCTGGGGTACCTGAAGGGCCTCAGGCTCCCTGGAGCTGCCTTCATTGCTGGGACCTCACACATGGCCGGCTGGTGTCCAGTGAGGACGGCTGGATGCTCCTGACTCTCCTCTTCACAAAGCAGGAGCAGCAGCCACTTCCATGCAGCCTTCATGGCTGGAGATTTAGGTCTTGCATTACTGTGAAGAGCAGGGCTTTTTGTAGCATGTGGTTTAAAACCTGAGCATTTCCTATCATCTCCTGTTACTTTAAGCTTTTCTCTTTTATGGAGATTCTGTTAATGTGAAGCAGTCGTCTTGTTTTGTAGATGTCTAGCCTAAATGCAGAAGGGAAGAAGCTTGTAGCATAATGTCCAGTTGGTTTGGTTTCTTGTCACACCTGCATTCTCACAGTTTTGGAGCATAACTCTCAGATGATCTGTAAATTACAAACTTTTTAATTACTGATAAAAAGGAGTGTAAATTATACATATTTGCAGGTTAAACAAGTGAACCAAGAGTCACCTTTTCCTCATTTTTCTTTCAACCTCCAATCCCTCCTTCCCCATAGTCTACTTCTTCTCTCCCATGTATTTGACCCCCCTTTCTCCACCTCTGCCACCAACTCTGATTTTGTGTGGGTTACCAAGGAATGATTCTTAAGGAACTGTTATAGGAAAGCAGATTATTTGCATGTTAAAATATCAACCAGTTTTACTGTCTACAAGTCTGAAATTGGTATATCCTAAAGCAGTTTTATTATTCAGCTTAAAGTTTAGTGCAGCAGAAACAACCACTTATTCTTTTACAGTTCAAATGCAATGCCTTAAGAACAGTGCTGTCAGAGATAACTCTCAGGTACCTCTAAACACGGTGATGTGTTTTGATACCCAAATCATTACTTAGCACATCTCAAGGGTAGGCAGCTTTGTTTTTTACTGTTCTTTGAGGGCTGTAATAGAAGTGTTGTCTTCATGAAGCTGTACCTAAAGGAACAATGTTAGCATGTCATGGAAATGTCTGTGCTGTGATACATTAGAGAATCAGGAACTAAGGGTATATGCATGCAAATCCTTAATGCTTTTCCCTTCCCCTTAGAAAACTGACTGTCTTTTGAAAGGCCGGAAACTCTTCATTTTATTTCTCACAAATTTCCTTATGGAACAAAGAGTATGAATAATATGTGTAATATGAAACCTTTGGGATAAAAAGAGATAATATTTGTGCTTAATCTCTTTCCTCCTTCCCATCCATGTCATCTTCCCCATTTTCATACAAAGCTCATTCCCACCCTTTCCCAGGAGTCTTGTTAGTGTCCTGCTCTCCCACACACCTTGGGCAATACTAATAGGTCTTAAGTCTATTGTTGAAAATGTAATTTAGGAATTGCATTTTAGACTATATTTCTGTTTAAATGAGTTTTTCTTCGTTCCCAGTTGTTATAGGAATATAAGATGGAGAAGCTAGGAGAATGGCAGACCCTGATTCTGCCTAAGTATGTCTTCTCTGCTAGCAGACTGCTGTAAATAACATGCGCTGGGCTGAGCTGGTGTACCTGAAGCTTTGAGCCAGGATGTATGTATGCATGTGTGCTTGCATGCAATTCCAAAGAGCAGAGAGGAGAAGCAGGCAACAGGAGTGAATATACATGAAAAGACTTTTTTTGCAACCCAGAAGAGGCGTAGGGGAAGAGTGCATTAGGACCAGCACATGCCCCCTGTACACACTGCTGAGAAGCAGTTGTCACTAAGATTTCTGAACCCCACTCTCTTTGCTGTGGCTGGAACCTTGGCCAAGATTACTTACTTCTGTCTGTGACTTCTTATCCTGACAAGGAGTTAAAAATAAGTCATCAGAGCATCCTGCTAGCTGTTACTTGTAATGAAGTTACACATGTAGCCCCAGTTGAAATTGATGACCAGTTTCACTAAGCATTGTACACATGCATAAACTCAATGCTGTTTCTCTACATAAGAGAGGGAAGCAGTTCTACAGGTATTTGCTGTAATGGCTCCCAAACACACCGCTGAAAGCCCCAAATAGAACTTATCTCGTCATTCTCAGGCAAATGCTCTCTCCACTGGAACAGGTTGTGTAGCAAGCATGTTTTAGCACTCTAGTACAGTGATGCCAATCCCTGTGATCTGAACTCATAATTTTTTAAATTTGTAATTGCTGCAGTATTCAACATTTTTCTTCAAGTATCAGCTTCTGTACGCAAGCAGTTGAATTAGGAGTGTCAGCATCCATTTAGAAACAAGTTTCAAACCCTCATGGTTGCCGAAAATTGCTTGAAAATGGGGCTTATCGGTTGTTTTATCAGTTGTTTTTGAAGAGCAGAATGTTTGCATTCTTTCTTACCATTATTTCTTTTTAAACAGTGGTCACTAACAATCACTAAATTAAGTTCTGTCGAACTTCATATTCTAATTTATGACAGTGTGGAGATCTGTTATTGTCAAGCAGCAGGAAAAAAACTGAAAGGGAAAAAAAATACGTGTTTTGCTTGCTAGTTGGATGTGCCTCCGTTAAGTGGTAGGAATGCTGAGGCCCACTTAGTTTACATCCCAGCTGCAGTAAGACATTTCTGATGGTCTATCACAACCACCATACCATCTGCTTTTTCCAGGCTGTTTACTCCATCTCTCTCTAACCTCTTTCCTTTCTGCCTTAAAAACAAAGTTATTTTCTCAAAACTGTTACTTTTCACTGTGTTCTTTCTGAAACCAATTTAGAAAAAAAGTTCATCTGGGATCCATCCTGACAAATATTCTGTCCCCGGAGCTGCTATAGCATCAAGTGTTTCTGTGGGAAGAAAACCTTGCTAGACAAGGAGAGTGCGGTGTAGTTACAGTGCAGTGACACTGTGGACAATGCACTGTCCACACTGGAGGTTCCTTTTGCACACTCATCAATTCATCTTGAACTCATACCACCTATTGAAGTTTTTACCTGACTTTGAGCGTGAGAGTTATCATATTGACCTATGTGGAAGTATCCACAGGTGAAAATTGTGCTAATGCTTGACTACCTTCTTGAATCAGCACTTGAAGAATGAGATATTCCCTCTTCATCTTATCATCTGTAGTATTCTACACTTGTGTTTAGGAAGGTTTTTATGATTGATTTTAGGAAAATATATGGATTATATCGTTGTATAAAAATGTACATCTTTTCAATCCTCACTGAGCCCTTGCCTTCAGTGATAGTGGCAATGGGTTCATTATGAAGTGCATTATATCTATTTTAATTTTTTTGCCTTTAAATGTCCTTCTTGATCTTATATTATAAGAAGGCCTATAAAAATGCATGGTGTATCTGCACGGTACTATTCCCTACTTTGTAGCCTGGTATCACAGCTTCCCTAGGACACGTCCTCTTTAATCAGAACAGTACTGATCTCCTCCTCGTGCTACTCATTATTAGGGTCATTTATATTATAATTTGCATTGCACAAACAGACACAGAGAAAAGTCCCTTATCTCATTAATCTTCCTTCATAGGGAAGTGTCAAATGTCGGCCTTCCTTTAATCATTTAAATTGATCACCTTAGAGCTCCTCCCCACACACACACTTCATGTGTGTCTCTGTTACAGATGAAAAGAAATGAATAAAATATTTTGGCAAAAAAGTGCTTTGGTGATGTGCAGAACAAAATTGCAGAACTATTCTTATATCCCATTTCTTAACAATTCTCAGAGGGTTTTGAAAGGAACAGCACATGAGTCCTAAGACACCCAGGTGTTCTTGCCAACCACCCTCCCTGAGAAACTTGCTTTCAGAAGCACCACAGCACATGCACTGGAGGGTTCGTGGAGCTTCCATAATAGCATTCTGTTTCCTTTCAGGGGTTGTTAACTCATTTAAGTGTAATTAAACATTACATTTAAACATTAACACATTTAAACATTAAACATTAGCTCTTCTATTTCCTGATGGTCATCTTTGTTTTCTACATTATATAATGTAGAAAATGTTTTCTACATTATATAATGTTATCCCATTCTGTCATGCCTATTTTCCAGATAGTTGATAAATATATTAAAATTTTTTAGCATAAAATCAATATAAAACCTTATGACTCTCAATTTACATACACAATTTACTGCTTACTTCCCCTGTATTGTTCCTTCTCTGGGCTAGAGGTATACGTCTTGTCCATGCTCCTTAGGGTTTCTGAGTACATTTTTTACGCTGATTTTGATGCATAGGCTATGTAGTTTTTGGGACTCCTTCTGTTTCTACTGAATACAACAGAAGTTACTAGAAAGGCTAAATTTGTGGCTCTTATTTCAGTGAGGAAATAAGAGCAACAGGCCTCTGTGAGAGATCCTTGATTCCTGTAGCTGATTCTGTTCTTGTTCCCAAAAAAGCCTGATTCCCCTTATATCTAAGGATACAGTGTGTCATGTTCAGGAAGGGGAGGGGAGGAGTTAGGCTTTCCCGCAGAAGCTGAAATAAAAATATTATTTGGGAGAATTTTATGGACCATCTTGATTCATTTTATTTAAGTGTTACCGATTTTTTCAGGGAAGGTAAGATAACTGGGACATTCAGTGGCTGCTGCTAATACCCCTTTAGTCGCGAACAGCTTGAGCAGTTGAGAGAGCTCTTAATTAAACGCAGGTGCCCAGTCCCCTCTCCGCTTGGAAGAACCGAAGACCAGGTTTGCCTTCTGTTGTGATTCAGGGATATCCCTGGTAGATACTTATTTTCTGTCCATGTTATTTCTCTGGCTTCTCAGTGGCACAGTGCTGCTGAAAGGAGAGAGTGGTTTCTCCCTTGGGAGAGGAAGGGAGCCTCTCGGCGGCCGCTGAGCGGCGGGATCTGCTGGGCGGGCGTTAGCGGAGCTGCGTGGTACCGTGGCGCTTCCCGTTCCAGAGCAGCTGCCGGAGCAGAGCAGAGAGGTGTTTGTCATGCCTGTAGCTTGCGTGGCTACATGTCTCAAATAATGAGCCGGCATCCTCTGGGACCTGTACTGGCTTTAAAAGTATATCACATTCAGAGCATAACCTTGCATAAATACATGTATGCTCTCCCTCTAGTAGTTTGCACTGAGATTCTAGAAGGACAGAGCAGATGGAAACCTCATTTAAATTTAGAAACCGTGAATACCACATGCTGAGCTCAATGGAGCGATTCCAGTTGGTTTCTCTTAGATGAATTATTTTTAATGCTGGATTCCATTTAGAAATTTTCAGATAGCATAAACACTTGATACAACGCATGTGAAGATACCTGTGTTTCTCAGCACATAATGCCTCACTTGTATACAAGCATGAAAATGTGTCTTTAACAGATCAAATTTCACAGCAAGTTGTCCTAAAGGACATTAACACTCCATTATTTATTAGAGCCATTATAAAAGAAACTCCTGCACCGTCCCCAAAGAGAGAAAATCTGTCATGGTTCCCAGGAAAAAGAAGCAAGGATTATCCCTGAAAGCAGTCAAAGGAGAGAATAGGTTTTACCAACTTGTCAGTGGAGTTGCCATGGGCACCAGCCAGGAGCCTAGGTTTAAATGTCAGATTTGCCTGCTGCTACTGTCTTTTTCTTTTCTTTTGCTTTATTTTTGCATTTGTTCCGTTACTTTCTTTTTCTTCCTTTTTATAAGAACATACCCATATCCCTTTTTTCCTAATGCACACTTCTTTTTATGCCTATGCTCAGACATTATCCCAATCACAGGTAATCTCTTTAATATAAATTATCACACTTAAAAAAAAATGCTCTTGGATACCCTTTTAAAGTCATTAGCATACTAATATTTGTCCAGCAAAGAGTGAAAAAGCAGAGAAAATGGCATTAAAAGACTGACACAGTTGAGAAGGAAGCAGCAGTAGCAGAACAGTGTAGAGTCAGCACAGCTTCCCTTCGGCTTTATGGTACCTGCCTGTGCGGGGCCATGTGGTACCTTGCGTTATTTGCTAAAATATTACACGGAGGGGTGGGCAGAAGGAAGAGAGCAGAAGGAAAAAAGCCCACATCTGTGGTAATGTCTCTGCAGGGGGAAAAAAAGGCAAATCCTACCATTTGTGGAAGGTATTCATGTGTTGCCGGCTGGCTAAACTGCACATCAATTGAATTGTTGTATCCGTTAAATCTAGATAAAAGCTCAGAAGAAGCAGTTTAGAAAACACTTTTCTTTCCTTTTTTTCCCCCCTTAATTCCTCTAAGCTGGCACAGGACATCTGGGTCGGCTTTGTTTTGGTTTGCTGGGTTTTGTTTTGCCTTGTGTGTCTTCGCTGTCAAAACCTCAAAACAAGCCCAGCTGTCTTTAAAAATAAATAAATAAAAGATTTCCATTTGTGTTTTGCTTGCTTGTTCATAGTGTTAACATGTAAATGAGAACAGCCAGGCTATGAAGTGGGCAGCTCATGAGCGGGTGGGAGGTTCACACCTCCTGCGGTACTATTGTTTCAGAGCGTCTAGCTGCAGGCTCCAGCGGGCAAGAGCATTTATGCTTTTTTTTTTCTTTTTTTCATAAATGAGGGCAATATTTACAAAATAAAACGTAATTTTGTAAAGAGCTGGAAAATGGTGCCGTTGTCTGTGTGCCTATAACCTCCATTTGGTCTCCAAGTTTGTTTTGGAGAACAAAGCTAAAACTAGTGCCAGCAAATTTTCTAATTCAAATCTTCTTTTTAGTGTCTGAGTTTATTTTCATACTGTATGCTTAACTGTAGCTGCAGAGAATGTGATAAATTACTGCTTTGACTGGTTTTGAACCCCATTTCTGAATCTATTTGCTGTGTTTTCTGTGGATGTAGATAGGATAGGACAAGAAATAAAGGACCACACATTGCAAAAAGGGAAAATTAGGATCAGGCATTAAGAAGTACCCTCAAATAGTAAAGATTAGTTATTCATTGAAATAGATTTCCTGGGGAAGTTACAAAATGCTTATCATCAGAAGTTTTAAGAAAAAAATAGAGCCAGTTGGTCAGGAATGGCATAGGTATAATTAGGATCCCTTCTAGCCTGAATTTCTGTGGAGGTCCACTGTTCGCAATAGCTGCTGAGAAGTCTGGCTTAACAGCAGCAGTGGCCCATCTGCTTTTACACAGAACCAGAAATTATTCATGACCATGATTCATGGAAGCCTCCACTCTTAAGTCTAGGAGCCAGGTTAATAACAAGTAACTCAGAAACCTTCTCTAATTTAGTGGGAAAAGTTACCTATTTTAGGATTCTATACAGGTGTGCATCACCACAAGTAATTTAATAACTTGTATGTAAAATTATAGCAGCACCCCCTTCCCGGCATCTCTGAAACATATTTTTGGGAGTAAGGATTATTTTGCTAGAGGTCTGGTACTATATATTTTAGTTATTGATTACTTTTTTTTCAAAGCATGGTTTTGGAGAGTACCTTTTTTTTTTAAGAAAATTTAATTTTTCCTGCTCAGCAGGATAGCTGAATGATTGATTCTCATATTTTATTTTGCTGTCTAAACCTAGAGTAATATTCATCCTCCAATGTGATACAATATTCTTATCTTTTAATATCAGTTCATTCCAAAAAATCTGTTTTCATGTCTTATTGTATCATACCTTAATTTCACTTCCATTGAAGTGAAATTACTCTGACATGGAATGATATGTTAAAAGACAAATCTGAGGAAAACACTGGCATATTTTTGCTTGAGAGTTTCTGTTTCTTTATACAGAAATTAGAATCAAGCCCTCTGTGTCCTACTCATGTGTGGCATGAACATGAACTCCACATTAAGCGTGTTCTGCTGGGACAGCAGCCTTTTAGTAGGGAGATTCCAACCTGTCTAAGTGAAATATATAAAGAAAAAGCAAAAGCAAATGATTGGGACCATATATTCCAAAATTTTGGACTCAGGAACTTCTGTTTATATCTGTCTTGTGAAAGAGATTTCTTTGACTCTGTGTACATGATAAATAATGATGATAGTTATGTGAAATCAGTTATATTAGTCTTCATTTCCAGTGAAAAAGTGTTATGATTCTTCTGCCTCTCCTCATGCCCAGCAAATTGCAATGCATGTGTAGCCATCCATTCGTGTAGAAACCTTGGACTTCAGCTGTGTGGGAGTGTAGAAATATGGAATTGGATTACCAGATGGAAACGTAAGGTTGGCATATGAACATAGATTAATATTTCCAAGATCAAGCTTATTGCCCTCTAACTGGCAACAGTAGCAGCCAAAAAGGAGAATTAATATCTAGATCCAGCACTTAAAAGAAGCAACTTGATAGGTGAAACAATATAACTAGGGACTTCAGCTGAACCATCAGTGAAGATACATGTCAGATATATGTGATTAACCTTAAACTGTTATTGTGCAATGCCATTTACATTACAAGTTGGAAAAATAGCTGCTAAAAATTTTGTGAAGTGGAAAGCTATATCAACAAGTCACCTTTTCAAGGGTGAGCCACTTTCATCTTTTGTTTGCAATGGCTGTCATTTATACTGTAGCAGCACTGGAGGCCCTGCATGATATTTAGGTCCTGTGAAACATGTGATGCCTGTTCTACTTTGATATATGCTGTGACAGGGTTAAGAATTTTAGCAGGTCTTGTCCTTATGAGCACGCTAATGGGCAGTAAGTAAGCTTAGGGGTTAATGTGCAGTGCAAAGCTCCTCAACCTGAAGTGCTTATCCTGGGCAGTCTTACACATACTATATCCAAAATAGCTTGTTCTGTGAAGTGCTAGCTGATACCTAGTGCAAATCAAAAATAGGATGAAATACAGCATAGCTATTCTGCTACTAGATGACTGCCTACGAGCTCACCTAGCTATCAGATATCAATATTCAGAGAGAAAGCAGGGAACAATTGCAACTCTGTATACAACTAGGGAGGAGGGAAGGCGGAAGGAGTAACTGTTGTCAGATCTTGCTGGTTAACAGTAGACAGCAGATGATAGGCTTGGCAGTTCTTGCTTTGCTCCTGCCTGGTTGCTGATGCTATATGTAATCCAAGAGGTAAACACATCCTGCGTCATGTCTCAGACTGTCTCAGACTGCCTAGAGCATACTATAGTTTCATTTTGGCCTCTGTCCTTCCCTGGCCAAGTGGAAAGTGCTGTGTGCTAGCATCTTGCTGTGACCTAAAGGAAGATTTTGCTGAGGCATGCCCCCAAAGATGAGAATTTTATAATTAGATGTTCCTGGTCTCTGATAGTGCCTAGCTGGGTCTTAGATAAGAGCTGTAAGTATTGCAATACTAGGATGAATAAAAATGATGGAGACAAAATAAACCACCATAAAAATATTTGCATTAGGATGTTTGATATTATAAAGGTCTTAGTGTCAGGACTATGGACTTCCCATAGTATCCATTCTAATACTTGTTTGACGGCACACAAGGAAAATAATTCCTTTTCAGTGAGTAAAGACAAGCTTCCAGAAAGCCAGGTCTCAGTAAAAAGTGAGCAGAATATGTGTTATTAGCATGCTAGTTAGATGAACATAAGGACTGTCCTATTGCAAAGGTCATATGCTTTGCTATCCTATTTTCAGCAGGGGGTGTAAGCAGATGCTTAGGGAAGAAGACAGGGCAATTTCTTAACAGTCTTTCAGCCCTCAGCTACTGGCAGCTCCTGAGACTTCCTAAGCTGGATGTGGTTTCCGTGTGGTTAGTAACCCCCAAGGATTTCCATGAACTTCTCAAGTCTCCCCTTGATTCCCACGTAAACTTTAGCATTCACAACATCTGCAATGCTCATACATGAAAATTTTGGTTTGGAAGCAGAAGTTAGGTTCAGAGCCAGTCATGCAAAAGGATTTATGCTATTAGCCAATTGTGGAAATACAAAGTAAAATAATGGTCTCTGAAAAAGAGAAGTCATCTGAAAATGAGATGGCTCTGCATGTTAATATCCATGATCCTGGATGAACAGAATTTTAGATGCACTTCATATTGGATTCGTGCTTTATTTTGTCACTGCACATCAGAGAATAGCATCATCACTCTATAGTTAAAAAATTGTTCATGTGTTGTGGAAATCATCAGAAAACTTAATAGACTGCATGTGACAACAGCTGCCATTCTTATGCTGACAGCATTATGCATATGAAAAGTACAGAAATAAGAGTAAAGAAAAGAAACCTAAACTAATAGGAGAAGGGGAGGGAGTAGAACTCTTGCAAGATTTGTCTCTCTGAGAACTGCTTGAGTGCTTTTCGGATCTCTATATTTTTTTCCTGTTGACAAGCAAAGCTTGAGAATAATAAGTGTTGCATGAATTAAATGCATCCCACTTGACTGACTGGATACTGTGTACTGGATCTTCAGACCAATCTGGGTTCTGTCAATGTGCCGCTATTGATTTCTGTGCTTTGACAGAAAATAGCTGAGAGACAAATGATGAGGGGAAAAAATCCTACAAACGCCTTTTCTGTTCTGTTAGCTATAGCATTTCACCTATCTAAAATAACACAGAGCCTGTAAGCATGGTTTAGTACATATCAATCAATAAATTTTAAATATTTCTCTGTTGATACTGCACGCTGGGTTTTTTCTCTTTAAAAAAGGATTATTGACAGCAAACCAAGAAGCTAGTTATTCTTGTCCACCTACAGAATTTCTGTTCTAAAGCATCATCAGCTTCCCCCTTTGCAGTACAGCCATTCGGTGCTAGAGATACCAGTCCTGAGCTCAGGTGAGAATGGTCAATCCATCCCGTTGAAATGGAAATCAGCAAAGATGTTGCACAGGTCTTTCACCAATCACTGTTTATTTCACTCTGCATTTTTGATTCCTAGACTAGTATGAACTTTGAAAAGTTCGAAAAAGGGCTTTATTTCCTTTTCCTCTCCTTTTTTCTGTTTTTGTCTGTTCCATTTTGCTTTGTGTAAGAAAGGTCAAACCCTGTCCCTGGCTGGTACTAGGAGGAGAACGGAAACCAAAAATGCCCAAGAGCTGACTTGGGTGAGGCGTATCAGGCACTCCTGATGGAGTGCTCTGGGGCTACTTGGGTTTACTGATGAAATGTCTTACAGAGCAATAGATATTGAATATTCTGGAGAGCGTGCCGCAAAATTGCTGGGCAGGATACTCTGGTAAGACTGTGGAATGGAAGGTTATAGCTGAACTTTTGCTGTTTGCCTGAGCCACGCTCAAGTAAAGGCACAGCACCTTTCTGTCTTGTCATTCATCTCTTTAGGTTATTAAGCCTCGGAGGCAGGACTGTTTCTCCTTGCGTGCTTTTATAAGAGTTTTCATGAGGGGTCTGTAGAAGCCACTTAGTTCAACTCCTCAGTGCTGCAAGTGGAGCTCTGTATGCGTACGCCTGGCAGGTTGGCACCTCCCACGTGCGGGCAGCAGAACAAATAGTTTCACACCATGCTACATTCTTCTCCCAGGTTTCTAAACTTCATTTTTGACTACTGTAAATCATAAAATACTGTTAAAGGACTTCACAGTGTGTAAGTGAAATCCAGTTGAATTCATCCTTATTAACATCTGTAGCATATTTCTCCTGAGGGGCTATGGTCATTTTGGATAAACTTTGTATTTCCTTAAGAATAAATGTATGTTGTTGATGGTAATGTACGTACCAGTCATCTGGATGCAGTCCCTGGTTTGCAAAACATGCTGCTCTGTGATGTTTTCTGCAGATGGCTCTATTAGGGAGAAATGTTAAGCCTTAGGGTTAAATCTCTCCTTGGGGAAGGAGAAGACTGTATGTATCTTTCCTCTTTCTACTGTCCAAAAGCACCATATAGTCTAGAATAGAAAACAATCATTTTTACATTTAATAACATACTGTAATAATCAAGTACAGATCTTAATACTAGCACCATTCAGTATTTGAAATGCCAGTTCCTTATTAACATAGGAGTTTGCTGTAAAAACTCATACGTATAGTAACAGTTTCGTAAGAGTTCCTCACAGCTCCCAAGCAGTGCATTCTACGAGAACATCAGAGCCCCCCCCCCCGGAACTGGTAAAGCTTAATCTAACCAGTGTGAGGGGACAGTACATACCTGCAGCCACAAGCATGTTGTGTAATTCAGGAATGCCTAGTGCTAATGCCCTTCCCCCGTGTAAATTTGTGCCTTTCCATGGTGTAATAATAGGATTTTGAACAATTATTTCAAAATCAGTCATGGGAACATTGGGGAGAAACAGACCATCGTGTTTGATGCTGGCAGTAGTGCTTTCTTTAAAAATATGCCCAACAAACTATATAAAATAGATCACATTTCACACCCCAAATCCTTAATTCTCTTCATCATCCCTATTTGGATTTTATATGATACAGAAACTGTTTCATTGCCATATGAAAGGCCCAGTTCAAGGCTGTTTTTCAGGTCTTTTACAACATGCTTATTGCGCAGTGGCTGTTTTGGGGTCCCTGAAGGCAGCTTGTTTCCCTGTTCCAAGTTACAGATGCCACAAGGCTGAAGTGGCCTTGCCAGAGGTCCTGAAGGAATGGATTAAATTCACAAACCGCTTCTAAGGTAGCAGCAGCATCCTTCATGCTTCAGTACTGTGTTGCAGGAGTTCGGGGTGGTGAGCCAGTCAGACCATGTCTGATGGGAACTCGTACTCCTCTACAAGAAGAGTCTAGCACAGTCTAACACAAAGTGGCTTCCAGAATCAGGCTCTCAGTCTATCCAGAAGGCTCTCTGAAAGGTGGGATCAGAAAAAAATAGGATCTCTTTTCAGCCCACCACTGCCAGATACCTTAGACAGCTTCAGATTAAAAGCTTATGAAGAAAAAAAAGCAAGAAGGCTTTAACAAAAGTCAGAGCTCCTTCTCTGATAGCAGTGGAAACTATATGAGAGCAAAGCTTCAGGACATAGTGCTATGTATATTGCACTTCCTCGGTAACTCACTATTTATCATAAGAAATAAGAAAATAAATTTAAATGGCTGTTTTACCATTTATAAATACCCTTGCTAGTGGTCTCTACTTTAAGGTTGTCTGTTTATTCACTTAGAATTTTTGGGCCTGCTTGAGGGAAGAAAAACCATTTACTCTCTTTTAAACTTCATTCTTGGATGAGACAAGTTCACTATTTTAGCCCAGATAATCAGTCACTTTTTGTTTGAAGAGTTACGGACACCTATGAATCATAGCAGTCCTTTGACAACTTGATGCACACTAATATAGCATTGTCAGTGTGAATCAGCCTTTATTTTAATATTATATAAATAATAATTGAAATTTCTTCAGCCTCTAGAAATTATTATGGTGGCCATCTTAGGGTGGAGGAGTTTAACTCCAGTGCATTAAGAAGTTTTCTCTGTCTTCAAAGAGCAAAGTGACAAAAGGGAACATCTCTAGTTCCAATAAAGAAAACATGCAAATAGAAACAAAGATGTTTCCATTTCCAAAAGCAACTGTTCCTAAGACATGATTTAAAATGTTCAGTTTTCCAGTAATATATGTATATAACATATTTCTGTCATCTGCAGCATATTGATAGGAAACCTTAAACAGCAGATGCTCTGTGGGACTTTTATGCTGAAGTCCAATCTATATGGGAGCGAGAACTTATAATGAGACATAATGTAGTTGTGAGACGAGACATCACAAGCAATTTCCTGAAAGAAAGAGTGAGATTTAATCACTTTGGGCTGCTTCTGCAGCTACTGCTGCGGCGTGTTAGTGTTTCCATCAGAGAGGGAGATGCTTGTCAAGACTGTAAGCAAACTGAATTGCTGCCAATGGTTTGCTCACAGACAGCAGATGATTCTCATACACCATTTGTTTTATTTCAGCACATTTCATCTTGTGTTTTGCTATCTTTCTAAAATCCATGGCCTTTTGTGTTACAACAACAGGACATTAACAATTACTGCTGTTGAAGTGCTCCACACACAAGCAGAGGCCCCTCTCTGCCGTGTTAGTCATCAGAGCTCAGTTCAGTTATTATCTCTGGCAGTTCTAAAAGCTCCAATTCTAACAGTTTTAATTACCTTGGGGAAGTAATTAGACAATTTTTGATTGATAAAAGTAATTTTTCAACTTCTTGGAGTAGACAGACACTTGTGTTATATTAGAAGGGATTTACCCCTCTCTGAAAAACTTCCTGGTGGAACAAGACATTTAATGGCAATAGAAGAACTGAATTAACACTGCTTCCTAACTGTCAGTCATAGAAAGATGAGGGGGATGAGGTTCATGTTATCTCAGCATTCATATTTTCTGCAGCTCACATGAAATGCTAGCCCCAGTTAGCACTCTTGTTGCCAATCTCAGCTGACATCCTGCTGCAGCGGTGCGAAGGAAGAGCCGTGCCCTGCAGGTAATCAGCTCGAGTCAGGTAATTACCAGGCAGTAATTCCCAGTCCACAGGCAAGACGTGGACTGTCTAACCAGCCTCTCTGGGACCATTCCTCCAGCCTCTGTGGTGCGTGGTGGCTGCCACTCCTCAACAACACTTATCCAGTCTTCCTCATGCTATCCCTTCCTGCTGGGATTATTTGGAACCTGCAGTCTCCATCTTGATTTTTAGGCTGGTTGCGCAGATTGTAACTCAGGGCAGATTTGGCAGAAGGACTACAGGTGGTAAGGAGAGGAGAGACAGATGGGTGAAAATTACATTGACCCAGTTGCCTTGTCTGAACTTGGGTGAAGATTACATTGACCCAGTTGCCTTGTCTGAACTAGATGGAAAATTGTATCACTGTCCCATCACTTTCCACCTATCAAAAAAAAAAAAATCTAGTACTTCCATGTTAGTTCTGCTATATCATTTCCATGGCCTAGGGGTGAGGATTCCTGAAATGCATGCTATGCTGTATAATCTTTGAAGCAAGCCTCCCTATCACTTTTTCTTTCCTCTCCTAATGCCTGCAGACCACCATGTTCCCCAGCTCAGACCTTTGGCATTGGCTTACAGCGTCAAGTTACAGGCCCAGCAAAGCCTGTTAGCTTGAGTTTCACGCTGTGCCTTGCATCATCTGACGTTGATGTGCTGCACTAGCAAGTCCTGCCTGACTGGCTGGGAACCAGTGCTCTCTTGCAGTCCAGGAGGCTGCAACTGGAGGTCATGAGCTAATTCCCATCTTACTTGTATGGTCTGGTGAAGGAGGAAGGAGAGTAATAAATTGTTCCTGAAAAAAACATAGTTTCATTGTAGGGCACAATCCAGGACACTGACCTAATTGTAGCAGTGGTGATTGGAATCTCTTTCCAGGATAAATATCACAGATATTAATATACTCCTAAAAGTGGGTGAAGGGTCTAAATTGTTTTTTGAATCATCCCACCCATTATCAAGAGCAAGACCGTGTTCCAGTGGGTTAACGTCCTGCAAACCACTTAATCTTGTCTGGGGCCATGTCATACAGAAGATGGAAAAAGTGAAAAATGTGTGTTTCCATGGCAGTGATTTGTAAATGACATCACCAGTTTTAGTACAGAAACTGTGAGAAGAGGGAAATATGGCCAAAGGATTATGGCCCAGAGAAAGCAGAAATAGTGGGAGGGTTGGAGACCCCATTTGTCAGGAAATACGGACATTTTCCTTTTAAACAGCTGATTTTCACAAATCTCAGTTCAGGACTCAATTTTTTTTATTATAAATGTAAACATGGGATGAGAATGTGTAGAAAGATATTCAAATGGGGAAACGGAAGGTCTCAAAAATAGATGGAAATTAGGGTTGAGGGCAGAGGGACAGGCCGTTATGTTATGTGATTTAATTGCAATCAGCTTTTGATTTGGGGTATGCTTTCTTGCCCAGTAATTCCTCTGTTGATTTCAACGAGATTTTGATCAGGTTATCTAATTGTTAGGACATCCATAATATATGGGGGTAGTGTTTTTGTGATTTTTTTTTTTTGCAAATCAAAGCAAATGCCATTATAATCATTCACAACCAGAAGAGTATTTTCTCCACTGCATATAATACAGTTTCATTAAGTTAGCACAATCCAAATTCAGATGTGAACAAGACATTTGTTTAATATATCAAAAACAAATTAACTCCAGATTTGAAAAGGTATTAATGTTTTTCCTTTCATAAAATAGAATTATCTCTAATTTGTCTCTAAAGTTTAAAGTGAAATGAATTTATTGTTGAAATATAAACCAATAGTTTAAACCCAAGCCTAATACAATTAACAAAATGAGGAAAATTCATAATGTTCAAATTAATGTTGTTGTTATGCTTACAAGCTGAGGAACAAATCATCATAGCACTGCTGAGATTATTAGCGCTATGGTGATTGATAATGCCTGAAGTTTATGACTGTGGGAGAGACCAGGAGCAGGAAAATAAAGAAATACACTAAGAGGCAGAGAGTGCTCATCTTTTTAGTAAACCTATGCATGTAAATTATCACAGTTGTTTACGCTGAGACATTAATAATATGAACAGATTATATGAAGTCCAATCCTGGATGTAAATCTGGCCTAGCACTGCAAAGGTGTTGTGTTTGAGGATTACAAATTCTCTCTGCCTGTCTTTACAGCCTTTTGTGTCTGCTATTCATGCTATGCAGTGAATGAGTTTACTAAGCTGAATGTGCACACAATTGGCAGATATAATATATAAACATTTGTCTGAATTGCTGGAAACAAATTTTGAATTTGGAAATGTGACTGTTTGTTGAGGAGGCTAATTCAGTTGCAGTGGAAAAATGCCATGCAGGCCATCAAAACTAAACTATAAAGTACGAACTGAAAACATCAGATAATGAGACTGAAGCAAACAGCCAGATTTAGAAACTGTTGAAATTTGATAACCAGGTCATTCTTTTGGGGAGCTAATTCTGAATTTAAGTCCTAAATTTTAGGCATCTGTTTTTGGAAAGGTTTGTTCTCTCAGCCTCAGTTTTGTTTTATGTCAAGTGGGAGTAGTGACATTTCCTTTCCTTACAGAGATGGTAAGAGGATTAATTCTCTTCCCACTGCTTTGAGTATGGAAAGTCCTATAATAGCGTTATCTGAAAATTTCAGACAGCTCTCCTGTTATCCTATTACCCACTCTTAGAGGCAAGTAATGGGTAATTGGGTTCCTACTCACCTTTGTTAGATAAGAGATTTCTCACTTAACTCTATCAATAGAAAGATTAAGAGTCCTTGTTACTCCAGGAGAATAAAGTTGTATAGGATGGGAGGAGTAATAATGAATATAAAGCCGTGCTGGTAAACCAATACATCTACTACAGTAAAGATGTTTCAGACTATGAAGTATCCTCTCTAGCTTTTATGGTCATACTTCTAATTCAGTATGTAGTGACATGTTACTCTGTATCATGCAAAGTAGAATAAAGCAGCCCATTAACTGCATCAAAAATTTTCAAGTCAACGTCATGTTTTCATACCAGTCACGGTTTCCAAGAGTATCCTGTGAGCTAGGGCAGAGTCTATGGAAAGGCAGTGGGATGCCAGCTTGACTTCTATAACTTCTTCCGGTTAATACTTACTTATCGTACCTATGTACATTTTTCTTCTTTTGTTGCAGCACTTGCCTGTTTATTGGATGTACTCAAGATTTTTTCTGCATTACAATTCTATTAACTTTCTATTTGCAGGTGGCAAAGCCTTGTTTAGAAGTTTGGGCAAAGATAAAGAGTAGAAGACAAAGAGTGTCCTTATAATGAAAATTAAGTTTTCAGCCTGACACACGCATATGCCAAGTTCATAATCTCATACACAGAACAGAGAAACGGTAAACTCCTTCCTCTGATTGTCATAGCCTGTGACACAACTGCATGGGCTTTCCCGGGGCAAATTTTCTAATGTTGCTAGCAGCAGATACTAGACCTAACTAATAATGCGTTCTGAGGATCTGAAGATACTTTATTCTCTACTTTTAGCAGACGGAAGTTAGATGAGGGTAACAGTTAGTTCTGAGACTCTTGGTGCTTTCTTTATCTTCTTTTATCCAGGAAGCACATTCAAAAGTACTTAGCCCACTTCCAAAGTTGGTGATTTCTAACTGTGCTGTTTCTATAGAAAACTACATCTGATACAATGTAAGGATGTTTTTTTCCACAGCCACACAATATTTCTAGACAATATCTGTATTTATCTGTAGTGACCTTAAAAGAGTAATCCGTCCTTATGACTACAAAGCTAAGTTACTGTAATTCTTTAGTTTGGCTTCCTCCAGGGTTCCTCTGTATCATGCAGCTCTAGAGTACTGTTTATCGGCCCACACACTCTCTGGAATAAACTCCCATGGCCAGTTACCATAGGGTACCGTCTGCCTGCAAAATGGCAGGAAGACTTTAACTTACCTGATATTTTTTAGAACCCATAACAAAGAGAGGCAATATTGTATTTCAAGGCCATCTTGCAGTGTCTGTTCCTAAAATCTGTCTTTGTTTTGATACTGTCCATATTTCTGAGGTTTCCACTGTTCCTTCTGTAGCAACCACTTTGCTATTGCTGCTGGAATGTGGAAAAAAAAATATTCTTCTGGACACTTCTGTCTCTCCCTACTTTCAAATCACTGGAGGGGAGTGTTTCCCCCCCATCCTAATTAAGAAGCATGCTATTTGGATAGTGCTGAGGTTAATACTATGTGCATATAGGTCTGTAAACAGCATTTTTATTTGCTCCTCTTTGCTGACAAATATGAGGATCCCATACAGTCAGCACTCCAGGAATTCTAAAGCCATGCCGGGGCACCAATATAAGGCCCAAATGTACAGTATTGATAAAATCCATGTTAGACATGTTGTAAACCATGGTCATGCGTAGGAGTGAGGAGTTCACAATTACCTTCACACTTTCTGTGAACAAGGACCAAGTGTGTCTGCTGTCCTTGCAGCTCAGGTCAAACAAGAAACCTGCCATGCAAGTGGAAATGCTCCAACATTTGATTTGTGGGGGAATAGGTGGGATACAGGCCCGTGGCCTCATTGCCGTCTCCCCAGGTGGTGTCCGTTGGCCAGCAGGACCGTACAAGAACGCGCATAGGTAGAGAGCAGCTCCAGGGAGTGTGCTTGCCTCAGGCACTGCAAGAGCATCTCCACACAGCCCCAACTATACCGTTGTAAAGACCTTGTTTATTCCTTTCTCCCTTCTGGGGTATTTACTTTGCAGCAACTCCACTTCATTGTTCCTAAATTTAAAAATAAACCCTGTCGGTCTCTGAAGTGCAAGCAGACTATGCCTTTTCCTGGCATACTAGCAAATCTTTGAATAACTAGGACTTCATATTGGTGATGAGAAAAGAAAGCATTTACATAGAGAACAGCTTGCCAAACTTTACAAATTTCTTCTCCAGTAAAGGGAAAAATAAAACCTCTGGATTCTCCTAGCACAAATGTAATGATTGTTCTGTACTGTTATTTGATACAAATATTTTCAATAAGACCATGGGAAAACCATTGTTTATAATCATCTCATAATGGAAAAAACATTCAAATCAGTCAGGCAATGTCAGGAAAACTAGGAATACATCAGTACACAGCAAAGGTCAGCAAGGTACAAAATAAATAATTATGATGTGGCTTGTTTCATATCCATGGTTAGGGAAAAGTAGCCAGAATGCAAACTATAGGTCCTTTTCCCCCCGATCTTACTGTTACTATGTTTTCCTGCAATCTTTGTATGTCAGTCTTCACAGTAGGAGCTGGTTGGGAAGCAGCAGCATGCTTACAGTGCAGGGACCTAGATAGGAACCGTGAGAAAGTGCAGCAGACAGTCAAGGAAAATACAGCAAACCGTGCTTCTGAGTTGTAGTGTTTTACTGAATTTCAAAGGCAAGAAAGCCCTTTGAAAAGTGTATAGAGGATCCCCTAAAGGAGATTTCCTTCACTATAGCTCACCAACATGTAATTTTAACAGAGAAAGGGAAAGTCTGGTTCCAAAGAGTGAACAGTTTCAATGGCATCCATCAACAAAAAGATATGACAAAATGAGAGATGGTAGGATGCGGATAACATCAGTTAGTGTTTTTACTTGTAGAGAACAAGAAAATACATCTGCTTTAGACTTTCCATTATAAAAACATGTGGGCCAGATCCTCACCGGGGAGAAAAGAGCATTTCATATGCATCAGGTGCAAGCGTGGCCTAGTTCATGTTTTCCGGACTCCAAAGATTTGAATTACTCTGCTATTTTTCAGTTGTAACCTTTTCACATTTGTGAACCAGACATGATTAAACTATTCTATAGAGGAGATAAATGAGATATTTTTCCAATTAGAATGATTTCTTTAACTCATTAAGAAATCTATCATTCTGTTGGGAAGGGATGGAGGGGAGGATACTTCACTGTAAAGAAATATTGAAAAGTGCTGCATTTCGGCAATAGGAGAAAGTGTTAATAAAATTTGCAGATGGTATTGAGCTGAGAGGTGCTATAAACACTATAGGAATGAAGAAATAATAGAAGGAAATAGTGCCTATTGAGGAAAAACGATGCACAGGAAATGCAAAATGAGAATCAAGCTGAAAAAAATGCAGGCAGATGTCTCCTGGGGGAAATATTCCTGAGGACCAAGAGAAAATTGGGCAATGGTAATGATTAAAGAGACCTTAAGGTGAAGCTAGACGAAATTAGACAGAAATAACAATATGATATAGATAGACACACTCAAAGACAACTGTGCAGTTTTGGGATACATCATGTCCCAAGGATGGTTGTTCTCTGGTCAGAGAACTAGCACAAGGTTTAGGCTCGTGGATGCCTACAGACACCAGTGCCAGAAGCGAGCTGATGTTGAATGTCTGTGGTGCATGGCCCTTTTTCTCGCTTTCAGCACAGACAAATTTCACTCCTACTGACTGATGAGAATAAAGATTAATTTCTTATGGTGTGAAGCACAACAGCAACTTCCCTAATTATTATTTTCAATACAGCCATTGTGATTTTTCTATGAGAAGAGAAATAATTAAGAAAAATAGAGGCCTAAATCACTCCACTGGTTTTAAATGTATTCAGTTCATACTTTAGCCTTGAAGAAGAACAATCATTTCTCTTTGTACTTGGATGGAAGACTTCCTGCTTTCTCCCCCCCTGCAATTTTTAGAAAAGATTTTTAGCATGATAATTTGGAAATTATATCAATAGCAAAGAATTGCAATCACCAGTGTTATTGTGTAATACCAAGGCAGACATACATGGTTCAGTATAAAGGGATGAATGTGCAAATGTTAGACTGATCCCTTTATGCCAACAAACTCACAGGTCCCAAGTGGAAAAAAAAAAAAATCAGATTACAAACTGAGTTAAAGAAACACTCAAATGTCATCCCAGCACTTTATTTTCAGCCCTCTTGTAACTCTGAAATATGTCCTGAGACAAAGTCAGTTAAAATGCATTAGTTGAGGAAAGTACTTGAGCATGTGCTTAATGTTAAATGTGGAGTGCTGAAGCATATTGAATTCAGCTGTGATAGTCTGCTGAACTGAGGGCTCATTCACATAATGACCTGCAGCTTTAGTGGCAAGGACCTTCACAAGCAGCATCTCAGTAAAAGCAGGCGTTAATAACCTGCTCAAATAATAATCTGCCCCTTCCTCCCCAAAATGCTCAACATATAGTTCCTTTCCACAAGAAAAATATGTTTAGATGTTGGCAGTCTCTTTCAGATGAAGTAAAAAGCAATTTAAATTTTGTCCATGACTAGCACTTTCTTAACTTTGAGAAATACAGATAAAATTAGGATGCGCACATTTAAATTTTGCTCACTTCTTTACCTAGGGCTTTCATAGCCCCAATTATACTAGGGAGCCTGTTCCACTAAGCTTTGTAAAAATGGTGGTAGTCAAGAGGTTCAGATAAGTGCTCTAAATTTTGAGAGCTGTGTTTGCTTATCCTTAACTTTTGTCTTGTTCTTATCCGTCAGTAAAGAAGAGCCTGTGTGCATCTCTGATTTACACTTTTTTTCCTCCTTTCAAACTGGAGAAAAAAAAAGACACCAAAGTTTGGTCCCAAGTTTATTGATGTAAGTCTGTGCTGAAATAAATGGAGTCACTTTGGAAGAATACTTTTCTATTGCTCTTGTCCCATTTTGGACTTATTCTTCCCTTCCATTTCTCTCATCCCACCGTGCTTCGTGTGATGCCTGTCTCTCTCAGAAGAATAACAGCTTCCCTATGGTCCGAGTGAGCACCATGACACTTGGTGTCCTTTTGATTAGGTGATACAGTACATGGAAGAGCTGTGAGCCACAGCCAACAAATGAAAGTAAAATCCAACCGTTGCTCTTTAAAGCCCTCATGCTTATTTTACATAAGAACAGAGTCTTTTTAAGTGCCATACTGGAGGCTAATTATACAAGAGGAATAAAATTCAGTTCCTTGTTTTTATGTTGCTTTTGTGGCAGACATATCCTGTATAGGCATCTCAACTATACAGGAGGCTTAATACAAAAGAAAGAAATGGGGGATCAGGGACAAACTTAATTGGCTGTTTCAGATGTTTAAACCATGAGGTCAGAACATTTCATCTATGTATGTAATGTACATAAGATGAGCTTCTGGTAAAGAACTAAATGAAGGGTCTTATAATGGTGTGCTGAATTGTGCAAATATGTGTGAATTTCTGGGATTTGGCATCAGGGACTTTAAGAGATTATGCGAGGGTGAAATAGTCCACATTGGGATATAGTTCACACCCTGTACACAAAACCAGTCAAAAGGATGCTCACCATTTATGTTACTTTTAAGTCATATTTTTAAAGTGGTGTGTATGCTTCTCTCACCCTCCACTCACGTAATAAGTATCTTAATATGTTGCCCTGTTCATCTCAACCCATTCTTTAGCTACTAAGGCCAACAGGAAGTACCAGGAGCATGAGGCATCTGCAGTGCTGGCAGTGAGTTCTGCTCCAGTCTAACAAATCTGGCAAAAATTTCCTTAGGTGCAAAGAAAAAATAATTTGTTATCTGGGATTCAGGAAGACCTCCATAAAGTCCTGTACTTGGGCTGCAAAACACAGAACTTGGATATTTTCTGCAGGATGCAAAATCTATCAGACGCAAAAAGAGCTCTGTCCTCTGAGCTCCTCGGCAGCAATAGCATGCGGTCACATTCTGCTCTCATGTACGCTGGTGTCAGTCAGCTCCATGCAGTCATGTCACTGAGTGAGAGCCCCAGGTCTTTGCCCTGGGTGCCAGTTCCCCAGAGCCTGTAATCTCCTGTTAGCAGGCACAGGAGAGGTGGGCGAGAGGGGAAGAATCTGGTCCCTAATGAACCTAATGAATAGCACTAATGAATAGACTGTATCTGACACAGTAGCCTCGTCGTCTGCCCGGCAGCTTCTGCTGTCTCTCAGTGTCGCCTGAGAACCTTACTTGAAGCACAGCCTTTGCTGAGTTGGTTTTTTTCATACTGGTTCTTATCCTGAAAAGAGATCTGGAGCTTCATAGCGCCTTACTATTCTTACGCATGCTGTTTTACAGTTTACCTCAAAGCTTTGTTTACAGTTGCAGAATAGCTTCAATATTTAAACCACAGTAGCTTTATCAAAGATTGATTTTACTTTCCAGTGTTTGCATTTCTTTTTTTATGTTCTTCTATATCAAGTTTTTAGGATAACAGTATCTGAACAGTGTGGAGTTCAACATTTGCTCACTGACACTAAAAAATTCCACTTCACCTTACTGGATTTTAGATGACACCTTCTATAGGGAAGAAACGGAAAAGGAACAAAGGTGGTTCAGATTGTAAGCAAATCATTTATTCATTAAAAAATGCATTCTTGAATAGATCAAAATTAGCTGCATAAATTTGCAGTGAACTCAGCATTTTGTTTATCCAAAAAATGAAAAGTTGAAACAGTTTCTTTGAAAAGAAAATATGAAAAACACTTTTCATTTCAGAATTATATCTTTACATTAATTTTGTTGTCATAGAATTAAAAAAAGATCATTTTGAAAACATAATAGCAGATTCCGTTTGGTGAGAAAAACCTGAAAAGAATCATTTTGGGTCAGATCACAAGTTTGCTTGTATGTGTAGCTGCTAAAAAATACCCCAAACCATTATTCTCAAATACAATTATTTGGACTGCAGTTTCAGTGCAGAACATCACATTTTTGAAAATATGACCATGTGCTATTTGAAGCCTGTGTTTTTTGAAGCAGGCATATGTATTCACTCTTCTGTTCATCAAGATGGTTCAGTCAGATGAAGGAGGACTTCTTTTTAAATAAGGTTACTTGCCGCATGACTCCTTACCAGACCACATTTGAGAGTTTGTTTGATTAGTGAGGAAACAAACTCCTTTGTTCAACCAAGCTGTCTCCTGGGTAGTACCTGGATTGACAAATTAAGGCCAGCAATATTGGAAAAGGTCAAAAACCCATTCCCACAACCCTGGCCTGAAAACTGTTACAAATTCTCTCACAGCATGCTTTTATTGCACATTAGTTTTAATAGGATATTACTGGTTTGTGAATACCATTTTCCTAGATTCTGCTACAGTGTATTTTTATTGCATAGTAGTTTTAATATGATTTTACTGGTTTATAAGTACACTTTTCACCATTCTTTCCCTGATACTATGGCTGTACCAATATGCTTGCGCATTACCATTACTTGGTTCTTAAAATCAAGGTAAAGGATTAACAATAGGACTTTGCAGAACAAATGATAATTGAAAATACATCTAGCAGCATGCTCTTGATATTCTATAAATAAACAATGCAGCATTTTTATTCATTATTTATCACTTGTTCTTTGTGACATTTCTTTACAACATGTTTCTTTTTTCTTTCACAGAGTTGGGCCAAAATGCATATTGGGCCGGCTGCACACATTTACCTCTCTCCTCTCCCAGTGTGAATCAGAATCTCTTGCTCTGTTTTGGTAACATCCGTATTTTAAACCAGCTGGTGCAACACCAGCCGCTGTGGAGTTGTTTCTTCTTGGAACTCCCTTCTGGGTGTTTGTCCCACTTGTCAGGGTTTTAGGTTGGTTTTTTTTTTATGATTACGTTAAGTTCCGCGCTTGCTGTTAAAATGCCGCTTGTCCTTTCTCTAGCTGCGCGGGGTCAAGCTCAGCAGCAGCTCTGCCACGTGAGTGCTTGAGGATTTGGAGAGCGTTAGGCAGATCTGAGGCATACCTGCTTTTTATACCACCTGAATCCTTAGCTAAAAGCATTTTGTTTGCCAGCTTTTCTCTGGTAGGGATGAAGGTTAGAATTAAGCTATTAGCTTTCTTTACAGTTTGGAAAACACAGGCCTAGCTCAGAGGAATATAGGTAAATACATTTTTGCCAATCTCCACATTCTTAACTAGAGAGATTATTGGATTTACAGTCAGTTTTGGTTTCTCTGGATTTGCAAAAAAACTGACCAAGCTGTTGAGCTTTTATTAAATTAAAACTGAAACTAATCCTGTCTCTCCATGCCTGCTTTAATTGATTTTGATACCTGTAGATTCTGATACTTTTGTATTTTATTTTGATTCCTGCTTTGCTCCCAATCCCTTCTTCTTTCTCTCCATTTTTTTTCTCTTTTGAGAGCTGCTGCTTCTAACTCACCTCTGTCTAGCTAGTCCTTTTTCATGTAAACTCCAAGTCCTCTGTCTCCCATTACTCATAATGCTTCCTCCCTTATTTGAGGGAATCAGCCTTGACACATGGCAGGTGTGTGTCATAACCTTTTTTTGTCTTGCAGCTGTGGCTCGACTGTCCTGTTCTCCAGAAGGTTGTTCACCTGACTTGATTTTCATCAAACCATGCTTTCCTTATGAGTTTGCCTTGCTTGCAGAGTGCACCATACAAAGGCTTTTAAATACTGGCACAACGTTTTGGTATCTGAATGTTCTATCTATGCTCTAGTATTCTAAGATTTACTAAAAAATGGGCATCCATCAACCCCATATTGCCTGAGCCAACCTTTTTAGGCTTATGGGTACAAATAATCTAGATCTCCTGATGAAGAAGCATTTATCCCTCATGACTGTGGTTTAACATCCTCTTAGCTACTAGCGGACCGGAAAGCACCTATTCTCATATGATACAAATGCATCATGCTGTTTTTTCCAACTTCAGAAGGAAGATTTTTGAAGTACTGCTATGTCTTCTGCCTCTCTATTAACATCTGTACATATTTGTTTCTGATCACCGTGGATTTCAGTCTTTATCTAGTTAGCAGCTCTAATAAAATTTCTATACTTTGAAACCTGTAATTTATATTTGTTGCTATCTACTCCTCATTTGTTCCATTTGTAGATTTAGGTGCAGGTTTTGTTTTTATGATTGCCTTTATTTCTGTACAGAACCAGAAGGAATTCTCTTCCTTCTTTATAGTATGGTTTTGATTTAAAAGTAATTTTATTCCCATTTTGCTATATGAATTTTTCTTCCCTTCTTTTCTTCTCTCAAATTTACTTCCAGTTTGGGAATTTTACCCCTTTGAAGTATATGTGTATATGTAGTTTGCTTGGAATATTCTCCTGCTCTCTCAGACTGGACCTAAAAGGGTCAAGATCACTTTTCCTTAAACAACTACTGTGTCCAGTGCAATGACTAATTCATCTTCATGCATCATCATCAAGTCAAAATAGGCTTCCCCTCCATGGGCTGCGGTACCTTGTAGGCAAGAAAGACCATTACTGAAGTCAGCGGGAAAATTGCCTGCTGATTTGAATGAGAGGTCTGTGTTTAGAACTGTTTTTTGGCACAATAGTCCATTCCAATAAAATATTTCTATTTGCCTTAAAAAAGAAAACCAACCCTGCAAAATGGAGTTGTTTTCCTATTCCTTCTTCTTTCGTCTTGATCAGATTTGATTGGGGGTAGCTTTGCAGTTCCGTAAGGAGGAATGTCACATTGTCCCATGCTCTTTCCTAGATAGTGAAGCATACTGGTTTAATTCAGTAAGTTTCTGCTATGTACATTTCTTCTGGACTGGAAGAAACTAACTTAATTCCAAATAAACTGCTGTCATAAGTATTATACTTTTTTTAACACATTGCAAAGCTACAAGTAGCTCTAGTCCAATTTTAATAAGAACAGTTGAAGGAAATACAATATATGTAAATGTCAGTGCCTGTCAGAGTGAGGATTTTGTGGATAAAATCTTTTCTTCCATTAAATTACATATTTCCATCCTGTGTAAATGATTGTTTATTCAAATGTATTTATATTAGGTCTAATAAGATGTACAGCTTCCTGCTAATGAAATTCATATGATGGTAAGAGTCATATTTGCAGGATATCTGAAAAGGATTCAAATGACTATGCAATACTTCTAACAAATAATGTGAATTAAATTATAACATACCCTGTTCATCCTGATGCTGCAGAAAGGATGTTTCTTATTTCTATTGGTGAACCATACCACTAGTGAGGGGAACCAGCTGATCACAAGACTGAATCTTGAGCAGGAGATGCAAGTTCTTTTTCCGTTTTCTTTGTACATTGTGTATCTATCTAGTAGTCGGTACAGAATCCCATCCTGTTACAAAGCACTAGAAATATTAGTGTAACACATCTTAATCTCTGCCGTTGTAATCCTGACTCAGAACCAGCTTTGGGTATAGGAAAGGTAGGCAGTTACCTGTGGTAACAGGCTAATGGCAGCAGAAAAGAGCCATTTTGCCCATGCTGGAGCAGGCAGAGGACTTACCTGTTTGAGCAATAGCTATTTCCTAAGCAGCCAGACTCTGCATTTGCTCTGCACAGTTGGATATCGCCATCCTACTTTCTTCTGCAGTCTCCCTTTCCACTTCCACAGCCGCAACCAAAGTGACAGAGAGGTAAGAGTACAGCTGTTGCTGAGAGAGGGTGCAGTAGAGAAGCTCTGCTCCAGATTGTTCTGTGGAGGGAAGGAAGGGAATAAGGAGAGAAACCCAGGAGCAGAGATGCTCCAAAATCAGGCTGGGTAAGTGAGGAAGGAAAGCGAGATTGAGATCCTGTCCGTATTCATAAATTCTCTCCACCATCTCACTATTCTCCAAACCCCTGCTGACTTTCCTCCTAGCTTCCCCAACTCAGAGTCCCCCAACATTTGTGATCCTCCTGCTCCATCCCCTTCAGTTATTTTGCCCTTAATTTTGTCTACACTATTTGGAAGCATTGAAATGACTTCAGACAAGTTTCTTTGTGTGTCTTTGGTCTGTCTGTATCTGTCTCTTGCCTGATATTTGTATTCTCCAATAGAAACAGTCTGTTCTGTGTTTGCACAACTGCTAACAAAATGAAGGGGTTCAATGCCAAGGGCTTACAGGAAACAATTTTGGCAATTAGTATGAAGATAAAGTTTTCAAATATTTCTACACCAAGATTATTTGCTAACTCTGAGCTTGTTATGAGTTTAAACACAAGCATTTCAACAACTTGTTGTTTAAAGGTTTGCAGTCAGTTTCAATAGGAATAAGGCAAATCCCTTAAGGTATCCGTACAAGTCTTCATTTGAATGGTCACATCTTCTGTTTTTCTGCAAAGTCCTTAGTCTGTACCTTGTTCTTGTAGCCTCTAGCAGGGACTTTCTACCTTTGAGTTAAAAAGTAAAAATAAAGCTCTAACTATGTGCATAAATCACCATTCTTTCACATTTACTGTATAAAGTTTGCAGCTTTTATTGCTCTCTCTTTCCACTCTACATGACCAATGCAATTGAGAGACACCATCTCCACTCACCCCTACAGGGAACCCATCCCAACATGCTAACAAGTTGGAAAGGTAGAATTTTATACTGTGCAATGAAGAAATAAAATATCACAGTGCACACATTTATCATGTGAATGCAAGAAGTGATTTCATCTCTATAAATGGAATGAAAGCACCAGGTTATTGAACAAAAATGAAGTTGGTATTTCCTTAAGGTTTTTGTATTGACCTTAACTCTGGATTGCTTATGTATGAATCAAAGTTATACCTGTCTTCTGGTTCATCTTATGTACAGTGCACATCCCTGTTTCTATATTAACAATAAAAACAAGAGAAATAGCTTTCCAACCTTCAAAACAGTTAATTGTCTTTAACCTGCTTAGAAAAAATGAGTTATTTCACAGCCATTCCCACATATACTACTCCTACAGATCTTCCCCCAAAAGAATAATTTGAAATAATTTAATTTTAAGAAGATAGATATATCCATGAACAAGAACAAAGACTCACTAATTATTTATAATAATCAGGCCCTGGAACTTTATAGTAATTTCATTTTGTTTTTCCAAATGGACTATTTTTCAGGCTGTTCTTCTTGAATATAGGTCAAGTATCAACCACCCCAAAAAGCATGATCAACTTCAAGTTACCTAAATAACAGAGGCTATGAGGATTAACAGTGAATATCCATCTGTTTTCAGAGAATTGAGCTAAAAATAGCCAAGGCAGGAATAAAAAAAATTACGTTCACCAAACTCTTCTCTTAAATTCTTTAAAGGTAGGAGTTAGTAGGATTTTGGGTTGGTTTGGGGGGGCTTGGGGGGGTGGGGTTGCATGTAATTCAGTCTGATTGCTTCTGCCTGCAGTGAATTGATAGTAAGAAAAAGCTTCATTAGCATCAGGACATATACTTGTGCCTAAGTTCCTTAATTCTTTCAGGTTTGACAAAAGAAAATGACATGCTCTTCGGTCACAAGGATAGAAAACTAATTGAGTTTTCTTTGGAAACGACTGCAAGCTTCTCTGAAATTAGATTTTTTTTTCCCTACCTTTTGAATTATTTCCAGTTCCAACATAGCTTAAAAGTTACAGACCAAGAAAACTGAAGCAAGCAGAGCAGAACATTCGTATAAGAACATCTGCTGTGCCTCACAGAATTTGTTTGTATATCAGATTGTAACACATTTTGTGCTTATACAGGGCTCAGCGCCACAGACTGCTTATAAAGCAAAGCAACTTGTAAAACTCAGAAGTTGCCAAGGGTGGCTAATGTTTTAACTTGGCACAACAGAAGCCCATCCAGTCATACCTGAGAGCAGGGAGGCTGTGTGACTGCTCACACAGCACCAGTCTAAATTCAAGTATCAGGTAGAAATAGTAGGGTTTGGGTTTTAATCATATCAGCTATCAGCAGGCTGAAGGGCTTTGCAAGTGAAGGACTTGTAAGCTGGATATTCCTATATTCTCAAGCATAAATAAAACTGCAGAAAGCACCACAGGTAATGTGCCTCTAAAAAAACAGTTGGAGAAAAGAAGAGAAGTTTCATGATTTTCTAGGGCTCAACCCTGCAGTAATTATTCCAGCAATATTGTCATTAAAATCAGTAAAAGCTTTGCTTCATTGAGTAAAGTCTTCTGAAGCAAGATAATAATGCAAGAAAAGTTAAAACTTACATGAAGACAACTGATTTGTTCTATTTGAGTCAAACAATTATCTTGCCAATAACTTTGGAGGATCTAAAAGAAATAAGTTTCAGACTTTAGTGACAGAATATCCTTACTGCAGCAGCAAGTATAGGGTAAAATCCTTTGGTTTGCTTTGGGCATTTTGGTTTTGCTTTTTGTTACTGCTGTTTTACAAAGTCTCATTTGGCCCATCGGTAGGGAGTGGGGCAGAGGTCAGCATGGTGTCTGTGCAGCTGGTAGAAGTGATGACTTGAATGCAGGGATATACGTTAGATTCCTTAATGTTCTCTTAAATTCTCTTAGACTCCATTCATATCCACGTGCGTCTCAGATGAGGGAATTTTTGTGTCAAAGAACTGTAAGAAAAGGTAGCAAGGGTGAAGTTACCTTATTGGTGGGCTTAATATGGTAGACTGAAAGAGAACCATAGCAACATTTCCATGCAGTGCATTTTCTTCTAGCCCTTGCAGCTCTCAAGGATTATTGCGGACTCCCCCAGTCAATAATTTTAGGATTACCCACTTAAATCCCTTCATTCTGCCTATCCCAGCAGTACAGTCCACTTTTCACTGAACAGACTCGGGATCACTGGATCGCTGCTATTCTGAACTTTCTTCACTTCCGTATTTTTGAGTCTTCTTGCCTTCATTTAAAAGAGGAATAGAGAATGGGGTAGTACTTCCTACTGCTTGGAAACCCTCCAAAGGAAATCACTATTTTCTCATAGAGCTAAATGAAACTCAGCAGCAACATGGAGGTAGGTTCTATTCACTCTAATAAAAATCCCTTGCTGGATTTCTCCTGCTAGAAGGGATATTGAAAATAAACTGAGCTGCACAGACTGACTGGAGTGCTGGCAAGGTTCTGTTATGCAGGAATATTTGGAACAGGTTTATCAGATGTTTTCCAAACTCCTTAAACACCAGGTAGTCCTTTATTGTGTGCTATATCATACAAAAACTGAAAAAGAAAGAGAAATGTTCTGAATGTTTCTGGAAAACTGGAGAGCAACAAGAGGGATTTCACTCTTTATCTGGAAGTAGTGTCTGACAGCCAAATGAAAGTTTCCTAAGAAAGAAAATGCTTCTAAAACATTGAAACAATTCTAACAAAGGTGGTCCCGAAGCACTTGGTGTTTTTATTAGTTTTCATTGAACAGGTGCAGGAGACTAACGAGGAAAATGTACAATAAATGTTTAAGGAGAGCCCCATATTGTGAAGCAAACAGGAGAGGTAACACTGCAGTCTGTAATAGTATCAAAGAAAAGATGGTTTATTCTTTGATTCAAAATGTGTTAAATCCTTCATCTCATTCATGAGAGGCTCATTGATGAGTCATGGAGTGAAAATAGTTGAGGAAAGATTGGAGGACATTTTCCAGGAAATAGGAACAGTCTCACAGAAATGAGAAAGTCCAACTACTCCACAGTCTGGAACCTTAGGAAATTCGTCTTGGCTGGATAGCCTAGAAGAGTAGCTGGGTAGATTGATTTCACTGGGGATCACATACCAAGTAGAGACTGATATGTGTTGGTAGTTATAGAGGAAAAAGGGGACAGTTTCAGAAGAATAAATACATCAAAATGAAATGTTTTCCACCACCTATAGAGAGAGTCACATTTGGGGAGCTGGCCAATGCCAAATGTGTTTGCATGATGGATATTTCAGAAGGGTTCTGGCAGGTATCATTAGAAAACCATACAGATGTTTTTTGGACAAACAGCACCTGCTTACAGAGTTGCTTTCTCCTCCAATTTCTATTTGATCTGAATCCAACACTTTGGATATTTCTTAGGAAAATAAAATGCATTTTTATTGATAGAGGGTTCTAATGTTGATTATATTTCATTTTTTTATGAAGAAGTAAACACAGGTGAACCTTGTAAGCCTTCAAGCAGCCTTGGGATGAAAAGAAGCTTCTGAGCTGAAGTCAGACAGCAAAATCATAAGTTCTGAATAACAGATTGCATAGCTGAAAGTTAGCAATCAAGATATGCATGCAGATCACCATAAGGTTGGTTGTAAGTGCTCTTTGATCTTAGCTTAATATTAGTTTTCAGGTGTTCCTGCTGATAGTTTTAGTGTGGAAAGGAAGAGATAGTATCAGGTGCTGTGACTTTAAAAACTAATCATTCCAAACACAGAGGCCTTTCTGCTTTGTATCCTTTTTCTTATACTTTATGTTTTCCATCCAGTCTACACATGTGAAACTGTTGTTGTTATGCACAGCCAGTTGGAACAGGACGTGGAATAAAGCTGAGTTCTTGCAGCGACCTTGAGCACTGAAGGATCACTGAACACCCGCTGGAGAGCTCACACAAAGTTTCAGTAAACTCAGGACCCCAGCTAATAGTCAGAGCACTTCTCCCTCTTGTACAAAATAAAAGAACAAGTGGCAGTTCAGAAAAAGTATAATTACAAATGCCAGAAGAGAAGAGAGCACTTCTGAAGCCCTGCTGCTTTTGGTCAGCAGTCGAAGAAATGAGTCAAACTGAACAGGCAGTATAATTTAAATACCTATTTTGTCCAGGATCATTTGAACATAAGGTGGCAGGAGGGTTAATGTGTTTTAACTTATCCCAGTTCTCCTATAAGAATACTATTTACGCTCTCAATTTCATGCAGAAGCAACTGAGTGTTCAACACAGTGCCAATTTCCCCACTCTTGAATAGCTGTTGGACTTTTTTTTTTTGTCTCATAAAATAGTTTTAAAGACAAACCTCTTGCTATCTACCTGATTGCAAAGCATAAAACTAATGTACTGTGTTTGTTAATGACTAGGGATATAAAAAAATATTTCATATTCTACCTACCATAGTAAAATTAACACTGCATTCTACTAACTCTCGGCTTAATTTAAATTTGTATTGCCAGCTGTGATGCAAAGTTGGGTTTCTGTTCTGGTGGAAGGTGTACTGTAAACTGTGTATCTAATTCCAAAAAAAAAGAGCTTACATGCCCAACAATATCAACACGTACATGCTTCAAAATTCACTTATGGTTGAAAGAAAAAAGTGCTGCACCAGGGAATGTCTACTACGATATACGAGGGGAATTTTCAGTGCAGTCTGTGGCATAATAGTCTTACAACTTCTTTAAAGAATACCAGAGTTGTCATCACACTCATTAGATTGTGTTGAGAATGTGGCCTTCTGATTATCCGGAAAAACAGTTTTCTTTGATTTAAAGGTGTGGGGAAAAGGGTGAGTTTCATTATTTTTAAAACAAAAACCTGTCTAACCAGATACCTGAAGGGCCTAGTTGTGCTCATAAAACTTTTTATTTCTAGATCTGATCTTTTAAGCTGGTTTATGTCTGCCCCAGTTGGAAGTAACTACCGTCTGAGACTTGGTCCTACATTTCTTGGCACACAAAACATCCTCCTAAGACAGTGGTAGTTTTGTATTCCTGAGGAATTCGTAGTAAGCCTCTCTGAATTGCTCTTCAGTGGCTTTTATGAAGCGTTCTCAGTTCGGTTYCCAATGGATGCCTTTGGCAGAGTAAGTAGCCAGCACCACCACAGCTGCTGTGGTCAGGTGAATGAGTGGGTACCTCGCCCCTCGCTGCTAGCCGTCACAGAGCATTGCCTGTTGCGAGCTAAGCTGCACGCGTTTGCCGTCCATTATTCCAGAAAATAAGAAGTGAGTGGGAAATAAGGAGAAAAAGGTTATCTGTTGAGAATCTTATCTTTCATAATCATTGTATACGTTTTTAAGAAATAGAAAACTGAATAAAACAAGAACATAGACTGCCATTAAAAATCTTTACAGAAATGTTTTTCAGTTTGGTGTAGAAAAATTCTTCACTGATCTCAGCTCATCCACTTCAAAGATAGGCAAAAATGTACTCAGTCTCAAAACCAACTTTAAAGTGCTGATCACCACTGAACTGCTGAGCAGTCCAACACTGTCAGGTTTTTTATGTGTCTTTTCATAATTATTAGCACCAACGCGGTACAATGCTAAGAGAGTACCCTGTAGTGCACTGCTTGGAGTTCGCTGTGAACACCTAGCTATCTTTTGAAAGTTATGACAAATTAAAGCTTCTTTCTCCTTTGTATAGAGACTTTCTTAAAAGCATTCAATCTAGAGTTTGAAAGCTGAAAAACTAAATGGACAATATGACAGGTTATTTTACTCAAAAATGTTTTGAACTACTGACTGATACGTAGTGACAAAGGGCCAGATTTTGTTGCCGTACACAGGTAAACATCTTCCACTGATGCACTGTCATTTCTTTGAGCTCAGTGAAGTTAACCAGCTAAGGCTTGGGCTGCCTGACAGCCTGGATCTAAATCATTGTTTTTCTGCTGCATCACCAATAGCCATTTTGGAATAAGACATTGTGAGAAAGAAGACTGAATATAAAACCACATGCTGTTCTGGTTTAGGTTTGTCTGGGCAGACGTTATGCAAAACAGTGCTTGTGGAACTGAGTTCAATTCCTGACTGTGTTGATGATTTATTATTTGTAGTCAGACTAGTGACACAATCTTGTGCTGCATCAGTTTTCTCATCTGTAAAAAAAAGGACTCATAGTGCTTTCCTATGTCATAGACTGGGAGTCGCAACAGCCATTGCAGAGGAACTACCAGTGAAACTGGGACGTTACAACAAAAAGGTAGTTAACTAATTCCCCTCCTTCTGTAGGGTATCTCGCAGCTCTTAAAACATCCTGCAAAGTACTTCTTTTTAACATAACAAAGCAGCTGTGTTGTAATAAAGCAAGAACAAAAGACTTGAGGTATTTTTATCATCAAGCAACCAGTTTAAGAGGGAGAAGAGGAAACAAATTCATCTCCGTAAAATACTAAATGTATCTTGTTCTTGAAAATTCATATACTAGGCTTGTAAGAAAGTAGATCTGATTGGACTGCGGATGTCAAAGCTTATCTGTTGGATTTTTCTCCTTTTTTTCTTCTTAACAAAGTATCTGCAAACTGATTGAATTTTTTTCAAGTATTTTTTCCTATTCTCAAATCATATTTAACCACAACAATCTCATCTTTATATGATCTTTAGTGTTCAGAATTCTCAAACCTGAGTGCCAGCCTTGTCTCTTACGTCATATCCTAAAATCTCTGTTACCTGATGGGATTGAGTAGGATGAAGAAATTTTAAAACTCCAAGCAGGTACCTGGTTTTGCCTGTCTTGCCAGACTGCAGTATAGCCTTTTGCCCTTCCTAATGCTGCTGCTTTTTGGTTCTCTAATAGAGCTTTGGCACACAGTGTTGATCCACCATCTGTCTGTGGGACTATTTATATCATATACATGGCTGCTATGGGTATAGGTGGTTTCGACTTCTTAGTTTTGACCAAGGTGGTTCCTTGCCTCTTATCTGAGTATAAGGAATCACTCCATTCTGGAAGTAGAATATGTGCAAAGGGCTGCAAGATAGGATACCTTTCTATAATACAAGCACTGCTTCTGCCTGTTCCTCCTCTGGCTTTTCAACCTCTTTGCTTTATTCCCAGACCATCACTGGATTTCTCACTTGCTATTCTCCTCAATTCCTGATTGTTAAATATGAATCTTGTGGGTAGATAGAGAATGCCTGCTTAAGTATTTTTAATCTGGATACACATATTCACACAGCAATGGCAGTATTGCCCCAAATCTCATCAGAAAATATTCATGGATATGTGAAAACTGTTGGAAAATATTTTAATATGCTGGTCTGAGAACTAGGTAGGGAATGTGATTCATTATTCTGCCAGTTCTAGAGGAAGAGTTCTAGAAATGTTTATATACTGAAAGATGTATTAAAAACTGAGATGCAGCTTGTTTCACATGAATGCTTTCAGTATTGCTACCATTGGAAGAAGGAGCTTGAAAAGCTGCTCTACTCAGTATTTACATGAGTTAGAAAGTAAGGTACTAGAGAAGGAGACAAATCAAATCCAGGTTTGATCACTGCATAGTGAAAGCTGAGGAAAATGGAAGAGAGCAGGTTGCTAATTTAGTGCTGTTCTGGCTTGAGCAATAGCTATTATGCCTGTCCAATAACTTCAGTGGAAACTGCTTTGGGCCTTTTCTGATACCAAATCGACACATACAAACAATATGTGCTTTTTCAAATGTAGGTCTTCTCTAGAAAAAAGCATCAATGATATACTGTGGCTGTGCATATGACTTCTCACAAGATGCAAACCCTAGACTTTCTGTCAAATGTCAACAAAGTTAAATCATTGTTCTGTATATAAATGGAGGTATATATATAAATGAATGTATATAATGTATATATGGAGGACTTGTGTCTCAAAAGTGACTACAAAGGCAGAGCATATAACATATACAATATCCTGTCAGAGGAAAAGGGAGAGAGGACTAATTCTTTTGCTTAAATAACATCATCAACATCTGGCAGAAATTGGAAAATTACATCTGTCCAGCAGAATCATTTGTAAGTAAGTGATATCAGGAGAGCTGTATCTTGTAGCTCTGGCATTGTGTTGGCAATGGAACATGTTGCAGTACTCCTTCAGGGCCACAGATACCGTGCATGACACAGCAGAGATCACCAAGTGGAAAATAGCAATAGTATGCTAAAATGCATTTACAGAAGACATGAGATTGAGCACTAGAAACCTACAAAGACAGATTTTTCAGAAGCATGTGTCTCTGTCTAGCACAGTAATTCATCTTCATCTAGTAAGATATAGAGCACAGTCAAGTGTGCATAAATCATTCCTTGTTTGTTCCATTTGTACTGTACGTGGATGGGATTAGAGTACTTTGGACACTGTTTATGTCAAGAGAAGAAATATTGCAATGTTAAGATAAAGAAAGAGAGAGAGTCGTCCTGTGCTACTGGCAAAACATTCACCTTCACTAATCTGCAATCAGGAACAAGCTTCAAATGGCAAACATTACCTGGAAGATCAGAAATACTACTTCCAGCATATTCATTTAACAGTAATGCGCTGTACTAAAATTCTGCTAACCAATGAAATATAAAATCTGTTTCCAGCACTAACTGTCCATAACTTCTTCTTGAGTGGTATTGCCTGATTGAGAATAGTCCAACTCAGTGAAAAAAATCTGACATGGAAGTGAAGGTGGAAGCTCAGCAGTGGGACTCAGAGCTCCTTAGTTCTTCTCCTGACTCTGCTACTCACTCGTTGTGAACTTGTGTCTTTTATTTAAACTCAGTGTGCCTCAGGTTTCTCGCCTGCCCTATGGCATTTAATAGCTAATCCAAAGAACTGTTTGTTACTTATTGCACCAATGATGATAGGGTGCTCTTGAAATTTGGAAGAGTATAAAATATCTTTGTATACACTAAATGATAGAGCTGGCTGAAAAGTAGAAAGTGAACATGATTCGAAATGTTGCATTTTCATTTTAAAAGCATCAAAACTGAGCACAGAAATGATCTTTCAGACCTTTTGCCCAGTCATCTTTTCTTGCAGACAGGCTAACCCATTGAGGTCCATCTTAAAAGCAGTTAGGTTTTTTGCCTCCTTACTCCAATTGGGTACTAGATCAGGGGAAATAGTTCATGGGATAAATATTATTGTCATGTTATTCGTCTGCAATATGAGGGAGACCCATAGGTTGAATATTTAGATTCAGGAAATCAAGCTTCCTATCTCTATGACCACAGCAAACCACTGAGTTTTAAGACTGAAGGTTGTTAGACTGAATAGGGGGATCACACCCCTCCACTGAACAGCAGAGATGATCAGTAATTAAGTTACAGTATCACAGTGCAATCACTTCCTTTAGCTTCTGGCTCAGGTGATTGTTTCACAACCATAGAGCTGCACAATTAAAAACACTTGCAGTTGTTCTACAGTATCCATTTCTTCCATTGTAAGATTGTGATTAGAGTGCTGTAGCTTAGAGACATTTCGGTTGGAGGATATTATATTGATACTACTAAAATTACAAAACTTCTGTATCTGATTTAAATGGAGAGTAAATGGAAGGGAGGAAAGCAAGAGGGAAGGTCAGTCCCCACAGTGAGATTTATCACAACGCAGTATCACTGACAGCCTCCAAGTCAAGCATTTCTAGTCAGATGGCCTAGATATTTTAGTAGAGACTAACAGATGCTAGGTTTACATTTGTGTAAATTGGTATATAAAAGTTGACAATTATTCTGTATATTTTTAAAGTGTAACTACTATAGGGTAAATTCTGTCTTTTTTCATCTAATGGTGGCCTTGCTAATATCAATATTATTGTACAAGGTCTGTATACCATGTGTGGTTTTGTTTTAAAACATGTAGAGCTTATTGATGTCTGGCTTTCCTGGGGAAAGAAAGGGAGAAAGGCAGAAAGAAAGGGAGCAGGAGAGGAGAGGAGAGGAAGGCAAGAGAAGAAAGAAAGAGAAAGAAGAAAAAGGAAGGAAGAGAGAAAAAGAAAAAAGAGAAAGAAGGAAGGAAAAGAGAAAGGAAGGGAGGAAGGGAGGAAAAGGAAAAGAAAGGAAAGGGAAGGAGGAAGGGCAAGCGTAAAGGAGAAACTCTGCCCCTATTTTCTGGCTAAGATCCCTACATATTTGCAGCCCCTTTGAGCAGGAAACTGTTAGCTCCGAACCATGGTGCAAGGGGACAAAAGGCAGAAGGGAAGATTCCTCAAGGAGGCAAAGCGATTCTGGGAGGAGGCTGGAGCTGCTTTGCTGCCTCGTGCTCGCTGGTAGGTTATCGTGGCTGCTTCACGCACAGTTCGTGCTTGAGCTCTGCCCTGCTCAGCCCAGCAGCAAACGCCACTGCCTAGCACACAAAGAAGTGCACGTGTTCCTTGTGACCACATTGCAGCAGTGCTCGCCTATCTTTGGTAATTTGGCCTTCTGAAGTGTCTCTTGAAGAGAAGAGGCTCTGAGGATTAATCAGGGCTTTCACTGTGGTGGAAGAATACCACTTTAAGAAATACAAGATTTGTAAGTAGCTTGCTATTTTTCTATGATTTTATTCTTTATTTCATGCTGACTCTTTTACTCTCCCCCCCCCCCACTGAAGTGACAGAATATCCCTCATTTATTCACAGCCCTTTCTCTATATCTGTGTTGGTGGATCACGCAAAGCAACCCAGCCCCACAGCAGCGCATCGTCAAAGCCCAGGCTTTATTTCTAAACCTGAGCATCCAAGGGACCTTTTCCAGCAGCTGGATGCTGGTATAACTCCAGCACAGAAGCAGTGGACACAGCATGCCATTATGAGCTTGCTTTAGCCCCCTACAGCCATGGGAAGAGATATTAGCCCCCTGACCCAGCCCATAATTAGTTATTGAGATACTAGAATTATTTGTATTTTCATTGCAGTGTTACAAATTGTGACAATTCCTTGCTCAGAAACATAAGAGTAAGGCAGTGCAAGAGAGAAGGAAGGGGGAGACTCGGTAGCTGAGTCCCATCCTCTGAATCTGAAGTCATACATGACTACTGGCCTCATCATTGCAGCACATTTGAGCATAACTTCAGAGACGCTACTCTCATGTGTACAGTTAAGTATATACTTGATTGGTTTGTGAGATCAGAACTTTACATACAACCCAGCTGATTACAAATTGTKTTGGAGCACACGACGTAGTATTACAGAGTCCCAATAGTGTTATCATGCAACAGAGATACCAGTTGTGCTCCCCCTGCTGAGCTGAAGCATGCTAGAAACATCACATATTGTTAATGTATCTATATTATCTAAAATGTGCATGGCACTTCATGGAAAAATAACAGAGAGAATGAGCCAGCTCTGTATTTGGTGCAAGTCAGCTTAGTTCTGTTCCTTCTGCGTCCCTGTCCAGTGGAGTTTATGATCTAAGACATGACATGGATGCACAAGAGTGTGGCACATACTGGGTAAATAAAATTAAATGGTAAGTCTGACATTTGGGGCTATACAGAAGCATCATTTTCTAGGCAAAGCTCCTAGCAGATTTCCTGCGTGTAAAATTCATGGCATTATATAGCACTATAAATCATTGCTATTATCTGACCACCAGCTGCTAGCTTAAACCCACTACAGTTTCTTCTCTAGAACAACACAAGCTGAAAGGTAGAATTAAACTCCTTGTGACTGGAACCACCTTTTTCATATATTTGCACAACACCTAGTGCAGTGGGACACTAATAACAATAGGAAATTTCAGCTTTTAATTTTAATCTTCAATCTTTCTGGGTTAGTATTTGCCTTTAACTTAACTTTTTGTATATAATTATGGTCTCTGGATCTTTGATAAGAACTGTTTCTCTTGAGTTTTCTGATTGGAATAAAAATACTCTTATTAGCTTGTAACCTTTTTTGAATCCCTCTCCCATATAGTATTCATGTGGTATCACTTATTACAATATTGGATAACACCCTGGATAATATGTGCTATCATGAATAGCCGTACCTGATCAACAATGTAATTAAGATCTCTACGCATTGTGCATGATTACATATAAGCAACCTATTAATGTAATTACCATCATGACTATGTCAAAACAATATGTGACAAAAATAAAACTTCTATCTGATATTTTAAACTACTTCACGTTTTGTGAGAACTGAATTATTAATAAGCAGAAAAATAGACTATTCATGTTAATTCTAGCAGGAAAAAAATCAATCTTTTTCCTTTTTTTTTTTTTTTAATACCTTTTGATTGCTGGGACAGGTGACAATCTAATACATTTCCCTAGAGGCTAACATCTTGTGTTTCAGAATCTAAGCTTTCATTAAAAAATTAGGACTTAGAAGGTGATGTTCACATTCACGTGAACAGAATGCGGGTGCTATTCTTTGCCAGTGCCTATAGAGAGCCTGAAACAGTCAGTGTGATGAGCAAAATCGTGCGGCAATATCAGTGGATAGCAGCTCTAAATTGCAAAGAGGAGGGTTTACTGCCACTGTGCTAGTCATTGTTGATCCAAGCACAATCAAAAATAGAGGATCACTGATCAATAAGATCCTCGCAGGTCATCAAGTCCAATCTACCACTATTATGAACAGTGTCCTGTAGTCTCTCAAGCTCCATCTTAAAATTAACTACACTTTTTGCCCTCACTGTTCATAGAATGAGTCTGCTTCGTTCTGATGATTAAAAGCCTTCTTCTAATTTCCAGCCTATGTACACAGTCAGATTTTACCCAATTATTTTTATGCCAACAGACTCCTTTGTCATAAATAGTTGTTAGCCACCCTTGTGTTTTTACCTCTTCCCCTCGTGCTCAGCAGCTGTGTCACCTCCCAGCCTTCACCTTGCCTGTCATAAGATAGGCTGCATATTCCCCTAATCATGGTAGCAGCTCTTCTCTCTACCTTTTCCAGTTTGAATTAATCTTTTTTTAACTTTAAACAGCATTCCAGATGAGGACTTAACACAGCCTTATGCAATAGCATCAACACTTTCAATATTTCCTTCTCTCCTTTTCTGCTACAAGCAACATTTGTGGTATTTTCCACTTAGGTTTTCCACAGCCACATCACTTTGGCAGCTGATAGACACTCTATAACTTTAACTAGTTGCCATGTCCTTTCTCACCTCAGTGATTTCCAGTTGATGAGCTCCCAGTTTATAGCAGGCATTCATGTCACTGATCCCACCATGCGCTCTCTTGCATTCTGAATAACCTCAAATTCCTGTGCAAACTCTCCTGTTTATTGTTCTTCATTTGCTGCCTCCAAGGGCACATGGAAACTAGGCCGTATTTTAGGTGTTGCGCTTTCAAGGAAATAGAGAAGGCAGAAGGAAATTGTTTGTATAGAAAGAAGTGAAGGTCATGGGGAAGCCAAAGGCAGCAATGAAGGATGCTTTTCTTTTAAGGATTTTGGCTAAATTAGCCTTGGTCTCAGAGTTGCTTTTGGTGAGGGAAAGGAAAGATGAAATTATGATGATCTTTCCAGCTAACTGTAAATGGCACTCTGCTTCTGGAGCGGTTTGGATTATTGCCGGACTGAAGAGCTGGGTCTATTAATACAACTCATTTCCAGTCTAATCTCTTTATGAAAAGTGTTCATATTCAGACCTAGACATATGCACATTTCCTCCTTTTCTTTACATATCCAGAGTCTGGCTTTTAAATATAAAAACTTTGTGTTGGAAAAATAAGTATAATAAAAATGGATACGGAGAAGGAAAATCCTATAAAATGTTGATTAGTGACAACTACTTGGTATTTGCTTTGCAAATTAAATAATCTTTTAGTACTTCTTCTGAATTGTTGGGAAAAATGAATTGTTTTAGGGTAATAATGCAAGTTCTTCTTAGCTCAGTGTATGGCCTGTTTTATTACATTTCCTAAAATCAATTTTCAGCAGAAGTTTTAATTAAATACTGCCTTCTTAGGAAGAGCAAAGATGTTTTAGAGTGTTGATTGTGCTTATAGCAACTTGGTTTCTCTTTAATTCTCTTCCACTTCCATTATCACTTTCCTCTAACCAATTTCAATATTACTAAGGACCTTTCAATCAAATTGACATATATTCAAAACAGCTAACTAAAATTAATACATTCTGAATCTCTGCTGCTATTTTTTTGAATATTTATTAACTCACACAACCCCTTGAAACCTACAGACCTGATGTAATGGGAAGGAAGAGTCTTTCTTCTCTTTTCATAAGCAAATTTCCTAGTAAATTGCGACAGAAACTGCTCAGTCCTCCTCATTAATGAGTCTGTCTTACACTTTACATGGCATGTGGCTTGAGCAGTAAATGATGTTTTTGCCTCTCAGAACAGAAATATGTAATGAATTTCTGAGCTTCTTGAATTCCAGAGCTGGCCATCTGATCATTTTACGAAGATGACAATTGTTTGGATACCCTGATTAAAATGGAACAAAACATATTTATAACAATAGTTTATTCTAAGCGCACAGATAGAAATGCTTTTCTGCTGCCAAGTAGTCATCACCCACGGCATGTAATTAGCAACTTGTCTTCAGCTGGTTTGAAAGATATTACTACAGTGTATGCAAATAGTAGCATTTTTCAGGATAAGGTATTGAAAATTAAATAGAAATTACTGAAGAGAAATGATAGGATTTTCTATCTGAAAGCTAGAAACTTTTTAGAGAAATCACCTACATGTGGCTGGTTTCCCATGTTGTTTGCTACAGAATAATCTTTAAACGCTTTACAAATGAAGAGTATTGTAATAGTACAGAAAAAATGTAATATGATTATAAACCTCAACTGTTTTTTTCTCAGAGAAAGCTTCTTAGTTGATTCATTTTTTGACCACTTAATGTTTTTGAAATCTCAGCCCACATTTTTCTCTTAATTTTATGGATGAAGCTTTTTCAGTTTAACTAAGGTGAGAACTTAGACCTTTGCATTTTAACATGGCATAGCATTTATTGGCTTCAGACCATATCTATCATAATACAGTGTGATATGATGTCGTAGTCTGAACTCAGCCCTGAGTCAAGAACTTCTGACTCCTGATCACAGCCTTCACTGAGTCACTGCCTGATCTTTGACAGTTTCATGGAAAAATATTCTGTCAAGTACATGTACAACAATACTGATGTCGGTACTGTGACAAAAATACCCTTTAAGGATTCATTGGTTAATATTTGCATAGTATTTAAAAGATAAATGTATTGAGCATTCTTAATATTGTGTATTTATTAGATTTATTTTAAAATCTAGTTTCTGATTAATCCAAAGAGCATTATGAATCTAGAATAACTTTGCATTTTGGGTGGTAGAAATTGTAATAGCTTAAAAAAAGCAACAACAGAAAATAATAATAACAGGCAATTGCTGAGATGCTCCATGTTTTCAAATATCTAGGCTACTATAATGGCTCCCTGCAAGAAAATGTAATCAATAGTTATACAAGCAGTAATTAGTATTTGGTTAAAAGGTGTGTCTGATTTTTGAGTAGGCAGGACTAGATGAAGTTATTTATTTATGAATTTAGAACTGTTGTTAGTACTCCTAACAACATTTTAGTAATAATCACCGTAACAGAAATACCTAAATTTTATACTGATTTCAGCAGGACTGCGCAAAGGACCGAGAGTTCCTTTGCAGACTTAGGACCATATAATGGTTAGAACTGTTTCTCATAATAATAGCCTGAAAGAGAAGAGACCACAAGACAAGATAGAAGGATTCAGTTCATTTGAGAAAGATACAAAGATTGCCAGTGCTACTGAAGAAGGAAGCACTGTGTGAAGGTTTGAATTTGAAGAAAAGAAGCATGACTGAGAAGGAGAGCATTCATGTGTAGAGGCCAGCAGTATGAAAGGCAAAAAGCTGAGGATATCACCAGAGATGGTAGGCTACCTCTTTTTTAAGCCTGGCTTTGTGGCAAGAAAACATGCTTATGCACGCTCCAGGCAGGAGATGATTGAATAAGCCAAGCTAAATTGAGATGGAGCTGTTGCTGGAAGTTCTAAAACACATTTTTCTTCTCTTTTCACTATAATATTCCAGGAGAAGGAGGATCTGAATTATCAGCTTGTGTGTGTGTGTGTTTGTGTAGGTATCCACATTTATGTGTATATATAAGTATTCAACAGCGCTCTCAGAACACAATGCAACATAGATAGATAGGAATTCATTAGGGTATAATTTTCCAAGTAATTAGTTTGAAAACAACCAATTTATCAGAAATAGGACTGAGATTGAAAGTGAGGATTCAGGGCCAGATTCTTAAAGGCATTTCAGTGCCTAATTTACATATTACAATAGGAAACTAAGGGCTTGTCTGTAGAAAGCATTTTGTTTTTACTGAGTTTAGTTAATTCACACTGGAGTGTCCTGTGCTCGTATAAACTGAAGGCACCCATTAATATGTGTTCAGAATTCATGACTGAAAGCATATGGTATGTCTGTAGTGTTGGTCTGGGTCCTAAAGTCTTAAATCCTTCTCCTTAAATATAGTTGGTTGGGGCTATAATCTGAAATGAGTGAAGTAGTTCCCTTGGCAAATAAACCCAGGCATGAAAGAGAACACAGTTTGCTTCCCAGTCTATACTTTACTGACTATATGGACACAAGTCGGTACATGTATCTGTGCAGCAGGGGTTCAGTCCCTGCCTTATGTAACAGCAACAGCATAGATGTAGCCTTAGTTCATGGTACAGTCAGTCTGCACAGCCTAATTGTCTGAACGTACCTCTGTTCTGCACACAGCGCAGTAGCCCTCCAGTTTCCTTCCCACGTAGCTTCTTCTCTGGATTAACTGCTCATTTACCTCCATGCACTTTACAGTTCTGGGATGATGCACGTTAGATTTGACCTCAGGTGCTGATATGCAGCCACAATTACGCCATTTGTGGTAGTACTCTGTGGTGTTATGGCACACGTGACTCCAGTTTTTCTTGTGAGGTACTTGGAGCCAGGCAGAAATCTTGACTGGAAGCACACTCAGCGTTGCATTGAAGATGTTCGGCCAAAAGAACGGCTAAGCCTCCTTACCCAGCTCACCCTGCAATGATGGCTCAAGAGCAAGAAACTGAAAGTAGCACCAAGAAAGATCAAAGCTGTTGATGTTCCTGCCAAAACTGCTCAGCACTACAGTTGCTGACTTGCAGTGCTGAAGCCCTCAGCTGTGAGATGTCTAGCACATCCTGTGAGCATCTGAGTGCTTACAAGGACAAGCAATATATAACTCTTCCATCCATGTTGGCCAGTGGTAACTTAAAAACAGTGCCAGCTAATCAAGAAGAATTATTGGCAGGAAACGATGTGCATTTGCGAGTCTGAACTCATATCCAAGAATTTCAGTTACTTTTGGCTGGCTTCCACCCTATACCTCATAGTACATTGGAGGAAAAGTCCTTTATAGGTCCCAAAACAAGACTGTATCAGGATATCCACCCAGTGGAGAATCTTAATATGGGAGAAAATCCCTTTGTGTAGAGTCTAACAGGATTTTAGATGTTTCTGTTTCATAGATCAGTAAATTCCTGCAGAATTAGCTTTCATATCAGCTAGTCTTGTGGCCTGTCCTAGTGGAAGTCTAGCATGTAGGGACATGGCACCTTACATCATTGTTTAAATAAAAAAAAAACTCCTAAAGTAAGAGCAATAACTAAATAATTTAAAGAATCTTGAGTTTAGTGCTTAAAGGGAACAGAAGTGATTAGGTCATCTCCATTAAATGTGTATTTTTAATGTGATTTTAACATAGTGGAAATTTTAATTGAAACTTTATGGCTTTGCAGGCTTTTGAATGTACTACTCTTAGAAGACATTATAATTTGAGGAGTTCCTTTACAGTGTGACGTAGGAATACAAAGGAGAAAAAAGAGAAAGCAGTAAATCACAATATTTCTGAATCAAGAACTGTAAATTCTGCTGATGTCAGGGCAAGGAATATTCAAAAGGCTTGGGTTGTTTTCCTTTAAATTTCAGTCTTGAGTGAGTGACAGAAAAAGGTTTGGCCAGACACGACTGAGTTAATCTGGTATATTGAATTATCAGCTGTTAGGTGAGCTAACAATGACCGTGCAATTGTGAAGTGAATGAGTTAGATCAAGAGGGCACTTCTGAACTTTATTAATTTTATTTCCCATCTGTGATGGCTAGAAGTCAGCTAATGCAGTTCAGACAGAGAATTGAAACTCCCTAACCCACCGTAATGGAAAATACACATCTCTCAAGTGAAGAAAACATAGGATTAGTGAAAAATACAGAGTGGCTAATTCTGCCTAAGACAAGGTTAGAAAATTAAATAAAGAAATGCAGTGAGGCTGCAAACACATTATATAGAAACTTGGGGAAAATACTTTCAAGATTTTAACCCCAAATCGTCCAAGAAAATGTAATTTACCTTACGGAATTTCCATCATTTTGCACTAGATATAAAATGATTCAGAAAGCGGTAGTATCCTAAATCTGCACAAAAAGTGATAGGTTTGACAAGAGGATTTGCATTAAATTATCCTCATTAGTTTTGGAGAAGGGGCTTGCTAAAGTTAAAATTTCAGCGCTAGGGAACACAAATTAAGTACTGACCAAGGTACATTTTAACTACCTTTACAAAGAAAACAGTGTTTCATTTATGTCCAGATAGACTATCCAGCCATTTATCTGAAGATAGGTATGTCCATCTGAGGACAGACACCTAACGCAGCCTGTTTCCCGTGCTGAAGGTGAGGTACTCATATGGGTTTTAGTTTGCCAGACGCTTTACAGGCATTAGTGAGTTGTGCCACTGGGAAGGATAAGCAAAAAACCACGATTCAAAACGGAAGGGCAGAGGGGTTTTGTGGTTTGCTCAAGGTCGCGCTGGGTTTCCCGGCCTCGGTTCCTCTGCAGAGGCGGCGCCCGAGGCTGCCGGCGCGGTCGCGGCGCCTCGCCGGGGCCGCCCGCCGCCTGCCCCGCGCTCAGGCTGTCCAGCTCCGTGTCGTGGCTGCGGATGCGGTTGTCCAGGCGCTCCAGGTGCCGCTGGATGTCGTGCAGCGTCTCCTTGACGTCCGGCGGGGCGGCCGCGTCGGCGGGCTGCTTCCCGTTGAGGCCGCCCTCGGCCGCCTTGCGCAGGTCCTCCAGCAGCGCCTCCTGCTCGGCGCGCACCGAGCCCTGCAGCTCCTCCAGCTGCGCGCTCAGCCGCTGCACCTTCTCCTCCAGCTGCTGCACCTTCTCCGCGTCCCCGCCGCCTGCCGGGGCGGCAGCGCCGGCGTCAGCCCCGTGGTGGGACCCGGCCCCCCCATCCCCCCCCGGTCCCGGCCCCCCGCGCTACCTTCGCCCCCCAGGCCGCTGAGCGGGTTGCCGAAGCCGGAGAGCGTGGGGCGGCCGGGCCGGGGYCGGGGGCGGCTGGTGGTGAGGGGGGTCCCCGGCTGCGGCCCCTCGGCGCAGTCCTCGCCCGAGTAGCCCTGGCAGCACCGCCACTCCAGCTCCGACACCGTCTTGTAGGCCACCTTGTAGCGGGGGCGCAGGAAGCTCCGGTACCTGCGGGCACAGGAGGCCTGCCGCAGCGGCGGGGGGGGCCGGCGCAGCGCTGCACTGCACTGCATTGCACTGCACCCCGCACGGCTGCGCGGCGCCGGTCCCCACTGCCAGTGGCGGCTGCACTGCAGGGGGCTGCACTGGCTCTGCCATGGGGCTGTGCTGCACTGCTCATAGTGGGGCTGCTCTGCCCCTGCCCCTGCAACTGCCCCTGCCCCTGCTCTTGCTCCTGCTCCTGCCCCTGTCCTTGCTCTGCTCCTGCCCCTGCTCCTGCTCCTGCTCTTGCTCCTGGTATGGTCCCCAGCAGGGCTCTGCTCCCAGTCCCCGTTCCCGGGAGCGTCAGCCCGCGGCAGCGTCAGACACTGTTCAGGGCTTGGCCGGCAGCGCAGTAGGATGAAAACCAAACCCGGTCGCGCCAGCGCCTTGCACAACCGCTGTGGCCCGGCCCGCGCTTCCGGCCCCCGGCTCCGCTCCCCCCGGCCCAGCAGCATCGAGCCCCCAGGAGCCCCCTGGGATGCAGCCCCCCGGATCTGCCCCTCCGGGTCCCCTGGTCCCAGGGTGAGCCGGGGTTGGGATGGCGGCGCCCCGGGGCCGGCGACGCCGCGGGAAAGGGCCGGGGTCAGGGCAGGTCGCACGCCAGACGCAAGTTGCAGCCGCCGGCTTCTTGCGAGAAAAGCAAACACGATCCGGGGGGGTGGATAAACAGGAGCGTCGGCAGCGCGGCGTGGGAGCCACCCCCCGTGCGGCAGGGCGCCGCCGCGGCTCTGCGGCGCCGGGCTGGGGGGGGGCTGCAGGGGGGCATCGTCGTGGGGCTGCCGGGGCTGCCCTGCACTGCCCCGCATTGCCCTGCACTGCCCCACACTGCTCGAGGTGACCCGCGCTGCCCCGCACTGCTCGAGGTGCCTCGCACTGCCATACGCTGCCCCACACTGCCCCACACTGCCCCGCGCCACCCACACCCGGCGCTCCCCCATCCCCGTCCCCGTCCCCGTCCCGGGCCGCGGGCGCCCGTCGCGCGGCGCTGCACTCACGCGAGGACGCGGGGGCACTGGAGCTGCCCCCAGCCGCAGGGCTGGTAGTCGGGCTTCACGTAGCTCTCGACGCCATCCTCCACCACGCAGCTCACGCTGCGCGTCACCACGAAGGCGCACCAGTTCCTGCGGCACCGGGGCGTCAGGGAGCCGGCCCGCTCCCCCCCGGCGCACACCGGCACCTCCTAGCACGCACCCCCGCCCCCCGCACACCCCCCCGGACCCCCGGTCGTGGCTGCCTCGGCTCAGCGCCGCTGGGTCAATGGGCTGGATCCTGCCCCGCGCCGGAGCCCTTGGATCACCCGGGCATGGGGGGGGGGCACACGGGACCGGGAGTCACTGCAGCCCCCTCTGGTTGTGGGGCAGTCCCCCCCCCCCCAGCACCGGGGACGGGGACGGGGACCCCCCCTGGGCAGGGGGCTGCAGCTGCATGGGCACGAGGGGAAGCGGGGTGGGGGCCGTGGGTGCCGCCCCCCCCCAGCGCCCTGCCGGAGCCGTGCCACTGCCCCATCCCTGTCCCCGTGTCCCTGGTTCTGCTGCTCGGCTTGGAGGGGGGGGGGGTGCAGCCAGTGCCGTCAGGGGGCTCGGCCACCCCACAGCCATGCTCAGGGCACCCCCCGCCCCACGGCACCCACAAGCAGGGCCTGACGCAGGGCCAGGGAGGGGGCAGAGCCTCAGCCAGCCCCAGACCGGGTGCAGTGCCCACAGCACAGTGTGGGGCCCCCAGCCCAGCCCCATAGAGCACCAGCCCCCCCAGCCCCACAGGGGGTGCCCTGCCCATGCGTGCCGCTGGCCCCCAGCTCAGCCCCATATGGCGTGGGCCCTCAGCCTGGTCCCATATGGAGCGGGTCCCCCAGCTCGGCCCCATAGGATTCAGCCCCAGCTTGGCCCCATGCAGCCCCTCCCAGCTCAGCCCCACAGGATGCAGCCCCGGAGCAGCCGCCAGCTCGGCCCCATAGGATGCAGCCACAGGACAGCCCCATGCAGCCCCCCCAGCTCGGCCCCATAGGATGCAGCCCCCAGCTCGGCCCCACAGGACGCGGCCCCAGCTCAGCCCCATACGATGGGGGCTCCCTAGGGTAGCCCCATGCAGCCCGCAGCTCGGCCCCAC